>NC_045559.1:29511544-29845115 GCF_009819795.1 Aythya fuligula | reverse complement strand
GTGGCAGACCACAGAAGCTGTAACGAGTAACTGAAAGCTCATTTTTTAACAAAAACAAAACAAACAAACAAACAAACAAAAAGTAATAGACAAATAAGCAAACAAGTTCCACGGAAAGCTTGGAGCAGGGATGGATGGGGGAATGAATGGGAGAAGTATAAAAGCTGTGGACAAAATAAACAAAAGAATAATGCACATCATAAGAAAACTTTGTCTAAATAAGTAAATACACTATCAGATGACAAATAAATATCTAAGAACCATCAGAAAAACAAACAAACAAAAACACTCATCCCCCACTACACCATCTGCTAAAAATCAGGAGGATAAAAATAAGAAAAGGCTGCTCCAAACCCAGACACAACTTTTCCTGCAACCAAAAACCTGCCAAAGTTGTGTGTTCTTTCACTATTTTGTTTAGGTTAAGAGAAAGATTGTTTGTTTTAAATACTTCAAACTTCTACTTTCTCTAGGATTGCTCCTTTAACAGATCTGTAAATAAAAATCGATATAATCTCTGTTCTTTGCTTCAAAGCATATTCCTTCTGTAGGTAACATGCATGGTATCTTTGCATCGCTGGTACTACATTCTTGTGTCGAGCACCTATTTTTTCATATTTATCTGTGATAAATAATTTTTCAAGGCTAAAATGCACTTTTTGACATTGGTTAGGCTCCTTTTGTAATGATTTTGTTTTGATCTTCTGAATTCAGTATCAGTCATTCCAGACCAACTGGCTACAAGAACAGTGCTGACAATGCAAGCTGTCTTATACAGTTGGTCAACACTGAACAAAGAATCACACTGGGATTTGCACATACACAAAAACATAAGCCAAAATGTCAATAGTCAATTGTTTGAGGATAGGTCATGTAGGCAAACTATCCCTGAGGTTTCCTTATTTTCACATTTAAGGGCTGTCTAGTCTCTTCAAATAAAGTCTGTGGTGGATATAAAGTTGAACTTTGTGTCAGCCATTTTTCATTAAAGAGCTGCAACTTTATCTACAGAAGTTTTGGAGACAAATTTGAAATTGGAAGACCTAAAGTTTTGGCAGTCATAACTCTTGCACTCAAAACTCACCTTTTGTATATTCATATACATGTATATAAGGATGTTTATAGGTACGCATATGTAGATGCATACTTATATGCATCTACATATAAACCACATAGATATATATGTATGAGTATGTAGATGTATATAAACATACTTATATACAGTTATATTTAAATATACAGACACACCTTCACCCTTGTCTTTCAAACATTGCAATCACAACAATATCAGGTACAGTCCAGGTAGGTGGCACTTCTTCCATTAACATAGCATATTAACTAGACTGCTGATAAAATCGACTATGAAAAATGTTTGCATGGGAGTGGGTGTCTGATGGAAAGCTCAGTGATAATTTAATATGAAGAACAAATAACAATAGGAAATGTAAAGTGGAAAGGCTAAAATACATATTGAAGCTAAAATGTTTCCTCTGTTTCAGGGTAGTTGAAGAGATCTTGCTAAGGAGAAGAATTTTCATCACTTTTGTCTACTTTGAAGTTTCTTATTCTCAATGAAAAATGTCAGTAAATGAGAAGTGGAAGCAAGATACTTTCAATAATTTACCATCAGTTCTGGCTAACAGGGGAGGTCCCGGATAACTAGAGGTTGGCAGATGTGATCCCAGTCTACAAGAAGGGCAGAAAAGAGGATTCAGGAAAATACAGGCCTATCAGTCTGCCTTTGGTACCAGGGAAGTTTATGGGGGAAACCCTCTTGAATGTCATCACAAGGCACATCAAAGACAACTAGGTGATCAGATCCAGACAGCATAGGTTTAAGAAGGTCAGGTCCTGCCTAACTAACCTGATTGTCTATGATAAGATGACCTGATTAGTAGATGAGAGAAAGGTTGTGGATGTTGTCTACCTGGATTTTAATAAAGTGTTTGACGCCATTTCCCACAGTATTCTCACAGAGAACCCAGCTGCCCATGACTTGGACAGGTGTACAGATGTTCTGGGTGAAGAATGGACTAGATAGCCAGGCTCAAAGTATCATAGTGAATGGAGTTCAATCCAGCTGGTGGGTGGTCAACAGTGAGCCAGTACTTGGGCTAGATTGTTTATTTTTGTCAACACCTTTGGTGAGGGGATACAGTGCACTCTCAGTAAGTTTTTTGGTAATACCAACCCAGGCAGAACTGTTAATCTGCTTGAGGGTAGGAAGGTTTTGCAGAGAGATCTGTATAGATTTGGCAAGATCGGTGGATAAAGTCCAGTTGCATGACATTCAGCAATGCTAAGTGTTACATTCTGCCCTTGGATTATAACAACCACATGCAGTGGTATAGGCTTGCTGAAGAACAGAAAGAAAGCTGCCAAAAAGAAAAGGACCAGGGGGATGCTGATCGACAGCCAGCTGGACATGAGCCAGCAGTGTGCCCAGGTAACCAAGAAGGCCAGTCTGGCCATTCTGGTCTACATTAGGAGCCACTCAGGAGGACTATAAGGATGTTGCGAGGCTGTGCAGGGACAAAATTAGGAAGGCCAAAGCTCATCTGGAGCTCAATCTGGCTACTGCCGTTAAAGATAACAAAAAATGTTTTTATAAATACATCAACACAAAAAGGAGGACTAAGGAGAATCTCCATCCTTTACTGGATGCGGGGGGAAACTTACTTACAAGAGATGAAGGAAAGGCTGAGGTGCTTAATGCCTTCCTTGCCGCTGCCATTAGCCGCAAGAGCAGTTGTTCTCTGGATACCTAGTACCCTGAGCTGGTAGAAGGGGATGGGAAGCAGAATGTGGCCCTCATAACACATGATAAAATGGTTGGCGACCTGCTACAAAACTTGGATGTACACAAGTCAATGAGGCTGGATGGAATCCACCCAAGGATACTGAGAGAACTGGCAGAGGAGCTGGCCAAGCCACTGTCCATCATTTATCAGCAGTCCTGGCGATCGGGGGAGGTCCCAGTTGACTGGCGGCTAGCAAACGTAATGCCCATCTACAAGAAGGGTCGGAGGGTAGACCCGGGGAACTATAGGCCTGTTAGTTTGACCTCAGTGCCAGGGAAGCTCATGGAGCAGATTCTCTTGAGTGTCATCACGTGGCATTTGCAGGGCAACCAGATGATCAGGCCCAGTCAGCATGGGTTTATGAAAGGCAGGTCCTGCTTGACAAACCTGATCTCCTTCTATGATAAAGTGACGCACTGGGTGGATGAGGGAAAGGCTGTGGATGTGGTCTACCTTGACTTCAGCAAGGCTTTTGACACCATCTCCCTCAGCATTCTCCTCAAGAAACTGGCTGCTCTTGGCTTGGACTGGTGCACGCTTCGTTGGGTTAGAAACTGGCTGGATAGCCGGGCCCAAAGAGTCGTGGTGAATGGAGCCAAGTCCAGTTGGAGGCCAGTCACTAGTGGCGCTCCCCAGGGCTCGGTGCTGGGACCGGTCCTCTAATATCTTCATCAATGATCTGGATGAGGGCATTGAGTGCACCCTCAGTAAGTTTGCAGATGCCACCGAGCTAGGTGTGTGTGTCGATCAGCTTGAGGGTAGGAAGGCTCTGCAGGAGGATCTGGATAGGCTGCACCGATGGGCTGAGGCCAACTGTATGAAGTTCAACAAGGCCAAGTGTCGGGTCCTGCACCTGGGGCACAACAACCCCAAGCAGAGCTACAGGCTGGGAGATGAGTGGTTGGAGAGCTGCCAGGCAGAGAAGGACCTGGGAGTGATGGTGGACAGTCGGCTGAATATGAGCCAGCAGTGTGCTCAGGTGGCCAAGAAGGCCAACAGCATCCTGGCTTGTACAGGAAACAGTGTGGCCAGCAGGGCTAGGGAGGTGATCATCCCCCTGTACTTGGTTCTGGTGAGGCCACACCTCGAGTCCTGTGTTCATATTTTTTGGGCCCCTCACTACAAGAGGGACATGGAGGTGCTCGAGAGAGTCCAGAGAAGATCGACGAAGCTGGTGAGGGGTCTGGAGAACAAGTCTTACGAGGAGCAGCTGAGGGAGCTGGGCTTGTTCAGCCTGGAGAAGAAGAGGCTCAGGGGTGACCTTATTGCTCTCTATAGATACCTTAAAGGAGGCTGTAGCAAGGTCGGGGTTGGTCTGTTCTCCCATGTACCTGGTGACAGGACGATGGGGAATGGGCTAACATTGCACAGGACAGTGCAGGACTAACATCAGCAGACAGTGCAGGACTAACATCAGCAGGAATATATACTGCCCTCACTGCGGAACCATGCCTCAAGTGGGAACTCTACTTTTCTTGGCATTCATTCAGGGCTGCCTCCCCATCAGCAGAGTGGCTTTGCTGCAACACCGCCTCTACTGCCTGCCTGTGACTTTGAGACTCCTGATCTCAGTGCCACAGCACACACTCGCTCTTGGTTTATTCAGTGAGGTAGATGCAAAAGCAGTTGGCTTGAAAATTGAGTGGAAACTAACAAGTGGGATGGCTTTCTCCTTTTCTAAATGAGGTCATCTTATATGAGGTCATCTTATTTATGGGTATTTGTACAGAAGAAAAGGGAAGGCAGAAGGTTAGGACAGATTTTCCCTTCAAAATAATGCCTGAGTGTATTTCACTGGTTTCCTCTCTTTCCATTGTTTGGCTAAGAGTTAGGAAAATCTGAAGAGGAATTATGGTCTTATGTGTGCTGAGGAGAAAAATGTGTTTTTAATTAATTCCTTTTAGATGTACTGACCCTCATTTTATGGAAGCACAAATTGAAACTTTCATTTCACTTGCTACAAGATGTGGGAAGAAGCCAGCTATACCAACATCACAGCTGTTCACTTTTTTTTTTTTTTTTCCCAACTGGCCTCACACCCAAAGCCATCTTTTTCAATGTTAGCCAGCCAGAATAACACTGAGCAAGTGTAGGTTTGGTCAAGATTTGGTGTGGTACTAAGATAGACTGGACCTCTTATGGATTTTGAAAATTTTGCTCTGAAAAGGGAGAGAACAGGCAGTGATATACATAATGATACAACATGGTCTACATGGCTACAGCTTTTTAAACGCAAAATTGTAAGCAGTTTATATATCATGAACAACTTGAATAATTGCATTTCTTTACCAGAACCTTATCGGTTCTGGTAATTAACCTCATTCTTAATTGGGGTTAGCAAAGGGTCCAGTGAAGTATTCACATGCTCTTTGCTACTTCCTTTCATTTACACCAGTTAAGAATATCACCCAAAAGTTTATGCAATTCTATCTTTCAGTGTTACACTGATCATATTCACTTTATATTCTGGATTTTTAATAAGGAGAATGAAAATGAATTGCTTTAGGAATTTTTAATTAAAATATTCTATTTAACTTTTGAAGTGTTAAATGATAAAGGAAATCTTATTAAAATATTTTAACAAATATTATTTTAATATCAATTTCTTCTGAAAATAGAATTTTTAGCCCAAGGTCCAAATAAGTTCTGCAGGATACTTTTCATTGCTTCTTTCTGATTTCAGATCATCTGCCAAGCCTTACCAGATAGATCCCCAAGCTCAGAGTCTACTTATCTATCAGAGCTCACTCACTCCAGGTTGTCTGCTCCATGAGCTACACTGGAAACTGACCTGAATACTCCATTATACTGCATTGCATTTACCTGTGTTGTTAAAACAATGACAATTATATTCAAGAAGTTTTATAGATAAACAAAGAAAACCACTTTCATGTTGAAAATAATGTTTTATTCCTAAGAGGAAGGAATAGATATAAAACCCAGAACTGTCAAAATCCCTCACTTTGCACAATAATATTTTATGATGTTTTTTTGAGAACAAACAAACAAACAAACAAAAAACAGTTAAACATTCTGTTAAAATAATTTAGCTCTAACTGAAAATCAGTGTTTTTAAAACTCTTTTTCATTACTACAAAATTTAAATTACAAGGCAGATTTGGCTTTATTTTATACTGCTGCCTTCTTAATATCTTACTCTCCTCTGGATAATTTTAAAGCTTAACTTAAAAACTTCAGTATTAAAGCTGATAACAATCCAGCAAAATTCCACTGATGGACAGTATTTTTGTAACATTTGTTTTATGCTCATTGCTGCCAGCTACAGCTAAAGAGAAAATAAATAGTTCAGGGTGGCAAATTTCTGCAATCAGAGAGAGACTATTACAGACTTCTAAAGGTATTTAGAAGGTATATCTAAAGGTATATTTCAGAATAGCAAGGCGAAAATTATTTCATTTTAGCTCTGTTAAGTATAAGTAAAGCATTTTCATTTACCTATCTAAACTCAAGTGCATTCATATATTTATTAATGACAACTGGGATCCCTTACTTTTCAGTGCAAGTTTTAATTTCCATAGATTCCAAAAGAATCTTCTAGCTGTTTACGTACCCCCACAATACAACCTATATGTATCTGAAATAGAATCAGTACTCATAAGAATTGCCTTACTCAAAGATGTTTAAATAAATCAAGAGTAAAGTATTCCCCAATTATTTTAAAAATAATTTATTTTAATTTTATTTAAAGATGACTTTTTTTTCTGTTTTCTTCTTGAAAGTATTAGAAAAAAAAAATAATAATTTATATTTTATATAGACTTTCAAGAATTAATCTTTGTTTTTCATTAGAAGTAACATATAGTAACATATTCAATTGATTTACTTTTTTTTTTTTTATTTTATTTTCATTTTGATGTTTGTTTTATTCTTACTACTAGTTTCCCAGGAATATATTAGTTTTGACAAGAAAACTTCCTAGGCAATAAATAAATAAATAAACAAAAGTCTGGTAATCTCCCTATAATTCTCTATTGAAAAGCATATATAAGCCGTTTATTGTGGTTCACTGGGGTCTTTTTGCCAGTTTTGCTCTTTTAAGCAGCTCAAAGGAAACTGCAGACTAAACCAATATCAACTTTTTAATTCTTGCTTGTGAGACACTTTTCTATCCCTGCAAAGACATTTTGTTCCACATAATGTAAGTAAAACTGGAAGAGTTAACTTCCACAGCATTGAGAGACTTTAATTGTATTAGCTGCTGACAGGAGGATAATATTTTTAAGTAACATAAAATCAGTTCAGCGATTGACAGAGCACACATACAATAAAGTCAATGTAAGAAAAATTCAAAGTAGAGGAAGACATTCAAGCAAGCTGAGAGGAATTTTTTTTTTCTGAATAATCATGAAAAATATAGGCAACCAGGTGGCTAAAATGCAAATATACAGAAAAAAACAAAACAAAAAAAAAACAAACAAATAAATAAATAAATACACACACACACAAATTTTAATCTCTTTCTTCTTTGCATTTACAGTTGTGGAGTCTTAAGTCCCCATGAGAAAAGGAGTATAAATATTTAGTTGATGTCAGTTTATTTCTCTTCATCTTCATATGACATAACAGGTACTCTTATAGGCAATAATTTGTAATCTTTGTTTAAGAAGTAGATTGAGTTTCGATATGATTCTGAAATATATGCATTGTTCTACTAGCATATCAGACCCCTAAAATATGGGGTTACTACCTCTCAAACATGCTGTGTAGAGATAACTCTGATTTTCTTATTTGCCATCTCTTTTTTGAGCCTCAAAAATTGAAATCTGGAAAGATATTTTTTTTAAACTAAAACAAAACCAGAAAGTCACTGTGATCACAAATCATAAATAAAATCTGAAGTGTTGCCAGAATAATGCAAACTGTGAATTGAAAATTCTGATTTAAAGCAATAAAGGGAACAACATATTCTGTCATTTTTAATCAAGAAAAGCTGCATCCTGGAACTGGATGTTTAAGAAGGTTTCCCTGGTCATTATTGTACACTAATCCAAAGGCTATTTACAGTCTGCCTCTGCTCAATAAAATGCTGAAAGTGCATTTTCTATGCATAGCACTGAAGTTTACATTCAGGATCATCAGCTCAGCAGGCTGAGGGTGGTGTGGAATGGAACATCGTAGAAATGAAGATTAATCTATGTTTTTCCTTGGTTTATACTGCTTGCTATATGCACTTCTGTAAACAGACCAGGGGTGAATTCATACCTGTGCAGGTAATTTCCCAATGTAATATTTAAGGAGGATTTTGTTAGGCGAACACTTTCACTTACTGAGGATAATATGATTTGTGTATCTCCCTTGTCTATCTTTCAGCCTCATTTACTATGTATGTATGTAACAGACTATGTTATTCATTGACACGGTAAAATGGAATATGGAGATCAAACTCATAACAAGAGCTTAAGAGTTTAGTTTAGTTTAGTGCAGCTCTGTAAGAAGATACAGACTCAAGCCACCAAAGCTGGTTGGATGACTGCTGAAGTCCATACCAATTCAAAATTTAAAGCAGCTTTTCAGCTTCCAGTTTTGAATCCAGCTAAAATAAGCCCACAGTCCAGTGGAGGCAAAAGGGAAAAGAGAATAGGCTTCAAGCATGGAAGGTATTTTCAACAGGTTTAAATAACCAGCTGAATAGGAGTTAGTCTCTAGCAGTTGGTTTGTGTGACAATACAGATGATTCCTTGACTAAAGGAATGGGGAAATCTCTAACACTACTATCTGAGGGACTCTAACCCTGAGGAATTCATGAAACTTGAAATTTCAAGAAACTAGTCCATTTATACACCTCCCACATGTCCTCTATCAGGTAAATTATACTTCTACCAGTTTTGTTGCATTTGGAAACAGCAAGTATGGTTAGAAACTGTAAAAAAAACCTGTGCCATTCTCATAAATTAATATAAACAATTTGGTAAAGAGTAAACAACAGGTATTAGTAGTTTACCTTAAGTCACTGGAACTTAGTTAACTTCTTTTTTGTAATTTAAGCAGTTTCAATAAAACTTTTTTTTTTTTTTTTTTTTTTTTTTTTTTTTTTTTTTTTTTTAAATAGAGATCTTGCTTGTCTGACACTTCATGGCCATGAATGGAGAACTGGGATTAAAATGGCTTCTACACTGAGTTAACCTTAAAACAAATGGGAACATTTCAACTAATTGATTTAGGGCTGCCAATAACTCTCTGTAGTCCATTCTATTTTTGGAATTATATGTTTGTATAAGACCTTTTCCAGCACGAATTTTGTTTTGACTTTATCCTTCTTGATCCTTCCACACACTATATTGATTAACATGGCTTTTTCAGACTCTGCTTTGCACTGCTGTTATTATGCATCTTGTTACCTTAGCATATACATTCAACAGTATTTTAAACTAATTCATTTCCTGAATTTTATCTTGCATCCAAAAAGTTATCATATACGCTATGATCAGTTTTGTCACACTAACTAGAAATAAATAACTGACACCTAAAAGCATTTTTATTTCTTAAGTATCTCATTTCCTTATTTATCATGTTATTTCAAGGTATTTACAGAAGTCTTGATTTTTTCAGACATTTTCTTGGTTCATAGAGCTTAGCACCTTTAAAATAATGGAAAGTTATTTGACTTCAAATAACTCCAAAATAAATAACTCCAAATAAAATTGAACAAAACTTTTTATTATATAGAAAGATAGCTACAAATGTCTTAGGAAACATTTTTTGGGTGTGTGCTATTGAAAATTGTTGCTATCTTGATTATGATTCATCATATAAAATCCTACTGTTCCTACTTTGTTGACATGTTCTTGTTGACATGTAGACAGGGCATCTAATGCCACTATATATTATCTTGATAATTTTGCTGAGGCAAAAAGATAGTGCCATGCCGACACACACAGCCAGCAGCCAAGATTTAAGTGATTTGATAGAGTCTCTGTAGAGGCGGAAGCAGTCTAGTTTTTCAGTACAGCATGTGACTGCAGTAACATGGAGGAGGAAATATTGTAGTAACAATGCAGTTATGCTTGTGCTTAAAGTAGTTGCATATATATATATGCATATATATATAGTAGAATATTCTATATATTTTGGATAGAATAAAACAAAGTATGAGTGTTAACTTAGTGTTAACTTACACTTTACCACATGTGAAGGGACCATTTGTTTTATTCCTTGATTATTTTTTCTCATCTTAAAGAAGGTCATTACATTAATTTCACTGTATCATTTCCCATAGAATCTGTTTATAGTGTGGCTCTTGCATATATGTCTTTGGTAGGTTGCTTTCCTTCGTCTTTTTTTTTTTTCTTCCTTATTTATTATCAGAGGCTTTTTGTTGTTGTTGTAGTTGTTTTTTTTTTTTCCGTTTTTTGTTTGTTTGTTTGTTTGCTTGTTGTTTTTTTTTTTCTGTAATTTTATTTAATCCTGTACAATTTCTGTGAATAAACTGATAATATACTCTGTATGAAAACAATACAAGCAGTAGTGTAACTATCCAGAATCCTCATCTGTTACTCATCTTTTTTGCAACAGAACCATTCACTGCTAGGAGGAGGACCATCTTCTATGCATGTCTGGTGCCCTGGAAAAAAACTTCTACTTTTTTTAGCTTCTCTCTTACATTTTCAAATACAAATTCAAAATGATTTTTTTTTTCTTTCCTATATTCATATTTTCATCACCCTGACTTGTGACACTGGACACTCTCATTCTCTTAGTACATCAGGAAAGCTGTGTTTTTTTTTTTTGTTGTTGTTGTTGTTTTGTTTTGTTTTATTGTGTCTGTTATCCCTATTATTGTTATTATTTTAAAATTTGGATTATTTCTATGAAGAACAAGGAAGGAAAATAAATGTTTACTGTAAAAAATTTAAATTCAACTACTAGAGACTTTTCTAACAGATGTTCTGCTATAGCTGGAATTTTGATTAACTAGTCTCTTTTGTTAGTTCATCTGCCTCCATATTTCAGAAAAATCATTTGCAAGGTTCTATTGACTCTCCTCACAGTGATGGTGAACACTCTGTCCATGAGAAAATTATTCTCTGCTTGATTTTCAGCTCTGTTTTTGTTTATCCCTCGGAAGCAAGCTCCAAACACTTGTTGGAGCATGTGGCAGACAGCTAATGACTCATAATGATAGACTCGTAAACAAGCTAATGTATGCTAGGGAGGGTTTTCTTCTTCTAGAATACCCTACCAGAGGCATGCCCTTCCTCATCTTTTTTTCTTTGTTGGTGTTATTTTCAAAGTGAAGGAAAGATACTTTCAGAGATACCTGTTTTTTGAACCATGTCCCTCAATTTTAAATGAACATGATACCTGACATATTTGATCAAGAAAACAAAACTGTGCTTGTGAGGTATGAAGCCTCCCCTCCATCTGGAGTTTTGGTTGGTGGTAGAATAAACCAGCAGGAAAAATGGATCTTAGCCCTGCACAGGCAGATCTGCGACAACCACAGACTCCCTTTGGATCTCTTTTAGAAGGAAGAGTATAGCTGCCAGAATACAACACAGCTGTTGCACAAATATATATAATAGAACAATCTACAAATATAACATCCTACTATTTCATGGACTTATAGATGCACTGAATCACCACTGTTCTGAATAGTGAATGGAAGTACTGTTGAATATGTTTACTTTCTATGTACTGACTATTATATATCATGCAGGACTAATTAGGTTGTGGCTCAGCACCAGACAGAAAAGATGCCTATTTGCTTTGTAGTGCTGGCTGCAATCTGGAGTCCTTGGTGATTCTTGTGAGGAAATACTGCACCTCCCTAAGGCATGCTTGCTTTGATAAAAGCTGGATGGCCACTGGAAAGCAGAACTACAGGAAAAAGCGTGCCTGGCACAGGTAGAGTGTGATTAACTCTGTTGACTCACAGTCAACTCTGGTGATTAAGGGAGATGTGTTTCCCTTTATTTTAATCTGTCTCCACTGTAGAATTTATTGTTTTGTCTTTTAAAACTTACTTTTTTCCTTTGTTTTTGTGTTATAGTAAAATGTAAGTTTAGATACGGAGAACATGATTTTGTTAGTTGTAGTGTGCTCACTTTAATAACAAGTTGCAGGCATCTCCACCTCAAAGCTGTGGCATATTTGGAGTCCTCTCAGAGGACTCCAAATATGTATGCGTACTGAGAGCAGGGAAGTTTTTAATCGGTGATATAATAACTTTTTTTTTTTTTTTTTTTTTTTTTTGTGATAAGGAAAAGCATTAGATACTGATAACTGGATCGATGGGTTTTCTTGGTATGTTGTTTCCTTCAGTAGTGCTAATATCAGTAGCTGTCATTCAGAGGAACAGATAAAACTTTGAAGATGGCAAATAAAACCCTCACTAAATTAATAACATTGAGACTTAACATCAAGAAACACAAATTCATGAGATTTGAGGTGAATAAACTTCCATGATCATACAATAGTATAATGTAAGAAAAGACTTAAATGGCACAAAGCGTTAATAGAACTGTGTCCAGAGTCCCTTTTATCTCTTTGAACAAGAGACATTGGAGGTACTGTACAACACATGGCCAGCTTTCCAATTCTTTTTATGTGTAGTATACAAGGGAGAGCCAGATGCTTTATCATGTTCTTTTGCTGAGAGCCAAAGCTTTAGAGAATTAAGAATTCAATGTCATGAAAATAACCTTTGAGCTACTTTTTTTTTTTTTTTTTTTTTTTTTTCCTGAATAGATCCTGCCTAAAAAGTATCCATTTTGGCTTCCTTCATTGGTGTTCTGACTGCCAATAAAAGATGCTGAACTTCCTAGAAAAAGCCTTGAAAATCAAAATGTGCTAAGCTAGTGACAAAACAGTTTGGAGGAATAAGAAAATTGAATCAGGGTGACAGACAAGGGGAAAGAAAGGATGCAGCTTCTGGCTAAGCATGAAGGGAAATCAAGTTCATTGGAGATGAATTTGAAAGTCAGTAGAAGAAGAGGAAACTACTGTGCAAAGTGCTGTTCAACAGAGGAGAAGGAATGTGTGGGCAAGAACTAAAAGCAGCAGAAACAGGAGATGAATATCCTGAAACCTCCACACAAATTATGATCCAAACAAAGACCATAAGAAAAATAGATAGCTCAATATATAACACCTATATACATATATATAACCTATATACAATATATAACACCTAATATATAGCACCTTCAGAGGCAAGCAAAGGAAACAAAATATCTGGAGGCCACAAGCTGGGAGGGAACAAGACAGAATGTGGTTGGTGTTGGGTATGCAATGACCGTTTTAGAGATACCAAGAAAGAATATGGAGAGGAAGGAGAGGGACATGGGAATAATATCCTGGGTGGTAACTGAAGTAATAAGATGTGTGCAGATGATACAATGAAGTGGGAAAGGAAGGAGCATTACAATTGTGACATGTCACTGGAAGAGTGGAAAAGATGACAAGCATGTTTTATTGAAGTGGAAATGTGTGTGCATGGGTAGGGAAGGGAATTAAACTGGAAAAATGAGAAAACAAAGCTAGAAACAGTCCAATATGGCAGGGGAAGCAATCAAATGCAGCTGCGACAAAAGAGTAAACCTAAGGATATAATGCCGAAAAGGGTTTTGGTGAACAGCAGGTGATATGGGATGGGAAACCAAATGAAGTATGTGAAAAGTGCTTTAGTAGCACAGCCATAGTGCTTTACCAGACAAGCTTGCACTATCTCAACCCACCATGGATGGGGAAGAAGATGACAAGTTAAGTTGGAAAACAGAAACACTCAAAGGAGTACCTGACCATGCTCCTAGGGAGTGCCCTGCTGCTCTCTCCAGTTCCCACTGTCTGGATCCACACAACTCAGGAGGCCAGCAAAATCCATTCTGCCATCACTGTCACCAGTATTAGTCTCACAAGACATTTCATGGCCTTTTAATTAGAAAAGCCAATGCAGAAGCCAATAAGTACTGTATGATTTTTTCTGCCAGTGATGGACAGATTTTTTCTTAGCGTCAGTGTGCATTTATAAAGAAATATTAAGCCTCTGTCTACTTGTTTTTATTTACTGAGAAAAATGATGTGCTTTAAAGAGACAATTTCAAACACCACACATTTGAACTCCCATCTGCGTTTTGAAGCAGGTATTTGCAACCCTCACTCTCCCACATTCCCTACCTCTGTCACTTTCTGCTCCATTATATTAACATTTTAACAATGTACTTTGATGTTTAAAAAATGCAGCTTTCATGCTGCTCTTTAATTCACAAAGAGCAGACAGGAACAGGGTTTTGCACAATGTTTTGCACCATTAAGCTAAACATACAATATTAAATAAATATAAAAGCAGAGAAAAAAAAAATAGAGCTATCTAGCTATTCAAATTCTGCCTGCTATTACACTGAAAAACTTAATACCGTCTCTTAGGAAACAGCCCCACCATTTTCTATTCATGAGATAGAACTACTTTAGCAAATTAATTTCTTATTCAGGATTTGAGCCTGCTTAGGGCTTGTGCACCCAGCCAGACAGTTCTGCAGGATACTTGTAAAATCTGTTATTGCCTGCAAGCAGGACAAAGCACCTCAGCCAAGGAAATGGTACTTCATTTGATATAGGGCCCTGAAAGCACTTGCCCTCATTTTAGGAGTTTTGATATTTTTCCAAGGCCAGTTCATTGATAAGAGCTACTGGGCAGAGATGGAAAGAGCCAGAGTATCATAGCCATGTTTGGCCAAGCACTCTATGATCCAGATCCCAATGTCCCATTCCAGTCTCAGCCTATTATCATGGTTTTGGCTGGGGTGGAGTTAATTTTCTTTGTAGAGGCTCACACAATGTCGTGTTTGAATTTTGGATGAAAATAGTGGCCATAACACACCGATGTTTCACACAGTAGTTGTTACAGAGCAGGGCTTACAAAGAGCCAAGGACTTTTCAGCTTCTCGTGCTGCCCTGCCAGTGAGGAGGCTGGGGGTGCACAAGGAGCTGCAGAGGACAGAACCAGAACAGCCAACTCAGGCTGAACAAAGGGTCATCCCATACCATGTGGTGTCATGCTCAGCAATAAAAGCTGGGGTAAAGAAGGAGGAAGTGGGGGAGGACATTCGGAGTGATAGTATTTGTCTTTCCAAGAAACTATCATATGTGATGAGCGCTGCTCTCCTGGAAGTGGCTGAACACCTGCCTGACAATGGGAAGCAGCAAACGGATTCTTTGTTTGGCTTTGCTTGTGGGCACAGCTCTTGCTTTACCTAGGAAACTGTCTTTATATCAACCCATGAGTTCTTGAACCTTTATCTTTCTGATTCTCTCACCCAGCCCACCTGGGAATAGTGAGCGAGCAGCTGTGTAGGGCTGAGCTGCCTGCCAGGGTTAAGCCACAATACCCACCCCCTTCCTCACAGACATGCCTGATGCTGCAAGCTGGGGCTGCTACTGGCTGCCCCCCAGCATGCTGTGCTTCCTGGCTGGGAACAGACAGAGAAGGGTCTAATGTCAGAGGTATTTTGGATGGGTCCTGGCTAGTAAGACCCTGTTCTGCCTATCTTGTTGTCAGCCCCTACCACTCCTTGCTCCCAGTCTATGTAAATATACAGCAAAACAAAGGAGTTGCGTGAATTTGGTGCTCTTTCCCATTGATGGAAAACTATTTTTCTTCTTTTCTTCTGGAGGCAACTTCAGAAGAGAAGTTTAATTTGGGTGTAGCTCATTTTAAAAATAACTAAAGGAGAATGAAAGGAGAATGGGAAAAATATGTGTTCTTCTTTAAGTCCCATAACATACTGTGCTATCCTGATGCTTTCTCTAGTTTGCTCACCGATTTGACCAGTTTCCTCACTGAAGCTAACAATTAATAGATGTCATTAAAGTGTTTGGAAGGTTAATAAGAAGACTTTTTTTTTTTTTTTTTTTTTTTCTAGAATGAGGAAATTTCCTTCTTTATGCTGAATTTACACAACTGTTGCATCATATCACTTTTTCGAACACTAGCATATGTATATATCTAGCAACTTAGATCCAGTCTTGCCATTATCACTTTGTGGTGGTTTTACTCAAGTGAGCAGTATGATGGAAAGGGCTCAAGGGCTAAGATAAGGACAGGGAGATCACTCAACAGTTATCATGATGGGCAAAACAGACTCAGCATATGGAGATTAATGTAATTTATTACCTATTACTAACAAGCCAGAGAAGTGAAAAACAAAGAAAACAAACTAAAAACACCTTCCCCCCATCCACCCCCTTCTTTGTACCCCCTGAGCGGTGCAGGAGAAGGGGAAATGGGGGCTGCAGTCAGTCCCTAATGCTTCATCTCCACCACTCCTTCATGGTCACTCTCTGCCCCTACTCCACATGGGGTCCCTCCCACGGGATGCCGTCCTTCCCGAACTGAGCCTGCTGGGGCTGCCCACAGGCAGCAGCTCTTCAAGAACTGCTCCCACATGGCTCCATACCATGGGGTTCATCCCCCAGGAGCAAACTGCTCCAGTACGAGTCCCCCACAGGCGGCAGCCCCCCCCAGACCCTCTGCTCCTTTGTGGGCTCCTCTCCACGGGCTGCAGCTACAGCCCGGGGCCTGCTCCTGCGGGGGCTCTCCATGGGCCACAGCCTCCTCCAGGCCACAGCCACCTGCTCCACCGGGGGCTCCTCCACCCATGGGGGGGCTGCAGCGTGGAGATCTGCTCCATGTGGAACCCATGGGCTGCAGGGGGACAGCCTGCTCCACCAGGGGCCTCTCCACAGGCCGCAGGGGAACTGCTGCTGCGTGCCTGGAGCACCTCCTGCCCTCCTGCTGCACTGACCTGGGGGGCTGCAGAACTAGTTCTTACTCCTCTCTCTCCCAGCTGCTGTTGTGCAGCAATATTTCCCCATTTCTTAAAACTATTCCCCCACATGCACAAACAACATTACTTATTGTCTTGGCTCTGGCCAGCAGCGGGTCCTTTTGGAGTCAGTTGAAAATGGCCTTTATCTAACATGGGCAGCTTCTGGATTCTTCTCACAGAGGCCACCCCTGCAGCCCCCTGCTACCAGAACCTTGTCATGTAAACCCACTACACAATTACAATGTTATTCAGCCTGAATAGTAGGGTGGAAGGAAAGGTCTATTTAGGGTACGTGACAGTATGAGTATGTGAAGTGAGGCACAGAGACTGCCTTTTCTACACTTAAGTTGTAATTCTAGCAGAGATGAAAGGAACCCACTTTCTCACACAGAATAAAAGTATTTGAAAAACATTCAGAAGAGAAGCTTCCTAGGAATGACAACCTCAGGCTTTGTAACGCTGGTTTCCTGGTGAACATGAACACGTTAACGTAGTATGCCTGTACATATGGGTGAATAACCCACATATTCAGTATTTCAGAAATGGAAATATTTGCGTTTCCTTAGTCCAATCTAATCATGTCCTAAAGAAAAATCCTAAAGAAAATCAGATGTGAATTTTAGTACAGTTACTTCATACATATCATAAATTATACTATCAATGTTATACAACCAAAGATGAAAGCAAACAAACAACAACAACAACAACAAACTTGAATAAAACCAATCCCATCAGTGGATTTAGGTTATCACCTGTGGAGTAATGGAATTAAATCTCAGGAACTTAAAGCCTTTTACTGATATACCAACTGGTGCAAAATTTCATCTAATTTGGGGATAAAAGATCTCATTGGAATACAAGGAAGTTTTCTTTTGTTTTTAATTAGCTTTGGTTTGGGTCCAAGGAATTAATTTCATTGTCCTGGGCTGTTGGTGTTCTGCTGTTCACAAGCTCCAGTTTAAAAATCCAGTCTTAAAATCCAGTTTAAAAAGCTATTCCTTAAGAAGGAATCCAGATAAAGCCAGGCATGAACCAATTCCTTTGTCTTTTCCTCTCCATACTTGTCATTGCTCATGGTGTCTTAGCTGCTACCTTTTTTTTTTTTTTTTTTTTTTTTTTTTTTTTTTTTCTTCTCATAGAAGAGCCTAAGCAAAACAGGAGCAGTTCATGAGACCAAAATGAGTTTTTAACATTTGTTTTCATTTTACACTGGAGCAAAAGCTGTCTGGACACTTAAAATTTTCATGGGAAAGGGGATCAAGTCTGTCTCAGAGTAGTTAATAACTTTAATAGGTGGGGAATCACTTGTCTTGCTGGCTCACAGAACTGTCTAATATTGAACAGAGACCTTAAACTGCATTTTCTGTAAATGTCAGTAGATTTTGTTCTTAACCAGAATTCTCATCTTTGCCTTCAGAAGCCTGATGAAAGAATCTCTGAAGAACACCAACAGTTTTCTGGGGGAAAATAAATAAATAAATAATTATATATACATGTATATATATATACATATCGTGCATATATCAATGTTTATATCAGTTTCATCTAGTTGGGGGGAGAGAGAGATTTCCCATAAGAAACAATGCCAGAGGGAGGTTATGTTAGTGGTAAAATGAAATGTAAGAAATATTATATTAGATAGGTTTTGTTCACATTTTTAAAGTGCAAGATCTGACGAGTAAAATTCAAGGTTTTAATAGTACTCCACATATCACGACACTGTGACTTCTAAAGATTATTGAAATTTACTTTACATTCTTTATTTACTCTTCCAATAAAATCTGTAGTTCAGTTGTCCACCAAGACATGTCAGACAAGCTTTAAAATATGTGCCTTAAACTTTTCATGTAGTTTTCTACTGATACAGCCTCAGTGTGGAGTTTCTTGTTGTCCATAGCCTCCTCTGCAATTTAGTTTTGCTTTTCTCTACTTCAGTCCTACATTTCTTTCCTACATATTTGGTTGTCCTTAAATATATCTCTATTGCTCTTAAAATGTTTTCCCCAAAGGATAAATTTCAGGTTGTGAATATATTCTCTTTGGGTATGAGCTTGTTAGATAACTCCCAGCTTTCACCTCTAAATATGTTTGTTCTCTTTCTCTCTGCTTGTCTACTTTATGATTACCTTTTAACTGTGAAAGACTGTCACTCTATACAGTATTCCAGGGGTGTCTTAGCAGTGCAGAAAGCAGATGACTTCAAACACACCTTCTCTTACATTCAGTACTTTTCTTTAGATTACTGCTCTCCATGTCATCATTATATGATAAGTCCCAAAGAACCAAATTTGCACTAGCTGGTACAAATTGGAGATTGAAATGAATAGAGCTTTATGAATTACACTAGCTATAGCACCATCCTTGTGTCATTGACATTTTGTTGAATAGAGTTAAAAGCCCAATATTCATAACTAATGTAAAATGGTATCTAAGCTTATCGGCTCAGTTAATGCAGAGTGGTGTCATCAATAATTTTTATCTTCTGACTAACAGGAAGTGTGCAATATGGAGAATTTAGAGCCTTTACATGGTTGTTCATTTATACGTTCTTTCCTGTTACAATTTCCAGGTGATGGAGACACATGTTGATGGGACATGTTGAGATGTTGATTAGTAACTCTGCTGCATAAGGACAGCTGAAGAAACTGCAAATCTTCACTGCTCTGAGAATCAGAAAAGGTAGCAGTCTGAATCAAAAGCCCATTCTGGTTGGTAGGAAGATGACAAAAGAAAGCAGCAAAGAATGCCTGCAGCTTTTATGCCAGAAACAGTCTACAAGTAACTGAATTTCCAGAAATGTAAAGCTGCTCCAGAATAAAATATATTTTGTGCTAAGCAAATCTTTCATTCTCTCTATATTGTGACCTTTCAAAGTGCAGAAACTAAAAGGGGCAACATTTTAGAACATATATTTTTCTCATTACAACTGCAGCACTATCACAGCATATTATGGGTGATACAGAGAAGAAATTAATAGTGTGTTTGTACAGCATGGACTTTCACACTCCTGCAGTCAGTCTCTCTCTGGCTCTTTTTCTTAAGCCTGATGAGAAAGAATTTCTTCTATGAAGCAGCTATTAAACTTCATAACCGTGCAGAAATTGACAACAAAAATATCAACAGCATTTTCTTTGGGTATTCTAAAAACAAAGGGAAAATGCTAAGAAAAACATTCCAAGCTTTCTTTGAATTCTGTGCACAGTTTAACAAAGAAAATTCAAGCCGTGCAGCCAAATGTTTGATACTGAGAAAAATAAAGTGGGAGTGAGCCTAGGTAACTGGCTGGATTTTGCACCTTATGACTGACAGCTTTCCTATAATAATAATCACTCAGCTTGTTGCCTCTTCTGTTTGAATAAACCACTGGTAACGTTCAGAAAGAAATGTTCAAGTAATACCTTGCAAATGCTCCCTTCAAAAGTGTCCAAACCTTTACAACAGCGAATGTAATGGTTAGAAGTAAACTAAGGTTAGAAACTCATAAACTCCCAAAGTTGTAATTCAACGTTAGAGTCACAATAATCTGAGTTCTGTCAGTGTAGAATAAATATGCTTTTCCTTTCTGGAATGATTTTTTTTTTTTTTCTCTCTCTAGGGCTTTTTAACTACTAAAGAAATAAAAGCTTCAAAATGGAAATTTTGGAAATGTTGTTATCATTGAATAAATATGATAGGATCTAAAGATATTATTAAAAATAAAATAAAAATAATTAAAAAAAAATCTGGAAAGCCACCCCCAGGCCACTGAAGCAATCATATTCTGTATTATTACAACTCAGTATTTTTGGAACTCTCCTGAATTCTTACAAAAAGTGGAGTATGATGGGCAGCGGATTTTAAGCTTTAGGAGTACAGCTATTAGAAATACTGCATTATGAACAAGATTTACTTTCAGGCTTCTGTAACACTACGACTTTTAGAACTTCTGAATTTCATTAACAGCAGTGCAGTGTTAGTCTTTCAATTTCGCACAGATTCTTCTGAGATGTGTATGAGTGATTAGGCATCTTAGAAAGAAAAAAGAAAATGTGCCCTTCAGAAGAATGTATGTTGCAGGATCCATGACATTATGGATCTGTGGCATGAAGGATGAAGGAATATGAGGAACAGAAATGGCTGAAGTGGAACTATAAAAGAAATAATGGGCTTGCAGGATATAAATTAGTGTTGAACTCCTGTAACTCTCTGAAGAAATCACAATATTCAGAAATCTCTGTACATATATGTTTTCTGAGGAAAAAAAAAAAAAAAAAAAGGTGGGGATATGAGTGGGACTCAGTTAAAATCACATATTTGTCCAGAAACAAGTATCTGAACATCTTCTAAACCTTAAGGTATTAGTTTCAGTATTCTTTCCCCAAAGTACATGTATAGGCAATGCTTCACATTTGTTTTTGTAGAGTAAATGAGACGGGGAATTTACAGCCTAAAACAAGTTTGCCTAACTGTAGCTATTTTTAATTTAATTTGTAGTTTTAGAACTGGCTTTCATGAAGTCAGTGAAAAGTGACTATTTTAAGAAGGTATGAAGCATGCTATATGTTTAGCTATCCATCTCTTCAACTTCAGGCAGAGCCAAAATGCTCCCTCCAGTTTGGACCAGATTTCTAACTTTGAGACAAGAAAAAGGTAAGTGACATGACTCAAATTTATAAGTGATTTACTCTTGGCAATAAAGGAATTCTGAAATTGAGCTCTGTCCTACAGGCATGAAGGTATTTCCTAAACATCTGACCATTTGTTCCCCTAACAAGCTAGGTAAGAATACACAAGAATCTGTATCTCAGACACTATCTGAAATTTGAGACCTTAATGTGAAGTTAACATCCATGTCATCATAAATGTTGCATATGATTTTTATGTGTGTGTGAAGGGGGGGGTGGGGGAAGTGCCTTCATTTATTTATATATATATATATATATATATATATATATATATATATAAGATAGATAAAAGAAAGACCAAATGTAAAAAGATGGAGTGGTAGAGTGGTACTCCCCAGAATCTGAAGCTTTTCTAGATTTTGCAGCTCCTTAAGGGGAAGAATCTTTAGGAAGGATCTTTTCTTTGAAGTTCCTAACAAAGTGGGATGGAAACCCTCCCAAATACTTTGTAGAATAGGCTTCCTGTTATATTTTGCACTACAAAGCTGAGAGAGACCACACACTGTATACCGTAGAATTCACTGTGATTGCCTCATGTATTTTAAGGCTCATGTAACTGTACTGTTCATTATGCATTTGCTATACTTGTGGGAAGGAAGGAAGGAAGGAAGGAAGGAAGGAAGGAAGGAAGGAAGGAAGGAAGGAAGGAAGGAAGGAAGGAAGGAAGGAAGGAAGGAAGGAAGGAAGGAAGGAAGGAAGGAAGGAAGGAAGGAAGAAATCTTAGGCCAGTTTTCTTCATGGGAATATACTTGAGATAAAACACACTCAGGCAAGTCATTTTGTTTGTGGTGTAGTACATAAACTCTAAGGATTTGTACAAATCTCTAGTGGAAAGAAACTTTCACCATGAACTGACAACTATAACAAGGACATGTGTTCTAAATAATTAAATGGACCATCCTGTACATTTCCAAGATATGTTATCTTCCTATGTAAAAGTGATAATCAAGAAGGTTTTGTTTCTTTTGCTGGCTGTTTTAAATATTTATTTTTCTACATATCAATTACATCTTTTTCTCCATTTCTGCCTAAAAGATGGAAAAAAAAAAATCATTACTTTTCTGCAAGAAATTTATTGCCTGTACTACTTGCCTAAAATCAAAGAGATTATTTTTCCTGAAAGGAAAATTGTTAAGTTTGCATTCAATTAATTAAAAACAAACAAACAAACAAAGCAACAAAACATTTTTTTCAAAGACAAGAGCTTTAATGATGAAGCTCAGAATGTGTTATAACTGCTAAATTAATTTAAAGCAGAAGGAGTTATGCTGCTTCAGGTATAACTGCTGCAGTCTCTCCTGCCATGAAACAACTGACAATTAACAAACCCATCCTGAAGTAAGGTAAAGGTATTTATTCCTGTCTTCCTCTTGAATGGGTAAGTCCAAAGATGCACAGTAATTTTTACAATTTGAGGAAAAGTATTACAATTTGATGTCTCCGTGTTTTAGTAATTAGAATATCTCTATAAGGGAAATGTTTATAAGCAGTAACATTAATTCTTCCTCTTGTCATTGAAGAGGGAAAAAGGGGGCAGACACAGAATGCAGATGGAATAGAGGCATTATGTGCAAGACAGTGGTCATGGGTTCGATACTCCCCTGGAAAGAATGGTTCTGTGCAGAGCTAGACAAGGGTCCAACTGTCTCTTTTTGCTTCTGAGTTCAGATGTACCAGAACAGATTAGTTTACCAGCAACACATCTCATTCTCATCCTATGGTAGCTGAAATTTTTAAGCGACAAAGGAGCCTTCAGCATCTTCATTTCTAGTCCAAAGACATTGTCATGAATTTTTCTCCATTCTTTGCAAACTACAGGGAAGAGGTGAGGAAATGCTAGGAGTGTTTTGAACAATCATTGATTCTGAAATGTTCAAGCATGTGTCTGTAACTCTCACTTAGCATTTGAACATATGTTTCTGAACTACATCTGTCTTAGAGGTAAACAAGAGGATTCTGAAACACAAAATGTGCTCAAAAGATCAATTTAACCCTTTTGTCTCTGCTTAGAAATCCATTTTATGGTGAATGAGCCTACATTCTAATCTAATGTTCAGTGACTTTTACTGCAAAACAAATCTTTATCAAAATCTGTCATGTGATCATTCCAATAGGTTTGAGCAATAACTGGTTAAAAACCTGTGCAGCTAAATCTGTTAGCATTATGTTTATGGCTAGATTCCTCTTGTTACCAGTATTGTACCTAGTTCTCCTCTTCCTCACAGCTAAAGTAAGCGAGACACAAATGTATTAAATCAGCAAAGTATTTAAATATTATGGCACACTAATTAAAGGAAACATTTTTTTTCTTTTCTAAAGACTTTTAGCAGTTGCTTTTGCTTTTACATTATTTGTTTTACTCGCTGATTCATAAATTTTTCCTTACATCCTGCAGAATACATTGTGAATGAGTAGTGGTAGATATATTTGCTTCGAATGAGTCATCTGCCTTCTTCACCTCATGCTGGCAGAAGGGTATTTTCTCTTGACTTATACTGTATTAGGATTTACTCTTTCCCTTAATTCCTCAGTACAAGAGGATGCATGATAAAGTGAATCACACCTTATAAGACATGTCATTCTATGGACAATTGGTTATGCTGGGGTTTTATGTTGCTTCTGCCCTAGTATGTGTAACTATACAGTTTTTCATTTAGTATAGATATACCAGCAAAAAGTCTGCTAGAGTCACTGGATCTTTCTCATTTCTCTCTTCTCATGGAAAATCTGAGAGTCTAAAAAAACGCATTATGTTTTAGTTCCAGGGAAAACCAAATCTCTGTCTTATATTGACAGCATTCATTAGGAGAAAGTCATTAAATCCATTGTGCTGCAAACGACTTTTCACTGTCTCCTTTCTTAGGGATCTTGGTTGTGATCTTTTCTTTCCTCATTAAAATGATACCATCTACTCTGCTAAGTGTGACCTGTTTCAATCTTGCAAATGTTGCTGGTATTGATTTATTTATGTCCTGGAGATAATAAGGCTAAGGCTTTTGGATCCAATCCTGTGAGATTCTGAAGGCATCCTGAAAAGTCTGATCTTCAGCTGAAGTTGAGTATGCTCTGCCTGTACAGTTGCTCTCCTGAGTGCTTCTGTCAGTTACTGCTTTTAGAGATTTTCAGTACTTTTAAGAAGTGCCTTTATTTTATTGGTACTTTATTCCTAATTATATGGCCAAGCTGTATACCTTTGCTTTTAAAGCACATATATTGGCATCCTGTCAGGCAGCATATTGATATTTATACTTGAATTGTTTGGCTTAATATATGACTTAGCCTTGGCTCTAGTTATCTAGAAGAAATATTGATTCCTTCTGAACCCCATTTTACTCTACAGTTTTCATCTACTATCTTGTTAACTGTCCCATATCTTAGATCAACAAATTTGACAGAGTTTGCCTTAGGGGGAAAAGGAGGGTGTTACAATTCCCATGTCCTGAATGTTATGCCTTTAGGAGTTACAGAAGCCTTGGTATTAAGTACTAGCTGCTTCTAAATTACTGTAAAGAGATCAGTTCACTGACTTATACTGAGCTGTACTAAGGAGAAAAAAAAGTGCAAAACTGAATTTGAATTACTTTGGATAATTGTAGTATGTTTCCTCTCATTAATACTACTACATTAATAATTGAGGATCATACCTCTAATCTAACAAGATGGGATCAAGAACCCCAGCTTGGTCTGTCTAAATCAAAGTTATTTCAGCTTTTGTGCTCTAAACTTTTACCCTTCCAGCTTTAGTGGTTCCCCCAGCAGGATCTGCCAGGGTATGTGGGATCTGCAAATGGAAGTGGAAGGTGAGAGTGTCTGTGTCAGTAAGAATATCTGACCTTTTCAGTGCAAAGGTAAAGGAGAAATAATAAACAAAACACACAGACACATAGACCTGACAGATAAACATAATTCAGAAGAGGAAAAGAAACAAACCTCAGACACAGTAAATGATGAGCTATCAAGGAACTGTAAGCAAACTGGGACTTTGTGACCGATGATGTTGCAGACTTAAGGGTCCAGGATATTGGAACTGAAGAAGGTGTTTGATGAGACTGATGAAGGAAGTACAGGGGTAGGGAACCAGGGAGAAACAAAGGAGGAACAGGCAGAACGAAATATAAAAAAGTCTGGTCTTGTCTAAAACATAACTGGTCAGTGTACTTGTCTGACTGAGCCCTGTGCCCAAGCACCACAATCTGTCCTGTTTTACTAAATCTCTTTTGAACTCTCTGCACATTCTCCCTCTCTATACTGTGTGTACATGTACTGAAATGACTTCAGTGGCTTTCAGTCCTGACCCACTGAACAGGAGGAAGGGGATTTGGCTGTCTGTGATTGTATCAGTCCTGTATCAGTAGGTGCTGTTGAAGGCAGCATCTTGTCTGTGGTCATTAATGTAGCTGGCCATGTTGGTGTCCCCTGTGTATGTCCATGTATGTGTCTCTGGTGTACCTGCTCAGCATTGCTACAGGTTGAGCTTGCAAACAGAAAAGCAACAGCTGTATCTCTCAGCCTGGGCACAGACCTGAGGTCCCCAAGTGCTATGAGCTGGGATCCAGCATCCAGACAGGAGGAATCACCATCCCCAGAGCTGCTGGAAGTGACAACACTGATCTGATGACATCCCCTAATAGGACCTTCAGAGGAACAAGGTCCTATAAATGTGTATTTGTTTAGTAATAACTGTTCAACCATTATTAATGCTGTTGTTGTAACTGCAGAACTTTCTGAATTTGTGAACTTCTTTTGTATGTTTGAATTTAGGGCTACAAAGATGGTGAAGGGCCTATAGGGGAAGATGTACAAGGGGCGGCTGAGGTCACTTGGCCTGTTCAGCCTGGAAAAGAGGATGCTGAGGGGAGATCTCATTGGAGTCTACAGCTTTCTCACAAGAGGGAGTAGAGGGGCAGTCACTGATCTATTCTCTTTAGTGACCAGCAATAGAACCTGAGGGAAGGAAGCCAAGCTGTGACAGGGGAGGTTCAGACTGGGCATCAGAAAAAGGTTCTTCAATGAGAGGGTTGTCACACACTGGAACAGGCTCCCCAGGGAAGCAGTCACAGTACCAAGCTTGTCAGAGTTTAAGAATTGTTTGGACTATGCTCTCTGTCATGTGATCTGAATTTTTGGGTAGACCTGTGCTGTGATGGGAGTTGGACTTGATGGTCTTTGTGGGTCCCTTCCAGCTCAGGATATTCTATGATTCTAATTTTCTATTTTAGTTTCATTTTAATATTATATAAAAATAGAACCTGAAATCTCAGATGATATACAAGGTTCTATAAATGTACATGCATATTTACTTGTTATAAACAAGTCAGTGAAAATATATAATACTGCTATAAATGACATTAGTACAAGATATTCATCACTTTCTGTTTCCACTCCTGTGATTTTTGGCAGGTCCACCTGCTGACTGAAACAGATTATTGAATGTCAAAGTTGTTGAACCAGTAACACTAAAAAATTGTCAGATGCTTAGCTGTGCTTTGAAAACATGCTCTTTACATACTCATGTTCAAGGATGTATAGAGGTCATGATTTTTAACAGCATTCTTTTGAATCATCATTGTTTTAATACTTTTTTGGATGTGGCAATTTATTTTTTAGTACATTGATCCTAGAAAAGCTTGATGAGCTCTTGGTACTTGGCAGATGACTGTCATTTCAGAGAAGAAGGAAAGAGAATAATAGGCAAAATTTATCTAAAAATGCCACTTAACAAGAAGATATTGTCTTTGTATGAAAAGATGTCTGTACAGGAGAGAGTAAGCATGAAGGTGAGGGACAAGTGAAAATCCCTGGCAGTTATTTCTCTGCTGTCTATTATCTGTTTCTATTCTGTCATTTGCTTTTTGAAAGAATTAAATATCACCTATTATCTTTTAGTTTGTCTTCCTCAACTATACTTTTCTACATGTAAGCTTAATTATAAAGGTTATTAAAATGAGACGAGTGTATCAAGATCATAGCCTGGCCATCTATGCCCTGTGATGTGTGTACTATAAAGTACATTTGCAGCACAGAAGCAGTGAACAAAGGTTAACCATTTCATTGACCAGCATGAGAACACCAAAACAGTATTTTAATTATATTTATTATACCATTTGTATTTTGAAAAAAATACAAAGTCCTACGAGGAGCGGCTGAGGGAGCTGGGTTTGTTCAGCATGGAGAAAAGGAGGCTCAGGGGCCACCTTATCGCTCTTTATAAGTAAAGAGGCTGTAGCAAGGTGGGGGTTGGTCTATTCTCCCCTGTGCCTGATGACAAGATGAGGGGGAGTGGGCTAAAGTTGCACCAGGGGTGTTTTAGATTGCATATTAGGAAGAACTTCTTTATTGAGAGGATTGTGAGGCATTGGAATGGACTGCCCAGGGAAGTAGTAGTGTCACCACCCCTGGAGGTCTTTAAAACACATTCAGATGTTGAACTTAGCGATATGGTTTAGTGGAGGACTTGTTAGTGTTAGGTCAGAGGTTGGACTCGATGTTCTTGGAGGTCTCTTACAACCTAGACAATTCTGTGATTCTGTGATTCGGTGAAAATAGGTAATTGGTACTACAGGACAAACAGCTGACACTGGAGCATTCATATCAGTAGAAATGTTCATTTAGGCAAAATGGAATTTACTTGTGAATTTAAATAAATAAATAAATAAATAAATTTGTTTTAGTTTAATCTTTATACATTTGCAAAGATATATACTCAGGCTGGGGATTGTGACAGTCTAGTTTGTGCAAAATAACTACTGAAATTTCTGTATGTAGTCGATACAGAAGAACCAATATATGTTATATATACCTCTGTCTATACATACCCCTGTTATCTATGCAGGCAGTTTAGGTATCACCAAAACTGAAAAGTCAGTTAAGTGTCTACTACTTCCATTGTTATTATGGGAAATTTATAGAAAGTGCTTGATTTTTTTCTCATTTACTAAAAGAACAACTATGTTGGTCCTGTATAGAGTGTCCCATAGTGTGGTAAGGAGTACTCTAGTAAAGTGCTTCTCTGGGGTGTAGAAGATGGAAATCAAACATCTGTTAGACTGTGTCAAGAAACCTGAGATGAAAGCCCGGGGCTTTCCATCTTCTGAGCACCAGTCCTAACTGCTGCGTCATTGGACATTAAGAAAAAAAAATATTCACTGAAAGGGTTGTGAGGTATTGGTACAGGCTGCTTAGGGAAGTAGTTGAGTGACTGTCCCTGGAGGTCTTCAAAAAACTATATATAGAGAGCTTTAATGGTGAACGTGGCAGCGCTAGGTTAAATGCTGGAATAGATAATCTTACAGGTCTTTGCCAATCTAAATGATTCTATGTTCCTATGATCACAACGAAAAATTAACACATCTAATATGGTTACAGTCCTGACCCTGGATGATTTGTCTGGTTACTAGGGCAAGATCAGACACATGAAAAGATCATGGAAAGAAGCTAGCTGCAGAAAGAAAACACTCTTCCCCATTCTGAAAGTATACGGGAAATATCAGTTCTGACAGATATAGGACTCTCTATCTAGCAAAATTATGTATCTGCAAAGGTGAGCAATTCTGAAGAGCTGGCAGATTGTTTGATGGGATTGTCAAAGTTTCAGGTTAAGTGAGACTTAGGTTTCCTGGGTTCTGGTTTAGTTTCCATCGCTTTTTTGTTTATTTGTTTGTTTATTTGTTTGTTTTCCTCCTTTTTATTTTTTATTTTTTTTAGTTGCATTTAATAGCTGGTCTTTTTCTGCATTCAAATATCACAGAATCACAGAATCACATAGGTTGGAAGAGACCTCTAAGATCACCTAGTCCAACTTCTGACCTAATACTATTAACAAGTCCTCCACTAAACCATATCACTAAGATTACAGCAGCATTACAGAATTTTGAACATATTTAAATAAAAATATACATTGGCTAAATGTCTTCAAGTGCCATGTCATTGTGATAGTAGTCTGAAAGTCTGATACATTTCTGAAAATTGGAAATTACATGTTAGAATTTGATGCAGATAAATAGTCAGAACATGACAGCAAGGTAGAAAATATATTCTGAATATTAGCTGAGAAGATTAACCAAGAAGACTGGAGAAATGAATGGGAGTGGACAAAATAGTGATTCTTCTAAATGTGAGAAAAATACTTATGGTGGTGACCTCATATGTGGGCATAAAAGAAGAATAAATTAGTTTCAAAAATTATTAGAGAAACTGCTTCTGAAATACCTCTGAGGTTACAGACAAAGCTGAGAAATATCCTAGCTTTATGTTATGATGAAATAGAACATTTAAGAGAGGTAGACTAAATATTTATGCTTATATGGAATGTGTAGTTCTGGGACATGCAGTATTACTACAGTTATGTACTAAGAACATTGAGTGTATGATTGTGTAATATTACACTTCCACAACAAGATTTTCATCAATGAAGAATATGTGTAGTAGGAAGTTTTGTCATAAACACCAGAAAAGAATATTTTGTCATCAGGTTGTGCAATAACCTTGATAGCTTACTAGCTTTGTAAGTAGAAAGACAAACCTTGTAGAGAGGACTAACTTAAAAATATGTCTGTGAATAAGCCTAAGTAAATATGGCATAAGTGTGTAGTGACAAAGTTCTTTCTTCCTTTCTTTAAATGGACTGGAAAATGGAAGACTGGCGTCATGATTCTGAAAACCAGAATATGAAACAAGTTCATGATTCTATATGCTCAAGTAATGGGATCTTTCCTCAATGCACTCCACAGGTGAGTTTGTGAACTGGTAAAGAGGTATAGGCATAGAAGAGAGACTTTCCTCTGACAAGCTTTAGAAAGAAGTCAAATCAGTGAAAGCAGTGCCTTTCATAGAGCTGAAAGAACGTGTTTATCACATTTAGTTCACAAACTATTCAGTTGAGATACATGTTTAGTATTTCAGCCCATGTTCAGCCCATAGTTAGGTTAGAATAACCTAGTTAGTTGGGTTAGAATAACTTCACTATTAGTTTAGGTTGTTGTTTGCTGCTAGACAAAGTAATAATAAAAGCATTGACATTAAAAAAAAAAAAAAAAGTCAGATCTTACTCTTATTATTATTCATATTTATTGCTCAAAAATATATATTTTGCTTTTTGAAGGACCTTTATTGAGTAGGTAGTTTAGTTAATTGGGTACAAAAAAATATTAATACACAAAAATTGGGTACCTGTGAAAATAAGGAGGGGTGGGAGTTTTCTTCTGAATAATGATTTTCTTGTATATAAACCAGAAATGAAATATTGCTGGTTGCCCAAAAGAAAGTTTGTACTATGATAGAGATACCAGATGATGAACCTGTTAAAGTATGTGTGAAGAAGTCACCAAATTGACTTTGTCTACCACAAAAACTTGATGAAAATGTGCTATAAAAAGTGGAGGCTTAAACGTCACGTTAAAAATTTGGCTTGCAGTTTTTATCTCTCTCTTATTTTGTAGCATAATATTTGATCTTTATTATTCTAACAAACCTAATTTAAAATGATTTTGGTTGAAAAGAAATTCAGAGTACTAATTTAATTTTGAATGCATGCTTTCATAAAAGGCAAAGTGATGAGAGGTGAGACATTAGTTCTAAGGGCAAATTCTATTAGAGCAAAAGTAATAATCAAATTCCTATTGACTTCAGAGATACAGAATCAAATACAGTTGACTAAACTAATATTACATTTTTTTTTTCATCTCTTTGTAGATTTAAAACTATCTTTTCTATCTGTAACTGGAAATAAGAACCTGTGACAAGCTGCATAGACTATGAGGCATTATTCCATGGAAGAAAACACTGTCAACACTATCTATGATGAAAGCAACGTTGTTTATGTCATTCTTTCCCCACTTTTCTTCCATAGAAAGATCAACTAACACTTTGTCTCTGGAAAAAAATGTTCCAGTTCCAACTCACTGTTTATATTGCATATAAGGAGGAAAATACTGAAAATTTGAGAAATTGACATTGCAAAAATGTACTAATGAGAAAGTTTGAGGGAAAAAGACATGATCTTGTAAATACTGAAGAGATATAGTGTCCTCTATGGTTCAAAAAAGATTGGTTTCTATAGCATAAAGTAAAATGGCCTTTGGTGGAATGGGAGAACAGTTGTATCTGCAAGAATTAATCATTTTAGTAAGTTGGCAGGAGCTTGTAAATGCAGAGAATTTATAGTCTCATTCAAGTCTCTACCTTATACAGTTAAGCCTAAATTTTAGCCAGTGGTACCTAGCTCAAGTATTTGTAAATTTTCTTCTCAGTATGCCAGGCAAAAATACTTGAAAATCTCAAACAATCTCAAAAATCTGAGTGGTATTTTGAGGTGAGAGACTACTCTATCTCAAGGCTTTGAAAACAGAGAAAAATATAAACAGTTTTGGGATACTACCAGTATAGCTATAGATTTCTGGCACTACATGCTCTAGGTTAGCTAGAAGCAGAAGATTTCAAGGCCATTTAAGTTCCTTCTGAGCCCAGGAATTTTCTGTTTACAGAGGTCTTGTAGATGTGTTGTATCACCATATAATAAGGCATATTACATTTTTGTGTGATTTAACTAAAAGGAAACCAGCACATATAATATGTCAGCATTTATCCTCTCAGATACAGAAATATCTCTTTTTTTACAACATGTTACTAACTACTCAGGTAAGGAGATAAAAATTGTTAAGTTGTTCAAATACTTCAATTTAATTGACAAGGCAGATTATCAATGAGAGGAAGTCTCATAAACAAATAGAAATAGAATGGGTATGTTTGTTACTTAACCATGTACAGTCACTTCTGTGTGGCACAAAAATGTTTGTAGGACACATAAGAACAATAGCATTTTGAAGTAAGGCATTTTCAAGAGTATAGAAAATACAGGCTCATAAAAAAAAAAAAGAGAGAGAGAGAGAGAAAGAAGCAGCAAGTGAGAGAGACGTACTATTGAAAAAAATGACGCATTGTTTAAAATGTCAAAAGAATAGTCTGAGAAACTGACAGTAAGCAATAAACTAAGAAATATGATAAAGAGAGGAGGTAAGGTGTAGAACTGCTCTGTATTTCATGTTTGCTCATTGCTTACATGTGAATAAAAGATAAGGTGTAAATTTCACTTTTGGATTCAAGGCAATACTATTTTTCCTCAACCTACAGCTGATCTATATCACTATGTGGCTCATATGATGTCTTTCAATTACACACACACACACACATATATATCTATATTTGATAGGGTTATTCATTCTTTCCCCATAGTTTCATACCCTTGATCATTCTTTTCAGAACTGCTTTCATTAACTTCAGCGTAACCATTAAAAGAATGGTAGTGCTACTGCCTTTAGATGAGTATCTTTCATCCCAAATGACATCAAAATACTTTCCAAACTCTGTTTACAAGGTTGAAATTACAGAAAAGTTAAACCATGTGGAGTAGAGTATGAGAATTTCCTCAACAGTCTGAGTAAGCAGAAACATTTCATTTCCCTTGTAACCAGGTATGCTTTTCTACTAAACAGGAAAATGTTGAGCAGTTGCTTACAATCAGCTCACCTTTCAGCTAATAGAAAAACTGGACCTGTGCCAGTCTATGTGCAACTGATTGTAGGAAACCTTCCTGGAAGCCTTCTCTGCCATCCCAAACCCATCAGGATGAGCAGGATAACTGCTAAGGCACTTTTCTTGGCAGAAGTCCTTGAGGCATCTATCTAGTGAGCATTTTGCCCAGACTTGATGCCTGGTGCAGATGATGTCCAGGATGACTGAATGACTTGGACTCATTTACACCTTGCTAAGCTATTAGGACTTTGATATTGAAGTTAGGATGGAGGATTTAGTTTATGTTTCTGATTATATAAGACAATTCACAAGAAGGAAAAGAATAACTCTTAAAACATATTAACTACTGTGTTACAACAACACACAAAAGAAACTGCCCAAATAAACTCTAACTCTTCCCTCCTATTTTTACAAATATAGTTAAGCTAACTGGCAAACAATACAATATGAGCAGACAATATCTGCTGATGACACTAAGACAGTAAGTGTGGCATTGTTCTGGGTCTGGCTGGGATGGAGTTAACTTTCCCAGCAGCAGCCTGTGCTGTGCTCTGCACTTGTAGCTGGAATAGCATTGGAGTCACACCAGTGTTTTGTCTACTGCTGAGCAGTGCTGGCACAACATCAGGACTCCATCCAATCCCCCCAAGAGAGGTTTGCAAGAGATGGGGAGGGGACATCACTAGGGCAGTTAACCTAAACCAACCAAAGGGCTATTCCATACCATATGATGTCACACTGAGCAATAAAAGGTGGGAGAGGGGGGGCTCTTGTTATGAAAATATCTGTCCTCCCAAACTACTGCAAGCCATCTGTCACCCAAAGAGCTGCTGAATTTTACATCATAGCAAGTGAAGTTGAGTATTTTGGGGACATATGACCATAGTATTGCATTGTTCATATTTGCTTTTCTAAGTATCTGCTACTAACAAATATTGGAATAGGTAGACCATAGATTTAACTTTCTGCGGTTCTTATTATATTCCCATGCTCTAGCTATTCCTTCTATCAACTGGATATCAAGGTCTTTCTACAATCATGATAGTCCCTAAGGACAGGGTGACAACCTGAAATTGACATCAGAAGAAATTAAAGTAGGTTTGTCCTATTTGAGTTTACAAATATATCCAGTTCTTAATCATAAGTCTCCTACACACTGGAAAGCTGTCTCAAGAGGTCTAATTCAATTGTAAAAGTTTTTGTACATACTCTTCCTGAATTTCTACAGTGATTAAAACATGCATAGACTGAAATAGGAAGGAAGGAAGGAAGGAAGGAAGGAAGGAAGGAAGGAAGGAAGGAAGGAAGGAAGGAAGGAAGGAAGGAAGGATGGATCTACATCTTAAATATTAAAGTTTACATGTCAGTACCTAAAATTCTGTATCCCAAGGGCAGTTTAATGGACAGTAAGATAGGAAGACTCATTCAGAATGTTCATTTTTTGTGTGTTCCTTTGAAATGTATGACCCTGAGTTAACTGTAGCAATAAATAATAAACTACTCAACCAACTTCCATCTCTTCAGAATAAATTTGCAGATTATATTTTTATTAGGCTCATGAAAATATTCAGTTCAAATGTGGCTAATTATGAATTTAAAATATTTATTTCTACACCATCAATACCAAAATCATTTATAAGAGAAAAAGAGAAGAAAATTGTCATCAGCTGAGGAAACATAGACAGTATCGATTATTAACTTAGTTCAAAATTTGAACATGGTATTGTATGAGTAGCAACTTCATAATTCTGTTATAACTTCTTAGAACACCTAGCAACCCAAAAAGGCTGGTGATATATAGGCTTTACTAAGATTCTAGGCTGGACTAAGTCTATTGAACGTTAACCATGATCATCCAAGAGTGCTTAATTGTCACTCTTCTGTACCATTGACTTTGTGAAGACTAAAATCACGTATTAGTGTAATGTCATTAATACTTGCTTTGAATTAAATAGATGATTCAACTGACTGCAATATCTGCTTATTTGTTTTAAACAGTGGAAGACGTGGTTATTCATCATAAACAATAATTTTGTAAAGATTTTTTTAAAAAAGGGCAAAGGAAATGTTAATGAGGACATACAAATATATTTTCTTTTTATCAGGTTTCTAATAAAATTAGGGAAATATTAATATAATATTAATACAGTACCTGAGATATATTGTCATTCATTCCTAAATGTATCAAACTCTTAAAAGTACATACTTTTCACTCACCAAATGATTCTTAGTCTAGGGACCATTCATTAGCAATAATTTGGACAGTGAACATCATGTTTTATTTTCCTCTAGCCTAAGTGAATGAACAAGTTTGCTAATTTATATTTCATTTGCTGACAGCATTTTGTCACTTTCACTTTGAACATGCAGCTTCAACTGCTAGTAAAATCTGTACTTAAAATGTAGAACCAAAACTTAAACAAATGAGAATGAAAAGTGAACGAATTTTCTGGTACATCTTTATGTCACTACTTATTTCATAGGGAGCTATATAGTTTGTTATAAATGTTTACATGCTAAGGTTTTAGAAGCAGATGAATATGGCCTGAAGAAAACTTCAGCCCATGGAGAGCCCATTCAGGGGGCTCTGGCAGGAACTGAAGAACTGCCTTTTATCTATCAGGAATTGAAGCCCATGGGAGACCCATGCTGGAACATGGGAAGAGTGTGAGGAGGAAGGAGCAGTAGAGGCGAACCATCATGAACTGACCACAACCCCCATACCTTGTCCTTCTTTTCTTCTTGAGGCAACAATTAGATAAAAGAATCGGGAACAAAGGAGTGAAGTTGAGCCTGGAATGAAGGGGGGAGTAGGGAAAAGGTGTTTTAGTTTTGTTTTCTCAAACAAAACTAAAATTAAAGTTTCTATTATATTCTCTCTCTCTCTCTGCTCCCCCCCCCCTCCTCCCCCCCAGTTTTAGGTTTCTCACCATCCTACTCGATTTTTAATTGGCAATAAATTAAATTAATTTTCCCCAAGTCAAGTTTGTTTTCTCCTGTAATAAAGTAGGTTTTCCGTCTTATTTTCTCCTCCTACCCAGTGGAGAAGGGTGAGTGAGAGAGCAGCTGGGTGGGCATCTTGCTGCCAAACAATACCAACCCACCAAAAAAATGTAACTATAAATTGGACAATTTACTCATTATTATCCAGGAAGAAATAATTTGCATCAGATTTATTTACTCTTGGATAAAAATTATATAGATATTGAAACAAATATAATTTGGTTTTGATTTAATTTTGTGTAGGATTATATTGAGTTTTTACAATAAGACTCTAATAAAATACATGGAACACTGGGGAGGTGTAAGAGTGAAATAGCACTCTGGAAATAAGTGAGAGAATACCAAATTTTCTTGTATTCCCGTTGTTTAAGGGGCCCGAGTAATTATTATTTTTTTTTCATTTAATTTTTGCTGTCATGTGAAGATAGCTTAGAAGTATGTGAGTGTGTGGGTGCACACTATATCATAACAGGCCTGATTCATCTAAAACACTCAAGTGAGAGTTATGAGTTTTTGCTCTGCAGCTTTTCAAAGAAATTTAATTAAAATGAAATATTATATGGATGCAGAGGAAGGAGCTGGACTTTGTCAACTACACAATTCTGCACAATCAGCAATTACATATAGGTATAAGGAACATCTTTATTATTGATTATGTATTCATGTGTGATTTTAACTCGGTAGTAATATAAGAAAACAATTGTCTGAAGTAGCCTGAATGTCATTAACAGTGCTACAACTAGTAGCACAACAGAAAATGAAATATTAAAATTAAATATTTATGTTTGCATTACTAATGTATTCCACTTGCAAATATTGGTGCAAAAGCAGACAAGGCAATGCATTTTAGTTATTCAAATGTGCATTTAAAATAAATTTAGATATTACTATGAAATTTTAAGATGGATCCTTTATTATCTGATTATGTATCTGATATACACTGGATGTGAAGAATGTAGAGATCACAAAAGATGTACTTTACTATGAAATTAATCCCATAGAGAGCCCATTCAGAAGCAGGTTATCTGTCAGGAAATGGAGCCCCTTGAAGAGCCATGCTGGAACAGGGGAAAAGTGTGAGGAGGAAGGAACAGCAGAGACAAATCATTATGAACTGACACAACCCCCTTTCTTCATCCCCATCTGCTGCTTGGGGCAGCAAGTTGTTTTAAGCACAGTGAGATGTTACTGTAATATGTCCCACTGTACCTTTTAAATTATGTTTCTCTAGTAGTTTTTGTGATGAAATAAGCCACTGGAAATAGGAAGGAAGTATATCCAACTATATCTTAATATGGTCCCTACTGACATGCAGGATGACCTCCATTTTAATTACTATTCGATTCAACAGTCATTAAATGGTTGAGTGCAAAGTAGAAGTGCTTTAAATAGTAGCAAAAACTACTAGCATTATTAGCAAACTGTAAGGATGAAGTGAAAATAATGCCAAGGAAATAACTGGTCTGGAACCTAAAAAAAAAAAAAGATAGATAGATAGATAGATTGATTTTCCAGTACTTGTATTTTAAAATCTGTTATTTTACTGAATGGAAACATTTACCTGGCTCAAAATGGTGTTTTGGCAACATTCACACCTCAGCGTTAGAATCACCAACCTTTGTTCATTATCACAAGCAAGGAATTTAAGTGACCATGAACAATGCCTTGTATGCTACGCGTCCAAGTTTGTGATATATTAATCTGAGAATGCTTGGACTCTGTCTCACTGTATAATACAGTGAAGGTCTGGATGTGGCATTTGGAAACACATTCCAAATTTGTTTACCTAGCAGCTGAGGACTTCTGCATCTTCGTTTAAAGCAGCTGAGGACTTCTGCATCAAAGAATTCAACAAATCAGAGAAACAGTACTGTGGATTATTTCTCTTATTACTGGTACAAAGTGAAGCTTGCGGTGCCACATGTTCACTGCATTTACTAGTTGTGAAACTAGGTTAAAGATGTTCTAAACTACAGGAGGTATCAAACAAGCATGAAAATATTTATACAAAAAAGAAATCTAACTTGTTAAATGGTACCCTTATTTACCGGATGACCAAGAATTGCAGAACTTAACATTTTTATTTTAAAACATCAAGTTAAATCAATAAATATACCTCTAAGCAACTAATTTTTTCAGAGGAAATTAGAAGAACATATTAATGTAAAGCAGTCAGGACTAAGGCTTTTACTATGAAGGTATAAATATGCAAAATTTCTTCTCTTGAGGCAAGTGACTGTTTTTACAATATTATGACATAACTTATAAAATCCCTTTATAAATTGGTGAATCAAATCTGCAGTCTTTTTTTTAGACAGTGTAAATATTTGACGTTCACAGAAATTTTGTTTGATTATGTAACATAGGATTGGACCACATTTCATTGACTGTTTTGAGAAAGAGAAGTTAGAGATGTTGAAGACTGATGCAAGTCAAAATCACTGAAGACATGACTCTATGATTGACTGAAGAAATGAATCTATCACAACTTAAATGCAGATCAGGATTTCATGGATTTAATAGTAATGTACAGCAATACACAAACAAGTTCAAAATTAGTTTGATGATCGATATGATTTATTTTCACATTTTGAATAACATCTTCCATATTATTTATTGAACTTATATATTTTTATTACAGAATGTTTAATAGAGACTTTTTCTGATCTATCACTAACAAATTAATTTATTCACGATACAGCACCCAGTTTGTCAATCTTTGCTTTGTTTCTTTGAAAGATTATTCAATTCAAGCAAATCACTGACACCATTCATGCCTGAAATCAGGGCATAAACTACACCTAGAGATCTTAAAGAACCATAATAAATCAGCATTTTATCTGTATAAATCTCCACTAATGACCAGATGTATAGAGATGGCAGGTCATTCATACAGATTAGAAATAAAAATTGAGTCCAGCTAAGGACTCATAAAATCTGTAATCATTATTTAGAGCTTCAAAATTGTTACAGATTATATTATTAAATCTGTATATATTTATATTACAGCACTGCTCTCCAGAATATAATAGTCAACATAGATTTAACTTCTTGTACAGCGAGCTCCAATTGGCATTTTTGACTCTTCATTATTTAAATTTATTATTCATTATTTCTTTTATTATAAAGAGAATGATAAATTGTTTAAAGATGTACTTGTTTGGAAGTTATTATACTACTGGAAAGGAGTGACTAAAATTGCTGAAAAGAATATATGTAAGAACTGATGAGAAAATGGAAAGCACTGTCAAGCACAAGAAATAGACAAGGAACTGAGAAGAAAATCAATGGATCAAACCTTTCTCTGATTTATGCCCTTTACAAACACACAATGCTGGATTTCAATGGTTATAAATCATTGTGTCTCCTCTGGAGCCAATGGAACTACATTTAGCCAATCTGAAGCTTTGTCCAACAGCTACAAAGAGTGTCAACAACTAGTGTACAGAAAAGAATTTGGCCCTGTGGAGGCCTGGGGCATTAATGAAAGTACTACCTGAAAAAAATAGCTGTGCTTATTTTTATATCTTTTCACTTATGACCATCAGTGGATGTAAATAAAATGCCTTTTTTTCTCCTGTCACTTAATGTTATCTTATTTGAAAACTCTAGCATAATCACTTAAAGTAAAAATACAATTTAATTGCTTAATACCATTTGCTCACAGACTGTCAATTCTGCTCTGTCAGTAGTCTCTTACTCAGTAGGTACTTGGCAATAAATAATATCATCCTCCTTCTTGAAAACTGTGAGGATTAAAAACAAAAGAGGAAAAAAAAAGCTGTTACCACTGTGGAATGGCAGTTCAGAGAGCGCTTACCAACAATAAAATGCATTGTTTCTTAGGGTCATTGCTGGTTTGCATCTTTTAAGTTACGTTGAAACACAAGCGCCATAAACACTAGAAAGGTTTCTTTTTCTGTATCTCTGTGGTGATAATAGGGACAATAGAATGCTTCCAGATTCTGACTGAATAGCATTTTTTTCTTCTGGAGAATTTTGATTGAGTTACAAACTAAAGTGGGAGAGAAGGGTCCCATTCGGAGAGGCTGCTGCCTATTGGCAGTCCATCTAAAGAACATTGATGCTTCAGCACAGTGGCACTCTAAGGGAACCTGTGATTTTTAGGGCAATTGAAAAACAAGGGTCAGAGGTTCCTCTAGGAGTTGTATCAACCAGCTGCTAGTTTTATGGCACTAAGATATTTTAGATTAGGTACAGAGGAGTATAAGAGAGAATAAGTAGAGTTCGTGCCCTCAGAGAAAGATACTGAGATGATAAGAGGGTTCTGCAAAAACTTTCATCTGCAAAATTTCTTATGTCATTTAGTTTTCTCCTTGTAAAACTCAATCAAATACCAGTAGGTAGATTTTTCTTGTTGGTTTTTTTTTTTTGTTTTGTGCCAGTAACACTGTATGTTCTGGTCCCAGCTTTTAGGAACCAGTTTTTTATCATTTTATCTAGGTAAGATTAAAGGCCAAATAAATGGATAACATTTATGGGCTCCTCCCAGTATTCTGACAAATGGTCCATCCTGTACTTTGGCTACACTAAGAAGGGGACAGAAAATACACATTACAAATAACAGAGTAGTAGTGATGTGTATGCAGCGGACCAATACTGACTAATAGCTAAACTAAGATGACAGCAACATGAGAAATGGCAAAAGTGAAAAACTGTACATAAAGAGAGGTATTACCTTTCAGAAATCCTGAGCAAAGTAGAATTTACTAGGGCAACCACATCATGAATAGCAAATAAGTGTATAAAGTCAGCAAAACTGAGACCCTTGGGGAAAATGTAAATGGGACTAGCTGTTTAATTTTGGAGTCGATGAGGGTGGTAAAGATGAAGAAACTAGAAGGTGAAACCAGCTGTATAAAGGGTATTAAATCATATGATTGGGGCTGAGTAGGGTATATATGAATCAGCCTGGTGTTTGATCACTACAGTTTGGAGCAGGACACTGGAACCACTTTTTCTACTGTATCTGTGTCTGACTTACCTTCATGATCAGGAGGGACAACTTACTTTCCTCTTCCTCTCCTTAGCACACTTAGTAATGTTTCATTAAAATGATTTTATTTTCTTTCTTATGGTGCCATGGCTTAAATACTAGTGAAAGAGAATCCCACTCCCTCCAACATTCCCATCCTGCCTTTATTCTGGGAAGGGTTTACATCTTTCATGCAAGAGCAGTAACTCAAACCTTTTAAAGCAGAGAAAACTGCTGGGTTACAGGGTTTCTCTTCAAAAGCCTCTGCATACTTGAAAATGGCAGGGATCAATGAATTGAATACTTCATTTAAAGGCCTTTTTAATAATTTTAAAATCATGATAGAAGTATTTGAAATACATTGTATTTTCCTGTCTCGTCTTCTCACGTAGACTATGTTTTTATTTGTTTTCAGTAAGAGTATTCTTGATTTTCAGCACTAGGAGAGGATTAAACTCACCTTATTTGCTCTTGCACTTAAAACCTTACAGTTCAAGCAAAGGAAGAAAACAGAAAAATAAAGCAAACTTTGTTTTTGAAATGGTAGCAAAGGGAATATAAGTGTTTAGCTTGGAATATGTAAGGGCAATAGTCGAAGGCTATTTTCTAACCTGCCATTTGAAAATGGCACGTTAAAAAATATAAAAAAGTTGGGTATATTTTTATATTTTTGATTAACAGCTTGCATATTTAATTATGTCTTCTTTAGTTAGCAGTTTTGAGATTATTTTTTTCTATATTAATGAGCTTTAGCCCATCAAAAAGGTTTTCCTGATATTAGAATCATAAAATCATAGAATCATTAATATTGGAAAAGACCTTCAAGAAGTCATCCCCTTCCCTTCTCCCCCCCCTGCCCCCCCCCGCCCCATCCCCCCAATATTACCCACTAAACCATGTCCTTAAGTACCACGTTCAGCCTTTCCTTAAATACCCCCATGGGCAGTAACTTCACCACCTCCCTTCTCTGAATCTACATCATAATAGACACCAATGTCACAGCAGTCCCTAGGGGATTCTGAGATGCACATACCCTAAACTTCCTCCAACAAAGATTTACAGAATTACTGCTTAGTACTTATATTTGAGCTTTGTTCTCCATGTAATATATTCATCTCTGTACTACTCTGTATGGCTGTACATCAACTGATAGCCATCAGGGTTAGTTTTTCAGTAGAAATGGTATTAGCTCTGATTAAAAGAAATAGTACCCAACAGAAGCAATTATCATCAAAGCTGAGATTCAAATACACTTTGTATAACTATTCTTAATACCACTATGTTCATGCTTTCTTGATATAGGTCTCCATTACCTTATCAAATGATAATAAACTCAAAAACTATAAAAAAGTATGACTTCTTGTTGCTCTTCAAAAACAACAGATTAATTTAAATTTATATTTCTAACAGTGTTAGGCATATTTTATGTCAAAAGTTACATATAACATGTTTATTCACATCAGTTGTTCTTAACATTTCTTGGTATACCCACATAAAATCAAAGACTGATTTAAGAATAAGACATTTGCTCACCAGGTTCACATATGGAGGCATGGCCAAAACTCACAAGTGTCTGATGGTAGACTAAGTATGCACAACCTTCAAGAATTACCTTGACATGCCAGAACAGTTATTGGGACATGGGATTAGGTTCATTTTATGACTTGGAGTTGAAAAGATTTCTAAGGTCCTCTAATTCAAACACCTGCCGAAGACAGGTCTAACTTTGAAGCTAGATCAGGCTGCTCAGGGAATGTCTTTCTGAGTTTAGGAAATGTCCAGTGATGATGGGCACCTTTTTTCCAGTGCTCCTACTGTTTGTAATGATTAACATTTTTAATTTTTAATATATTGTAAAGAACTTTGTTGCTGCAGTTTGTGATTGTTCTCATCCTTTCATGCTGCAACTGTAATAGTTTCACCTTCTTTATAGAACTTCTTAGGGAGTTAAAGACAGTAGTAAAACTGTTTTCACCTTCTGTTCTCAAAATGGACAAACCCAGCTTCCTCTGCTTTTTTGTGTGTTTTGGCTTTTGAGAGACACCACGTTTAACAGGTGGCCAGTTAGACTTAGGACCATGACTTCTATTCACAGGTCAGATTTTCTGACCTTGTGTACTGCTGATTCATTCTGTATTTTCCTAATTCAGCTTCAAGGATGCCACTGAATTTCAGATACTCTACCCTGACCCAAACATCCAGTCATTGTGAAAGGCTCTCATGCTGATCTGGAACAACTTTACCCTTGACACATCTGTGATGACTGTTCCCTGTCACCTTCTTGTTCTTTATGCATCTGGACATGCCTTCCAGGAGGAGTCACTTCATAAATTTCCCTGGAATGAAAGTGAGAATGACCAGCCTGCATTTCACCAGGCCTTCCTTCTTGCCCTTCCAAAGATAGCAATATTTGCCTTTTCCCAGTCATCAGTGTCGTGTTAAGAGGTGTAGCTGATTAACCGTTATGGGCCCAGTTGGATTCAGGGTACTGAACTACCACAATCACAGATTTCACCAATAACACATTAACCGTTAGGGATCTGGTTGGATTCAGAACACTGAACTATCACAGTCACGGATTCACCAATAACATATAACCACCCTTACCTAGTCACACTTAACGAGAGATATAACAATGAAATCAAGCATGATTTATTACAGCAACAGGTACGCAGGTTCTTTGGATTGCCAGCGATAGTGACTGCAAAAGCAAGCTAGCATGCATGAAATACACAGGTGTTACAGGTGTTACAGGTGTGCAGCCTAGAAATTAACGTGTTAAAAGGATCAAAGACTATTGAAAGACTTATAACCAAGTGTTCAAATCTCACCCAAATGCGTCCCAATGCGGAGGAAGAGAGGCTCAGCCCGTCGACTGGTCCCAGGAGTCAGAAGGTCCTACGGATGTTGTATTCCCTCGGGATGGTATCTCCCCTGACAGTGGTATCTTCCCTAACATCCCCTCTCTGTTAAGGCCAATTTATACTATGTTCTATCTTTTAGGTGGACCTTGAGTGACTCTAGTCAAGCATATCTTAGTTATGATTAGTGAAAAGTTCTCCCGTCTCCATGTAAAGTAATAGGCTCCAAGAAATTCAGAGCGTATGCTCAGTGAGGGGTGGTTGCACCTTGGAGGAGGGTAGCTTTTGGGATGGAGGTGTGTTTTGGTATTATAATGATATTATAATGAGAAAAAGTACACTAGGGTACAGCATTTGTCAAAACATGACAGGTCCTTGGCTCAGGGTAGCAAAAAGTGCAGCTTATCGGTCTTGGTGTGCACAAGAACAATAGAGTCCCGACCTGGTCACAGAGCCTAGCCGTGGTGTCTCCACTCCACTCTACACTCTGTACTGTTCCTTAGAGATAGCACACCAGGTTTTCCCAGCACAATAGCATCTAAGGTTGGAAGCCTAGGGAACACTCAGGTAATGCAGCTATGCCCTGCCCTGAAAGCCTCTTCAATGCTGTACATTTTTTTTTAAATGTGAATGTTAGTTTTATTTTCCTAGTTACTTCAGGCAATTGCACCACAATCAGGAATGTCCTCATCAGGAGCCTTCCCCTATTACTATCACTCTTCAAAGATGATAGAGAGTGGCACTGCAATGACATCAGCTCTCCTGGCTATTAATCATCTTCTTTCCTTTTTCCTTTTTCCTCTTTCCCTTCCTTTCCTCATTACCTTTCTCCTTCCTTTCCCCTTTCTACCTCCTCTCCCCTCCCTGTAGACTCTTCTAAAACAGTCCGTCAAGAGGAGAATCAGTTTTATACTTAAAAAGATAGAAAGAAGCCACAGGAGTTGAAAAGCAAGTTGCTAAAATATAGATTTTTCTGTTATCACCAGCAAATGTTAGATAAAGTTTTCACAAATGACCTCTTAACTGAGTACAATACAGATGGAAAATTCAAAGGTCAGCTACTTCGAAGATAAAGGCATTTGTTCATTAGTAGAAGATATCTTTGCAGTTTATGCCATCATTTATTGTACCACTATTACACTAAACAGATGTTCATTTTTTGAAGAACATAGAAACTATTCTTTCAGAAACATTGACCACTGATATAATGATTCACTTCTACCCAAAAATGGGTGCACTATAATGAGTTGCAGAACCAACACATGCAGTAGACCTGTTTAATTGGATCTCATCTTAATAAGTTGGCATACAGTGCTAGTGACAGTAGCAGTTTCATGTTGTACCAATTCTTCTGTACTTAAATGAATTTGTCAAAACATAAAATAAAATAAAATAAAATAAAATAAAATAAAATAAAATAAAATAAAATAAAATAAAATAAAATAAAATAAATAAAATAAAATAAAATAAAATAAAATAAAATAAAATAAAATAAAATAAAATAAAATAAAATAAAATAAAATAATAAAATAAAATAAAAAGATTGTTAAATGATTCAAGGACAATAGTAATCAAGATTCAAACATAATCTGCAATGAGTTGTATGTTGTTAACCACATATGAAATATCTCAATAGATTGCAGTTTAAAATGTTTAAAAGCAGCTATTATGCGTTATGTATTCAAGTGTCTGGGCTTTTCAACTCGTCTTGTAAATTAATAAACTAATGTGAGAAAGTCAGTCCTGACTGTATTGATGTGAATGGAAAAAAATTTCTTGGCTTCATTATCCATAATTATACTTTAAATATATCCTAGTATAAGAAATCAGCTGCCCATAAGGCTGTAAAAAAATATAGAAATAAAGCAAAACACACAGAACAGAGGTTCCAAACTCCATGTTCTTAGAGTCATACTCGACATTTTCCATGAGCTGGCAAACATAGGGTTCCTTTTTGTGGGGAATATGCTTTCACCAATGAGACTATAATTCTTTCACTGAAAAACAGTGCAATTTTTGGACAATGCAGTATTTCATTTTTTTGGAAAAAAGAAAGAAAACATTACTGTGTCCAAGAAAAAATTCACAGTTCATAGTTAAGCTCTCAAAATAAAAGCTCTCTGAATGTTGCAAATTCTGAGCTTTTTCTCAATGATATGTAAATAAGTTAGAGGAAGAAATATCCTGCACAGTTTTTGTCTTTGAGAAATCTGTAAACATGAATGTTTTTGCAAAGTTAGCCTTAAGCTGAAAGTAGACAGTTTATGGCTAGATCTTCATAGATACATTGAAGAATTATGGGATTCCCAAGTGGATGTAACTGGAGGATGCATGCTCACAGACAATTTGCCTGTACTCTCTGAAGGATGACAAAGCCAGTCTATGGGAAATCATGTACTCTGGACTGAATTTCTAGATTACAGAACAGGAAAGCCAATACTTTACTCAGAAGTGATCTGTATGACATGATGCTCTCTCCCTTTGATGACTCTCATGAGTCTGATAGAACAGGTAGCTGACAAATAAGAGTACAGGGTTGATTGTCTGGGTTGTCCCGTTTGACTGGTGGCTAGCAAATGTGACACCCATCTACAAGAACAGCAGGAAGAAGGATCCAGGAAACCACAGGCTTCTCAGTTTGACCTCGGTGACAGGGATACTCATGGAGCAGATTAGCATCATGCAGCACTTACAGGACAACCAGGTGATCAAGCCCTGTCATCAGGGGTTTATCAAAGGCAGGTCCTACTTCATAAACCTGATATCCCTCTACAGCAAGGTGGTATGTCCAGTGGACATGGAAAAAGCAAAGGATGTGATCAGTAAGGCTTTTGACAACATTTCCCACAGCATTGTCCTGAAGAAGCTGGCTGCTCAAGGCTTGGATGGGTATATACTTCATTGGGTTAAATACTGGCTGGGTGGCTGAGCCCAAAGAGTCATGGTAAGTGGAGCTAAATCCATCTGGAGGCCAGTCACTAGTGCTGTCCCCCAGGGCTCAATACTGAGGCCAGTTCTCTTCAACATCTTTATCAGTGATCTGGATGAAGGGACCAACTGCACCTTCAGAAAGTGTGCAGATGACAGCAAGCTAGGAGTGAGTATTGATCTGCTCAGAGGTAGAAGGGCTCTGCAAAGGGTTCTGGATAGGCTGGACCGATGAGCTGAGACCAACTGTATGAAGTTCAACAAGGCTAAGTGCAGGGTCCTGCACTTGAGGCACAAAAACCCAATGCAATACTACAGGCTGGGGAAAGAGTGGCCAGAAACCTGCCAGTTGGAAAGAGACCTGGGAGTATTGCTTGATAGTCGGCTAAATATGAGCCAGCAGTGTACTCAGGTGTCCAAGAAAGCCAACAGCATCCTCACTTTTATCAGGAACAGTGCAGCCAACAGGACTAGGGAAGTGATTATCCCTGTGTACTCAAACCTGGTGAAGCCACACCACAAGTACTGTGGTCAGTGTTGGTACCCTCCCTACAAGAATGACATTGAGGCCCTGGAGTATGTCCAAAGAGCAACAAATATGGTGAAGGGTCTAGAAAAGAAATGCTACAAGGAGCAGCTGAGGGAACTGGGGTTGTTTAGCTCAGAGAAAATAAGTCTCAGGGGAGACCTTATCGTGCTCTTCAGTTACCTTACAGGAGGCTCTATCGAGGTGGGTATCAGGCTCTTCTCCCAAGCACCAAGTAATAAGACAAGGAGAAATGGGCTCAGGTTGCATCAGGGGAGGTTTTGGTTGGATATTAGAAGAAATTTCTTTACTAACAAGGTTGTGCAGCATTGTAATAGGCTGCCCAAAGAAGTGGTTGAGTCACCATCCCTGGAGGTGACTCAAGAAAAGTGTAAATGTAGAACTCAGTAGCATAGCTTAATGATGGACTTTAGTACTAGGTTAAAGGTTGAACTAGATGATCTTAAAGGTCTTTTACAACCTGAATGATCCTATGATTCTACGATATCTGTGTGCTTACTGGCAAAGTGTAGTAAGCCCAGATTTATTTCTTTGTAATGCCTCCTGTGTTGAGTGTAACAATCACATACATGAAACTGAAAATGCAAGGGAGTTGTGTCTGCTTTAGCTATGTCAATCTGTCAACCTCTTGAATTTGTGAGAATGAATCAGGCTCTGGCTTCAGCTAGAGTTGTGTCCTCTGCAATGGAAAATCAGTGAAGTTTGACAGCTCAGGGAAACGCTGCATGTGCTAGCAGCAATATTAAAATAAGCAAGTATACGCTCAACCTTTCTGACTACTTTCTGTTAGCAAAGTGCCATCTTAGTAACCAGATACTATTCTTCTTCATAGTGTACCACTGATGTGTCATATATCACATGTATCATATATGTCATATCATATTGTATCAGGAATTATACACACTATAGCTTCATCAAATCATTACCAGAATAAGTTGGTATTTTTTTGTACACATTGATGCATTGATGACATCAATACTTGCAACATCTTGCTTTATCTGTATGAATAGACTACATTTTTTGCAAAATAGTGTCCAGTTCATTCAACAAAACTAACCAAATTATACCTGTCTCTATCTAGAAAAGCAGTAGTCAGTGTAAGACTTGGATATTACTTTACACTGAGGACAGGGAACTTAGTGGTGATGCTAATACTAATTCTTATTCTTAGGATACTTGTACAAGATAAGAAAATACAATGAATAGGATAAAAATAGAACAAAATGATGTTAGAAGCTATTGGTAGCCGTCCACTGAGTTTGGTGCATCCAGGATTTCACTGTGATGTTCTAGAACTTTTCAAAAAGTAAGCAAAGTCATTTGCAGGAACTAGTCCCTCTCAAGAATGAACAGCTAATCAGTTGTCCTTTAGATTAGAACAGATATGGCTAACCCACATACATTTTAAATCCAATATTTACGTCAGGAATCACACTTATTTAGAAAAACCAGAGTTCCAATGGCACTTTATGTACTACTACTACTACTACTACTACTAAATTTCCCCCTAGGAACCTCATTGTCATCATAATTATAATCTATCTATCTATATATTATATATTCTCTATTATATTTTTATTTATTTTTTTTTTGGTGCAGGGGTGGGTCTTAGGCCAAACCCTGTTTCAGTCTCACATTTTCACTTTTAGCTTCTACTATAAAGATTTAATCTCATTTGCTTCAGGCTTTCTGGGAGTAACAGTGAGATGAACTACAGGCTTTTGTGTTTGTGGCTGTTTTATCACCACTAACACGCTTCTCATGCTTCTGTAATCTACAACAGGCTTCTCTCACCTAACTTGTCCAAAATGCTGTGAACACAGTAAGGGATAGGCAAGTGCCTCTTGTTCTGGTTGTATAGTGTTACTCAGATGATGGAAATTCTTTTCAAAATGATATCTGCTGATGTGTAGAAGATGTGAACAGGCACAAGTCTCTGGAGCCTGATGACATGCAACCCAGAGTCCTCAGGGAACTGGCTGATGTAGTTTCCAAGACTTTCCATCATATTTGAAAAGTCCAGGCAGTCAAGCGAAATGTGTAGTGACTGGAAAAGGGGAAACATCACTCTCATTTTTAAAAAGGGTAGAAAGGAGGACCTGGTGAACTACAGATTGGTGAGCCTCACCTCTGTGCCTGGGAAGATCATGGAAAAGATCCTTCTGGAAGCAATGTCAAGGCACATGCAAGACAAAGAGTTCATCTAAAACAGCCATCACAGCTTCACCAAAGGCAAATGGTGCCTGACCAATCTGGTGGCCTTAACAGTGGAAGACTGACCAATTTGACACGATCCCACACAACATCCTTATGTTCAGATTGGAGACATATGGATTTGAAGGGTGGATATAGAACCGTCTGGTTGAATACACCCAAAAAATTATGGCAAATGGCTCTATATCCAGGTGGAGGCCGGTGATAAGTGGTGTTCCTCAGGGGTCTGTCTTGAGAATGGTGTTGTTTAATATTTTATCAATGACATAAACAGTGGGATCAAGTGCACCCTCAACCAGTTTGCAGATGAAATCAAGCTCAGTGGAGCAATTGATACAACAAAAGGAAGGGATGCCATCCAAAGGGAACTGGACAAACTTGAGAGTGCAAGGTGCAAGGTGCTGCACCTTGGTCAGGATAATCTCAGATGTGAATACAGACTGGGAGAACTCATTGAGAGCAGCCCTGCAGAGAAAGACATGGGGGTTCTGGTGGATGAAAAACATGACATGAGTCAGTAGTGTACTCGCTCATGTCAGCAGTACTTGCTCCCAGAAGATCCTAGGCAGTGTCAACAGAAGCATGGCCAGCAGGTCAAGAGACTTATAAAAAAGATGGAGAGTGAATGTTTGCATGGCCACATAATTATAAGAAAAGGGGAAATGGTTTCAATCTAAAAGTGGTAAGATTTAGATTAGATGTTAGAAAGAAATTCTTCACTCAGAAGGTGGTGAGGCACTGGAACAGGTTGCTCAGAGAACCTGTGGGTGCCCCATCCCAGTTCAAGGCCAGGCTGGATGGGGCTTTGAGCAATCTGATCTAGTGAGAGATGTCTCTGCCCATGGCAGGAGGGTTGGAACTGGGTGGTCTTTAAGGTCTTCCAACCCAAGCCATTTTATAATTCTATGATATTCTATAGCTGATGTAAAACTAAAGTGTAAAAATATTTTATCCCAAAGGACCAAAGGACCTAACGTTTACAAGTATCTTAAGTGTGGGAGACAAGAGGAATTCGGCCAACCTCTTTTCAGTGGTTTGTGGGGACAGGACAAGGGGCAATGGCCACAAAATGTATCACAGGAAGTTCTGCACCAATGTGCGAAAGAACTTCTTCACAGTAAGGGTGATGGAGCACTGGAACAGGCATCCCAGGGAGGTTGTGGAGTCTCCTTCTCTGGAGATATTCAAGGCCTACCTGGGTAACCTGCTCTAGGGAACCTGCTTTGGCAGGGGGGTTGGACCCAATGATCTCTTGAGGTCCCTTGAAGTCTACCTCTATGGGATAAGCATCAGAATGAAGGCTTTAGACCTCACTCCTGTATAAATTGGCAACTACTCAGCAGGATTCTCTGTACAGAGTGAATCTGTAACTCTTTCGGTCTCATTCCTCTCTGATTATAAGATGAATATATTCTTACACAGCAACAATGTAAGCTTTGTCTGCTCCTTTGAGGAAGAAAATAAAGAAAGACCTCATAAAAAATAAAAAGGAATCCTTTATCTTATGGAAATTTTTAGGATAATATTATCTCCTTTAAATGACCACATACATCTCTTTCTTTCACATTTAAATGCATTTCATTTCTGTCAGATATAAAATTCTGATGTCATAAATTCAGTATAATGCTTAAAATGTAATATTTTTTCATGCATTTGAGTTTCTTGTTTTGTTTTGTTTCTAAAATCAGTTATTTATATATATATATATATATTTCATTATAAAACTGAAATGAACTTTAAATTGAAGATTAGACTTAGGAACCTAAAATTAGAAACATAATAGCAGATTTCTTTAATCTGTCCAGATTTATTTACACACAAAAAATACTTTTTACTTTACTTTTTCTGAAATAGGAATAGGCATTATAAAGTCAACAGCTTTTAAGAAATTTAGAGAACTAGGATTTCAGGATATATTTTTAGACCTAATGCAAGACTTCTGAAGTATACGTGTGCATTCTATTAAATCTTTGAGTACACAGTGTTTCAGTTAAGGATTCACACTTTTCTTCATCTTTCAGTAATGGTTGCTGTTTCGTTTTCTCTGGATAACTCAATAGGATAAGTTGCTTTAATTAGCTGACATTAAAATATTAAACTAAGCATTTGAGAGTTAGTGTATTTCACAGAATGAAATGAAATGCCTTTCTGTTTATTTTGGTTGTCATTGTGGATTTTTTAGCAAATGAATAATAATATCTAGTGACTCATGTCTGCAATATTAAATTATGTCTCACCTAACACTTATTTTTCTTTATTATGCGTTGTATGAACTGGATAATTAACTAGAAATGTATTTATTCTCATTTTCCATTAATTTGTGGACAAAATTATGTCTTCTAAATTTAGCAGCAGAGTTATCATCCACAAATAATGACACTGTCAATGTTTAAATCACTTGACTGTAGTACGCTTTTTATACTTCCATTGTTCCAATGTTGCTTCATACTGCCTTGAAAATTATCAAGCAAAGAATGGACAATTACACTTCCAAGTGGGTAGTAATTAAGAAGCTTGGAAACATTTTGGTATTTGCATGTATTTAAGGCATCAATGGAGAAAATGATGCCTTTTCAGGTAAGTCTCAGTCTAAAAAGATGTCCATTTTAACTAGGAGCTTATATATTGTTGGCAATATAGAATAGTCTTGTCCTGTCACAATATACCACTTCAACAATGGGCAAATCTTGGAACATAAGATCACTATTAAGTGATTGATGTGAATATCTGTTGTTGACACTACAGAATGCTGTTCCTTCTTTTTTTTTGGCACCTGTTTATTTTATTTTATTTTATTTTATTTTATTTTATTTTATTTTATTTTATTTTATTTTATTTTATTTTATTTTATTTATTTTATTTTATTTTATTTTTTCATATTTTGGTGGGTTTTAGAAATACAAAATGTATCAGTAATTTTCTTCTCAGAGGCTATGCTAAAATTATTTAAACAGTCACATCCATGATGTCTTACATCTGACATTCCATTATAAGTAGCTGAGAAACTTCTACTCCATAAACTACAGCTCATGATATTTATTTCTATTGGTACTGAGCCATGTAAAATAATTTCTCTACTTATTCTAAGTTCCTTCTCCTTTACCAACACTACCATTACAGACACTGTCAGGGACACAATCTATACAGGATGCAATCAACCAATTAAAAACACACAAATGACATTTGGATGTAACCTTTGATCATGATCTTTTGCCTGCTTCCCATCCTGTGTTTATTGAGCTATAGTCACATATCTTTTCTAGTTTCTCATCATTATACTGTAAAAATAATATCTGAATAATGGTGTGATCATAAAAATGAACTTGCATCAAATTGTTTAAGACAGTTTAGAGCTGTTCTCAAAATATAGTTCAAAGTTGTAAGTTTATTTCAGTGATGGTTAAAATATTTTCTAAGTGAAATTACAGACACATTTTGTGTATCCCTATACATATATAAAGATGTGTATTGAGATACATGATATATATACATATACATTTTGCTTATAAAAACATTTTCTTGAAGTTGAATGTAAAGAACTTAGTCAAGAAAACAGCAAATGAGAAATTATGTCCTTCAGCAAAGAGAGTACAGATTCAAGTGAGAGGATTTGCAGTTTATATATTAGCCATTCCCTGTTCTTTTTTTTGACTGATCAGTTTTCATACAGAAGTCTCAGTCTATGATCTGATGAATTATGGGGAATTTAACATTGTATTAATTTCAGATCTCTTTTGCAATTCTTGTTAAATTGTAGTAATAAGCCCAGTACTGCCCAGTACAGTCCACCTTCCCTAGTTTCATCGGATTAAAAATTGCACCTGTTGCACAATATAATGAAAACCTGTAAGAACTTCAGTTGTCATTCATGTATGTATTACTGAGTCTGGATTTTTGGAGAGCTGTGATAAGATCTTTTCAGTCTGTGTTTGAAGAAGTTGATGCGATATTATTTAAAGACCGGTGCTAAAGGTGTATTTAACAAATCTTTCCAATAAAGCATATTGGTATTCATAAATGCCACGCTTTTATTGTTCACATTAATGTACCTTTCCAGCTGGAGATTAGTATCATAATTACTATATTCTACTTTCTTATCTGGATTTACTGCTTGAAATCAGATGTCTAGTACAATATCAGATTTTAACAGACAAAATCTTGACCACAAAGCTACATATGTATTTTTTATTTGAGACAGGTAATGCAGAACAGTTTTAGGACTATATAGAAAGTGTTTTGTTTTATTTTTGAATGTTATAATTAGCTTTTGTCTAAATATAATACTTTTATTATAAAATCAGTGGCATTATGAAATGAAATAATCTAAACTTGAACATTCCTGCCCTCAGTTAGAGTCTTTCACAGAGATTATAGTGTTTAATTTAGAAACCTTGGTGGAAGTTGATTTTTTTGCTCTCCCAAATTTTACAAGCGTTTTCAAATTTAACAGAAAGAATCTATTTCACTCATCTCAAACACCCAACAGGTGACGTGGCAAAATCTAAAAACAATTAACAATTAAACATTGTTATTTCTTTTTATTTGCGTAACTGCTAAAAGGCATAAAATATTGTTTCCAGGTAAGTTGGCAGTATACTGGGATGTTCAGTAGGAAGGCAGGTATTGATTATTGATTGAAAAAGAAACCAAAATAAAACAAATATTTTTTTTCTGCAGGCCATGAAGTATAAGTAGATTTTCTGAGTCACCCGTTCAGTAACAGTTTATAGTAATCTTTATTCCTCTGCCACTTCTTCCTTCAATATTTCTATCCACTTTTTTGATCATCCTGTGGGGTTTGGTAAAAACCTTATGTTGGTGTGCTCCCTTGTCGCCAGGGACTGCGCATGTCCAGGTAATCTTTACTGGTATAGAATGTAGGATGACACCAGTTTCACCACACCTATGGCATTACTTCAGTCACTCAAGTTGGATTTGGTTTCTGGTTTGGCTTTTGGTTAATGACACCAAATCCCATGAGGATTTTCATGGACTATTGAAATACCGATTCTGGGAAAAATTAACTAATTAATTAATTAATTATTTTTAAAAATAAAAGAAAATAAAGAAAAGAAAAAAAAAGAAAAAAAAATGCCGTTTCTTTGCAAATATTTTCCATTCATTTTTTGCTATACCAAAATGTTTGTAAAACTGCAGTTTCTATAGAAAGCCCATGATTAAAGGACATATCAACAGTAATTTCTTGAGAAGCTGAAACCTTTAATCTTCAAATGGCTACTTCTAGAGTCTTGCCAAGAGTCATCTGGAAAGGATAAAGATAAAAATATAATTACAGGAAAAAGCAATCTTAGGGCTGTTTCACTGCTAATAGACAAGACGATGTTAAGCTGTGTTACCAGACAGAAGATGTGGCAGCTTGGGGATCAGCTAGTTTAACAAATTAGGAAAATTGCTTATATGAAAGAACAAGATTAAAGAATGTTAGCATTAAGTGCAAATCCAAGTCTCAAACTAGAGTCCTGAATGGTCTATATGAATAAATAAATAAATAAATATTACCTGAGGCAACACTTATTCCACAGTCTGATGACCTACCACTTGGCAGCTGCTAGTAACATCTGAGTGGTGAGACAGTATTCTGTACCCCAAATATATAGATTCAGAAACTACTCCTAAGAAATTCTGAGGGGTTCATTGGAGTAGGTGTTGCATATTTTTTAACACAGAAATGAATAATCATGTGTGGGAATTGCATGCCCGGTGTGGAAAAAAAAAAAAAAAAGTAGAAAATAAACCCATAGTTATTGGTAAGAAAAAAATCTCATAGAACAAGATGGACTTGATATATTTATTTCATAAATAGAGCTTAGATATATCAGAGAGAAGGAAAGTAAACAAGGATGTTGATCAGAGGAAGTTTCATATGACTTCATGAAGGTACTGCCCTTGCTTCTAAGTTACTGTCCCTCATCTGACTCAGAGTAACCCTCTCTATGCACATCATAGATCGTAAATGTGAAGCAAAATGGACTTATTTAAAACCCAGTTGTTTCCTTCCTATGAAGGTGCAAATACAAGACCTCTTACTGTGCCTCAGCTAAGGGCAAGCTTCTTACTAGTAAAAGAGCTGTAACCTCTTAAGGACATCTTAACCCAATCAACCCTTACCTCATGACCACATCTACTTTCTCAAAAATTTGGCAATTTGAGCTTTGAAAGTTCCCTTGGGAACTGCCTCTTTTTCCTAGGAAAACTTATAACAGGGAACACTGTGAGTAAATGTCTTTCAATGACAGGAAAATGTATTCACGTAGAGGCAAGATTTAACAATATCAAGAAGCAGTGTCGAAAAGGAACGTTAACAAAATTGCTTTAAAACATTCACATCTGTAATGATTAGTGTAGTGAGACCCCTAGACGGGATCCATTTGGAAAATGGAGGACAAACTTAAAAAAAAAAAAAAAAAAAAAAAGTACACCTCAAGTACTGCCTTTAGCTCTGGGGCTCCCCATATAAGAAAGACTTAGACATATTAGAAAGAGTCCAGAAGAGGGCCAAGGATGTTCAAGGGACTGGAGCACCCCTCCAGCAGGCTGAGGGTTGTTCAGCCTGGAGAAGAGAAGGCTCCAGGGAGACCTTATAGTGGCTTTTTTTAAAGGGGACCTGTAGGAAAGTTGGGGAGGAACTCTTCATCAAAGAGAGTAGTGATAGAATAAGTGAAATGGTGAACTGAAAGAAGGTAGATTTAGATTAGATGTTAGAAAGAAGTTCTTTACTCAGAGGGTGGTGAGGCACTGGAACAGGTTGACTAATGAAGCTGTGGATGCCGCATCCTGAATGTGTTCAAGACCAGGTTGGTTGGGGCTTTTAACAACCTGGGAGGTGGGAGGTGTACCTGTCCATGGCAGGGAGGTTGGAATTAGATGATCTTTAAGGTCTTTTTCAAAGCAAACTATTCTTCGTGATTCTGTGTGTGAATCTAGTATATAACTATCAATGAAACTGATAGAATGACTGTTGATGCCTGTATTTGTAAGGTATGAACATAGAAACAGAATTAGAGCACTTTTAACTTCAGGATAACCTTCCTGTAGTCTAGTAATCTGTCCTCCACTGCACCATCCCAGAGACAGATCTTCACTTCGTCCAGCTGTGACTAGCTGCCATTCCTGAACACCTGTCTTGAAGAACTGCAACACAAACAAAATTGTGACAGGAGCTGTAAGAGGAGTCTTCTTCCAAAGGCTTCAGAATCACTGAAACAGAATGCAGAGAGAGTCAGAGACAGCATGTAAGATGAGCTATATTGAGTTATATCAAAGATGCCGTTGTCTGTATAAGAGGTTAAAAACTACCAAAGATAAGAGACTAAGTTCAGTATGTCCAGTAATTTTCATACATACTCAGTCTACAATCTTTTTGTGATTTGGAGGCTTTCTGAACAGTATATCACTTCTGCGTATCATTGTCATTTTTATTATTGAACACATCCAGTCCAACCTTGAACTTACTTAAACTCTTGGCTTTCCAGAGTGACAAAGAATTCCAAATTATTACTGCATGTTTCAGAGGGAACAATTACTTTTTATTATTTAGTTTTAGTTCTTTCTGATACTGTCATTTGAATCCCTTACTTTATTGTACTGGAAGAGACAATGAACAGATTTTTTTTTTTCACTCCTCTGCAAATCCCTTAACTTTGTAGATCTGTATCCTATCTCCCTTGATTGCTTCTTTTTCATACTGAAAAATCCTAGCTAATTTACTTGTTTCTTGGATGTAAAAGGTCCATTCTTGTGATGACTTGTAGATACCTTCTAGACTCTTACCTTTCAACCTGCCACCACATCTTTGGCACATAGAACTAGTATTTAAGTAGCAAGTGAATCATGCATTTATTCAATGACATAGTCATTTGCTATGCTTTTCACTTCCTTCCTTTCCTAATAATTCTTGGCATAGGATTTATAATTTTGTTCTACTCGATTTGCTTTCTCTAAGACCACTTGAAGTAAGGTTGACAAGGATGAAGTTACCAAAAAGCTGTAGAAAAAAAATAAATAATAAAAAATAGGTCTTTGTTGTCTGACAAAGCCTTCTTTGGTTGGAAAAGTTATATATATTCACTGAAATATTTAAGCTTCCTGTCAGAAAAGAAACTGGTGGATCTGAAGATACCAGATCATAGATGAATTTCTAGATTATGGGTTGTAGCTGTGCTTCATATTGTCATAGAAATGATTAGTGACTGCAGCATGTGAATGCAGACACAAAAAGACTGCTATATCTGTCCTTACTAAGAGAGTTCTATGGATCAGTTGTGGATCAGGACCCTTAGTGTTTACTTACTATATTGCTTCAGAAACTATCCCACTCCAGTAAATTATAATGTAATCTAGACACAATATTGAAAAGTTATTACATTCTAAGGAGTTCAAGCCTATTGACAACCTAATGTCCAAACAACACCAGAACTGATTCAGTAGTAATCCACTCTGTTATAAAGGATGCTGCAGTATCGATACCACGTGTTTTGAAAAATGTCCCAAAACATCATTACAAAGATTAAGCTTCAAACAGTCTTTACAGGTTGTTTCCTTCCCTCCCCAGTAAAAAGAGTACATTACTTTAATCTTTTAACGAGTAAATCATAAGTGGTATTTTCTTGACCCAAAATTGTTCAGCCACCATAAGCAATATTGAAAACAGTGTCCTTGGAATGGAGTGTTTTTAACATCATTGGTCTTGGAAAAGTCATCTGTAGCTAGATGTATAGGGCTCTCTCCACTTGTGCTGTTCCTAAGATATGTTTTAGCTATCCAAAAAGATATCTGAAAAATGCATGGAAATGTGATGCATAAAACAATACTGAAACAAGAGTTTAACTGATTTAGGATACTGGTTCTGCTACTGTATCATCTGCAGTCTTGAAAACTCCATTTAAAATATGACTAGGTAGTGACTAATAACATAGTACTGACTGCTGAAGAACTAATGTCATTTAAGGTCTTCTTGACAGTAAAACTGTAGACACACCACCAGAACTTGATTATGAGAACTGTCTGTACAAAGTTGCCTGTAGAAGTGGAAACATAGGTGGCACCACTTAGAAACTCATTCTCTGTGTTTCTAAAGGTACTTAATACCCAATGACTGTTTGAGTTAAACTATATATGTAGTGCTTTGGAATTCCTCTAATATAATACCGTATAGCCTGAGTGCAGCAATGTGTCTTTATATATTTGCAATTTTATATTACAATAGTATATTGGTAATAAACAGTAATAAAAAATCTCTAAAGGAAGTTTGCATACTTCAGAGAAGTACTAGGATATTCTGTTCTACTAAAAATTCAAAATGTCATTGTTTCTTAAATTATTGTAAACAAATATGGTTGCAGATACACTCATCAGAGCATTTTGTTATGGCTTCTGTGTAAACAGACTGGTATATATTAACTTCATGCTGTTTGTTGTTGTTGATGTTTTTGGTTTGTTTTGTTTTTTGAGGGGGTTACTAGTTTCAGAATATTCACTTGAAGTTGAATAGATCAAGAGAGTTTTTCAGTCCTAACTTAGGAGCTGTATTATGAGTATTCAAAACTCTTAGAAAGTCAGGCAGTGGGGAAGTCAGACTTGACCCTGTATATGAAAGAAGGAGCTACCTGCTATGAGGGCACCTGCTGTTGTGATTTGAGCTGATGAAAAATTAATGTGAATTAGCTACAGTAAATGGGGTTGACAGTGGCTCTTTCTATGAGCAATCTTGCTTGATTAGCTGGAATTTAAACTTGGGAGTCTTTTTTTTCTTTCAGAGTCTTGTATGATAGACTAATCCCAGGTAAATCAGAAGAACCCTGGGTATGGTGGGAATCTTCAAGAAGAGTCATCTTTCTACATGTTAAATTGTTTTCTTTGAGGGATGCAATTAAAAAAAATAACTTCAATAGTAGCAGAAAATAACTTTTTAAAGCTTGATTTGGTTAATGATTTGGTTTGATTAATGGGAAGTATGGTTTATATTTTATTTAGCCTTCTGAGGTTAGAAAGCTATCCATGACCTGATACAAAAATCAAGGCTATTCTTTGGGAACATGGAGAAATAGTAATGATTTTTTCAAGTTACAACCTAGCATTTAGCTTCTGCTGTTATTTTATATCTTGTTAGACTCTTTAGGAAACTGATTTATAAGAAAATACTTTAACATTTCACATTTAAACAAACATAATCTGACGGAACTTTGAGACATCATGCATATCTCAGCCTTATTTCTTAGTCTGTCCTGTGAGAAGATATTAGAGACTCTTAATAACATAACCATGCTAAGTGGAAGACACAGTTGACACTAACATCGGATTGTGTTGCTTACTGGGACTACAGAGGGATTTTAGTATAATGGAAATTTCATGTTATAATATGGGTTATATTGCTTAAGTTTTCTTTTATATGAAATAGAATGTCTGCAGTGCTTCCTATAAATGTAGAAACAGTTGTTTATTCATGGTCTCTTGATGCATAAACTAAACGGTGCTAGTCCAAACTAAGCAATTTGTGTCTTGGCTTTCCACAAGGAGTTGTTCAGGAGTTTCATTGCCCTTCCACCTCATTTTGAGATATGGAATCAAGGTTGTGTGCATAGTTTCTAATATATATTCATTATCTGTGTCTGTATACTGAGGATTTTGAGGAAGTGTCTAGTTCTGTGGATTGATCTGTGTCAGTAATCACAGCAACATTTTTGTATAATCTTTTTTTACTAGCGTATTCACCATTATCCTCTAAATCAGCTCAGAATATCCAGAACAATAGGTCCTTTAGTGAGTAAGTGAGCTCAACATGGAATTCTCTGGGATTAAAACACCTTCCTAATTAGCTCAGCAGATTTTGAAATAGCATAACTAATCAAAAGAGCAATAACTAATCACCAAGAGCAGATTGGTGGTAGCAGTATATATAAACGGAGTCTTGATCTGAGCCTGTCAGCAGTATGAAACAAAACTTCTGCATTGCAAAAATATTAACCAACCTCACAACTCTGCTATTTGACTTAATTGGAGAAAAATAACAATATATTTAAATAGAAATTATTGCAATTATTAATATAGTACATGTAAAATGATTCCTCTAAAAACAATTCCTACAACTTAAGTTACTTTGAACTCACTTAAGAGAGAAGTTGTGTGCCATGCTTTGCATAGTTTTTATTAAATTACGTTAAGATACCGGAATCAACAGCTACTACTAGTATTTGCTGTTCAGTCCAGCACTTTTATTTTGATAGTTGCAGAAGGTTCAACAGAAGGTTAGCTCTGTAGTAAATGTGCTATTGCCATTGCTACTAACAGGCCACAACCTTGTACTAGCTTAGTTAAGCAAGGCCTAAGGACTTGGTTAGCCTTATCTAGACTTTTCTGTTCTTACTCTAGCTATTTTTTGCTGAAGCTGAAAACTGCGCAATAGTTAGGTAACAAGAGTGTAACTTCTCTTTAGCTTTATTTTAGCTTTATACCCTGAATAAATTATACCATAATTTATTGCTGAAAATTTATTTAGAGTGTAAAGCTCTAAAAAAGCCAAAGTTCTGAGCCTAACAGCTGTCAGAAAACCTATCATAGCTCTCTTCTGAGCAGCTGACTTCAAGTCAACAGATATTTCTCCTGATCATAGGAATAGTTTTGGTTTACAGGACTGCTTGCTAGGAAAGGTGCAGAGCTGAAGCTGTTCTGGTGGTTGAATTATGCCAGTGCACATGTTCACCAGACACGGTTGATAATGCTTTAAACTGTGACTGTTTCTGAAGCAAAATTGTAAAACTGCACAGCTGCTGATGTGTCCTGCCAAAAATATTGAAGAGTGGGAACACTGGGTCTTATGGGCAGATCTGGCTTTTTCTGATCCAACTCCCCTTCCTTCCTCACCCCATTTTTGTGGGATTTTTTTCCTGTGTTATTGGGGCAGCTGCAAGTGGCTAAATATGGCAAAATTCCTTGTTAGTGAAGAAAAAAATCAAGGAAGATGGGGTCTCTCTACTGGGAGAAGGGCAGGTGGTAATGGGCAAAGCTAGAGTTTACACAGAATTGCAGAGCCATGATGGACAGAGCGGCAGAGAAGGAAATAATTGCCTTGTCTCTGAGCAGATAGGTTAAATAATATTGCTTTGCTCCTATGTCTTTCAGCTAGGAAAACAAAATCCTGGACAGCACGGATAGCCTTGTAGTGCCAACCCTAGCCAAAACACACACTAGGGATAGTTGCTGCATGTGCAGGAGTGCAATGTGCTCAGAGCAAAATATGTGCTTCCCCCATCTCTTCCCTGCCTTTTGCCAGGCTCACACAGCAATGAGCCTCTTTTTGTGAGATCTGAAAAAGGGAGCAGTAAAGTAGGATATCTGAAGCAGATCAAGTGGAAGACAAATTATAGGTATATTCTGACCTCTCTTCTGAAAGATTTTCAAATTTTTTTTTTTTTTTTTTTTTTTTTTTTTTTTTTTAACACAGTTATTTCAGATTTCCTGAGATTTCCCTGCTCAGCTCTCCCTGAAGCACGGTGTGCCAGCCTGTTGTTCAAGGATTGACACAGATGTGTTTGCAAGTACCCTGAGGTGGTAGACCAGTGGTTCTCATACAGGGTAGGGTTCCCCTACACTTGGGCAGCTGTCATCCACCCCAGGCAATCCAGTACCACTGCTGCAGCCTAGAAAATGAACATTTGCCTGCTTTCTGGCTGCAGAGGACTTGAGGGCAGCCAGCTGTCTCCTTTAGCTGTCATTATTTCTTGGTTCTTAAGAAATCAATAGTGAGTATAAATAAAACCATTTTTATTTCAGGCTGTCCACCAAGAAGGTGGTTTTCAGTATCTGCTGATATTCAAATATTAACATCTGACAGTTTCAAATATCTTCACCTGTAGTGGAAATTCTTCTGGGTGGAAATATCTTTCTGTAGTGGAAATTTCTTCAGAGAAAAAAAATAAATAAATAAAAAGGAAAAAAATGTATTTAACACCTTTAATTCATTTTCTTCCTTACTGTATTAAGTATCTGATTAAGTATCATAAGTCACACCTTTTATTTGGGACATATTGTCTACATTTCTGCAGCTCAAGAATACAAAGCATTCAGACCCAGTCCTAACAGAGCTAGGGTTTTATTGATGTACATACATACAATAAGTATCTCACTAGGTTAAATCTTTGGATCTGTAGAAACTATCTCATTTCATAGGAATTTTTCACCCATTCTTTCAAATTATATTTCTTGGCCTAATAGTGGAGAAGGCTATATTCCATGATATGTTGCTGGGGGGTTGTTTTGCAAAGAAGGAAGTGCTTTCTTAATATTTTGTTTGTTTGTTTGTTTTTGTTAGTTTGTTTGTTTTGTTTTGTTTTGTTTTTTTCATTTTAAGAAATGCCATTAATTAGTAATTGCTATTAATGAGTAACAGATAAGCCCTTTCCTATTTCCTTTTCTGTCTTGGCTTCTAGGGAGAAAACAAAACAAAACAAAACAAAACAAAAAACCAACAACAACAACAAAAAAAACTTGCAGTAAAACTTCTGTCACTGTAATACAATTGATAGTACAGGAACTCTGGCACTGAAAAAGCTGATTTCTCTAGCCTTAGAAAACAGATAGATGATCTTCAACATACAATCCCAAAGTATGGATCATGCTTTTGAACTGTGTTATGGCTACAGGGAGAAAACCCTCTAAAACCACTGAAACTACTTTGAAAATTCATCTTGTTTACAATAGCACCTGCAACACACTTAAATACTTTTTTTTTTTTTTTTTTTTTTTTTCTGTCATAAGAAATGCATAGACGTACCCTGGATATACTTTCAGTTTGATTTCAGTAGAGAGTAACAAAGAAATCCTTTTCACCTCTGGGGTGAAAAAAAATTGTGTCTATCTGTCACAGAGCAAGTACCACAGCATTGACCTGCAATTCTGTCTTTTTTCTCTTGGCAGCTGAGTCCTTCTTTTTGTTGCTAGAGTTGTTTCTTGACTCTTTTCCCACATTATCAGTTATAACAACTTCCTGCCCTCCAACATGTTGACAAATTGCCTAATGCTTCTCTGAGCAGTTGCCCAGTAGGGATACCTTTCTTGAACATCTTTGATCCTAAAAGTTCTCTGAGTCACTCTCAATATAAAGCTAGAGCTGATAGCTGTGCTATCATCTGAAATAAAGACATTGGGACAGAGTGCAGCCTGAAATATATGTGAGTGAATGAAAGAAGATAGGGTGAAATTCTCCAGATACTCATAACACATAGGCTGTATTAGATTGCATGTATGACGTGAATTATAAAATTTACATGGGTATTGCACCTAAATTGTAATGTTCAGTCTTCATAATTTTAAGAGCTTGTTTCTGCCATGCTGACAACCAGCAAAGAGAAATTCAAAAACACTTTAATTTTATTTAGAAGTGTCATCTTCTTTTCGCTGTGTATATATATATATATATAAACAAACAAACAAACAAACAAAAACTTATTCTGATGGCCTTATCAGCCATAAGCATTATAAATTGACACATTTCCTGGTATACTCAGCATCATAATGAACTTTAACATGCTGCACATTGACATTCAACCGCTATAAAAATACATTCATTACAGGACATTTTGTTGAGCCTTCACTAGTGTTGAAAGCTAACAAAGAACAATCTACAGTCTTAAGTTTTATTTTGAAATGTCAGTTTCTATTCATAAATCTCAGTAAAATGTATTTATCCTAATAGCATTTGGAAACAACAAAAAAATAAGCTAATCTGTGTTCCAGGAAGTGTTCCATCAATAAATGGTTACCTAAAAAAATACACTGAATACACCATATGCTATAAGGTTATCCTTTATTTTAAGACATGCTGAGTGTACTTTTAACCCATCCTTAGTTGTTGCACTTCAAGGTTCATAAAAATTGTTAATATATATATACATATATACATGTACTATTTAGGTTAATTGATATATCAAGACAGTTCATAAACCTCATAGTCCTTGTCTTCTCTCATCTAATAAAGAATTCCACTTTGTTTTTCATTCTGGCAAGGTAAATTCATTTTTTTTTTTTCAAATTTTGTGATGGAAGACAAGTTTTGAAACAAAATGGAGATTTCTTATTTCAGAGAATCCCAGAATCATCTAGGTTAGAAGAGACTTCCAAGATCACTGAGTCCAACATCTGACCTAACACCAACAAGTCCTCCACTAAACCATATCACTAAGCTCTATATCTAAATATGTTTTAAAGACCTCCAGGGATGATGACTCAACCACTTCTCTGGGCAGTCCATTCCAATGTCTTACAACCCTTTAGGTTAAAGACGTTTTTCCTCATATCCAACCTAAACCTCCACTGGTGCAACTTTAGCCCATTGCTCCTCATCCTATCACTGGGCACATGAGAGAGTAGACCAATCCCCACCTCGCTACAGCCTCCTCTTCTCCATGCTAAACAACCACAGTTCCCTCAGACACTCCTCGTAAGACTTGTTCTCCAGACCCCTCACAAGCTTCGTTGCCCTTCTTTGGACACACTTGAGCTCCTTGATGTCCTTCTTGTAGTGAGGGGCCCAGAACTGAACACAGTACTCAAGGTGCGGCCCCACCAGCGCCGAGTACAGGGGGACAATCACTTCCCTAGACCTGCTGGGCACACTGCTTCTTATACAAGCCAGGATGCTGTTGGTCTTCTTGGCCACCTGAGCACACTGCTGGCTCATATTCAGCTGACTACCAACCAATACTCCAGGTCCTTCTCTGCCAGGCAGCTTTCTAAATACTCATCTCCCAGTCTGTAGCGTGGATTGGGGTTGTTGTACCCCAAGTACACGACCCGGCACTTGGCCTTGTTGAAATTCCTACAATTGGCCTCAGTTCATCATATTTCATTCTAAAGGACGGGTTTTATTCTACAGCCAGATATCTTGAGTTGTTTTGTTTGTTTGTTTGTTTGTTTGTTTTTTGACATGTTGAGCTGTTTAGGGAGTTTATGTGCTAACCACAAAACTTTTTGAAACTACGTGCTGGTGATCACATCTAAATTTGACAGTTGCTAAAGTAATAGCTGTTGTTAAATTGAAAGGCTTTTTATTATTTATTTATTTTATTTATTTATTTATTTATTTATTTATGATTTAATCCTCTAAAACAATCTTGAAGTTTAAGGAGTAAAGAAAAGCCAAGACTAACCATTTTACATTGCTTTCTTGAGAATATTAAAAGCATCATCTGATGAGCATGATCAAATCCCCTTAAATAGAAAGTTTTGCTTTTAATAATATATATTTTAATCACTACTTACAAACAAACACTGATTTTTCAAGACATCTAGAAGAATGTCAGGAATATTAATGGTGAATTTATCGTATTATCATAATGTACAGTGAGATGATATTAGTCAGGAGAATCTCCTATGATGAATCAATGTAAAGAACCAAGCTCCTATGGAGGGAATAGGCATGAAGGTAAGAACTGGAACAGTAGTTTAGTTGGTCAGAGAGAACTGTGCTGGGAGCTGGGATGGAAACACAGGCTCATCTTCTCTACAACTTTGTTCTTTTACTGTCAACAAACACCTATAGCTTGTTTCAAAGTACCTTCTTTTCTCATGTTGCTGCTTCAAAGGGAGATACTAACCAGTTTCTGCTGTCACCTGTTTCTGTAATTCAAACAGCAGAAATCTTCGTAATACATCAGAATCAGGGAGAATATCTAGCTGTAAAAAGACTGCCTTGTAGGGACCTAACCCCTGCAGCATCTAAATATATAATAAAAAAAGAAGCAGAATCCCTAACTCCCAGTGGGCTGTATTCACTACAGACGTGTGCTTTTGCTTGCTGGTCTTGTCCCAGTAGGTTTGTAGATAATTCTCTCTGGGACATAGACACGGAATCAATGATAACTTAATGATGAAGGCATTCTGCTGGACTGGGAGGCATAAAGGTTTGAATGCCTCTCCAAGAAGAATGCCAGGAGATAAGGTCTCTACCTGGTTTCCAAGATCTTTCTAAATAATAAACAGTATAATTTTCTTTATCATAATTTTAACAACAAATGCTTCAGTACTGCTTTGGTCCACCCAAAACCTTCACTGTCTTCAGGAGATAATGCAGAGGAACCTCAAAAAACTGAGATCTTCTTTGCAAGAAGAAGGTTTATAAAGATCCCATATTAAGCTTTCATTTATTTATTTATTTATTTAATTCCTCTTCTGGTCATGGGAATTCTAGCATTCATTTATTATTGAGGTTATTCTCTAACCACTTGGAGGGAAGTTTGGGTTTTGAAGTTTCAGTTTAGATTCTTGTCTGAAGGACCTGTTGCATTCTTTAGATTGTGGTGTTGCAGTGCCTTAGTCAGTGCTAAACACTCTGCAGAACATCTAGATACTTCTCTTTTGAAAATTATTGGAATTAAACAGCTTTGTATGTCAAAAAGAACTACAAAAATCTACCACAATGCCTCATTTCAAAAAGAAAAACTATATAAAAGTTAACAAAATAGTTAAATGAAAGTTAGAAAGAAACCCAAGAGAGGTAATGTCTAAATTCTCTCAGGCAGTACAGATTGGAAACTGCATGTGAGACAGAATTTCTGCAGCAGACCTACCTAAAAAACTAAAAAGATCTAGTAAACAGCTGAGTATATGAGACTACTGTAAATTAAACAAAACAAAACTTTGTTTAAAAGATGAAAGTTGAGTCCAAATGAAGAAAGTAAGAGAAGAGAATATATACTGGTGAGTTAAACAGTGAAGGTTCAAAAAAGTGTTTAGGAGTAACTTGCTAATGACATTAAAACTTCTAACAGAACTTTATTTTAAGCACAGTGAAGTCAGGATGGCTGCCAAAGAATTTATGGGGTTCCAAAGATGATGCAGGTATTAAAGAAACACTTAAAGAAAAAATGACCATACTAGACAGTAAAATGTATTGCATTTGTGTTGTCCTAACACAACCATAATGGTTACTTTTGTTTGTTTGTTTGTTTGTTTTTTAATAAGGAAGTAGTCTGAGAAACTGCCTCAAATTGAGACATCAGTAAATGGCTATTGAGGTAAACCAATAAAATAATTAAGATGATTTTGTCATGAAGAGACTGTACTCAGCCAAGAACTGTAAAGGTAATCGAATACAAAATTGCTAACTACCAGCTAAAATCAGAAGGATGGAAAGGTTCAAATAAGACATCAATTTTCAAAATAGTCCAGGAGAGAACTAGAAAATGAACTGGTAAATCTGATTTAACTTTGGGCAAACTGTAAAGATTGGAACTGGCAGGGGAGAGAGAGAGATGGGAAAGGAGGAAGAATCAATACAGATGCTATAGAGAATAGTCTTTCCATCCAAAATCAATACGTTACTGTAAAAAAGTCAATTGCTACTTTGGGAATGTTCCCAGGCTGTGGAACTTGATTCTATATACCAATAAATTGTTAGAATACTCTATGTCAGGCTTTTGATTCATGCCAACTATCACTGTTCTACTTATGATTTAGGAGCTAACACAATCCAGAGACCAGTCTCAACATGCAGTCATCACATTTTGGAGAATATGAAACACAGACTACATACTGCTAGTGAGTTCAAGTGCCAGAGAACAGTTAAATTAATGTTAACATTAATGCATCCTTAGAATGTGAGGATAATGAAGATCCAGTCACTGTAAAGTACATATATTTACAGGGTTTTAATAAGATCTGCTATCAAAGGTCCTTAAAGAAATGGAGTCATCTTAGGGGAATCCAAAAATGAGAAGCTGTAAGTGGAGACAGTGAAAAAGATGAGAGAAGGAAAGTGCCCCTAGCTGTACAAACATGATGACAAATTTCATTTCACTGTAAGGAAATATGTAGGGAATATTTTGAAGGCATTGGGTGTTGTTTAATGGGAGAAAAACAAAACAAAACAAACAAAAAGCCCACCTGGTCTCTGAGAGCACCGAAAAAGGCAGGCAAACTGTTTGATGTTACTGCAGATCTGACCAAGTAGAAAATAATAAATATAGGTTTATAAACCTGTATAAATTCTATGTTTTTCCAGATTCCTGGGAAACAGATACAGTTCTCATCCAAACACCTAGGACAAGATAGACTACTGTTTCCAGCCTGAGGAAAACTGGCAAGGGGAACAAAAGAGACAATAAAATGAATGGAACAGGGACCTAACCACAGAAGGGAATTACTTGTAATTTCTTAGAACACAAGAGCCTAATAATATACTAGGCAAAGTGTTTATTTTTGGAAAAGGAATTGCTTTCTTATAACTCATAATTAAACTGTGGAATTTCACACTGAAAAAAATAGAACAAATACATAAAACACAAAAGAAGTGAGACAAGTTAGGATCATCTGTTTGTATAAGAAAGATTTAGTCCAGATGCAACCCCAAAGCTATCCCTAAAGTGGTAGTTGTCAAAAAATAGGAAGTAAAATTGTCTTATACATGAATCTTTTCCCTATGTTTTCACTCTTGGAATGCTTGGAACTATGTATGCTATGTTTGGAAGCAAACTGCCAAAGGAGACAGAGTTTTTGTTTGGGCCAGCAGGGTCATACCTAATTGTGTGATAGTCTGGCTACAAAGAAAATAATAAACCAGCAATTAATGCAATTACTTAATTAAAATGACTATACTTAACAAATCAAGTGTGGAAAAGCTAGGAAATAACAGACAAACATATAATAGTTGATCATATATTGAAAATCACTTTCAAATTACAAATCTAGTTTGGATCACATGAATTTTACACAGGCTTGTTTAATCCTAGGGAATGTTAAAGTTTTCATGCTTGACTTCACTACATGAAAGATTTTCTACTATCGTTTTTGGATTCAGTATTGTTTTTTAGCTTGGATTTTGATTTCTAGAAACTTAAAATATTTACCCATTGTTTAATATGCAATTTTACTTGTCTATTAAAATGTTTTTACTACTGCATATAATCACAAGATTTAATAGAGAACGTGAAGTTTTCTTGTACTATCACCACTCCAATTTTCATTTAATTTCATATTGCACAATTCAGTTCTACTTCAAGAATTGACATGTAATAAATACACTTTTTTAAGTTTCCATTATTCTGAGGCTTTATTAGTAAGCATGTAACCATCTGTGCTTGAAGCTGAATTGACACTACCTCTTAATGTTTATTGAAAATGTCAGATTGAAAACAGCAAGTATTGTTTTCTTCCTTATGATCTTTTTAAGTAAAGTTTAAGATAAAGGTCCATTGGCCTAATAATATTGTTATGCGAATCACTGACTTGAGGCTTCTTTGGAAAAACATATTTCTCCTTCAGAAATGTTGAATAACTCCTCCTACAGATTAAACTCTATTATATAAAGAGAGCAAAGAAAGCCCTTAACCTACTCTGCCATTCTGTTGAACAAAACCATTGTGTCACAGAAAATTCTGGGGGTAAACACGTAATGGAATAGTAGCCTTTTGTACCATAGGTTTAGTTTAAGCAAGATTATATAATATGGTACAAGAGGATTCTGTCCTCAAAGTCTTAAGAGGTTTCTTTCAGGAATCTTTGAAATCACTTTGCTTTTCTGTGAGCACATATAATGAGAAATAGCATATAGTGAGAAATAGCATATTAATTAACTATCCATTTGTACTAAAACTGGTTATGAGTTCTCAATATCAGTTCCAGGAACTGATATTTGTTGTCAGATATCCATGATAGCTAATAGACACTGAATCTTTTCAATTACCCTGGTCAAAACCATGGAGTAAGAATATTCTCTCAGTATTCTATGATTAGTTTGTATTAAATATATTGAAACACCAACAATTTTTAAATAAAAAACTTGGAAACTGATAATTTATTCAATATGTTCTTTACAGTGAAAGCATTTGTACTGCTCTATTGTTTTGGTAGTTGTATTTTATAAGCTACAAGAAAGTATTTTATAGATATGCCAGGATAATTCAAAGTGAAATTAATTTAGTGATGCCTTGAATATTCTTTTACCCCATGATAGCAAAAGAGGTATGTAACAAGATTAATGGGTTCTAATAATCATTTTTCTCTGATGGTATCAACAGTCAGACAAAATATGCCTAGTTTCTTTTCAAAAGTTGCAAATGTCTTGTGCTGGCTGAATTAAAATCACAAATGCTATATAATTGTTGACTCTGATCCGTTTTAAAATAAAAGATCAAGTGTCCAACCCATGCAGATAGTTATATTCCATTATTTTCTTGATACATTAACCCCTTTTTGTGGAGGTATTTAGGGATATTTTAATCTCTTTTATCATTTCTGTCTTCCTTCAGTTGGTTTCTGAAGTGTCACAATTAGTCAATACTGGAGGTTAATAACCCCAGGATAGGAAAGTACTTCACTTGCAACACTTACACAAGTTGTACTTTTGTTTCCTCTTTATTTGTCTCACTTTTATCAGTACAAGGGAAATTTACTTCCTTCCTTGTGTTTTCACCTTCCTGCAGTACTGACTTTCTTGCTTCATTACTACATCTTTAACTGCTTGGAGCATTTTGAGTCTCTATCCTAATTCAACAGTGTTGATCTCAGAAAGACTTTATTTAATGCCAGTAGGCCTGGCATTATTTAGTGTTATTACTTGATGAAGGCTCTCTTCTTCCAGAATATAAGTTGCCTTCATTTCATCCTCCTGGAAGCACTTTCTGACTTCTTTTATCCACCGAAATAAAGAAGGAGTTTGCTTTCTAAAAATCATGGTAGAAATGAGAAAAACAGGGACTAAATAGACTAAATTGTAATATCTGTCAGCCATGAAAGACAAGACTTGTCAAAAAGGCTTATTTCACATCATTACCCTCACCTCACCATATCCATCTGTCACATGTTCCCAGGAAATATCTTTAAGGCTTTCAGATATTAATAATTCAACTTCTTCTTCTTCTTCTTCTTCTTCTTCTTCTTCTTCTTCTTCTTCTTCTTCTTCTTCTTCTTCTTCTTCTTCTTCTTATTATTATTATTATTATTATTATTATTATTAATGTTATTAATGTTATTAATGTTATTAATGTTATTATTTTAAATTAAAAGTCTTGGGAGAGTTAAAAGAGGTGATTTTTCCCCTTGTGTTTAGCATTGGTATGGCCTCACCTTGAATACTGTGCACAGCTCTGGACTCCATAGTAAAAAATAAATAAATTAAAAAAAAAAATGTTAAGTGTCCATAGGAGGGTAAAAGGGCTGGAAGGCATGTCCTATGAAGACCACTTGGGTTGTCTAGTCTGGACAACCTTCTAGTCTCTCTAGAAGGCTGAGACCTTGTTGCTCCCTGCAACTTCCTGAGGAGGGGAAGTGGAGAGGGACATACTGGTCTCTGGTCCCTGGCAACCAATATTGGAATGCAAGTTAACAACACAAAGTTCCATTAGGGAGGTTCAGATTGGACCTGTGGAAAAATTTATTTACCATGAGGGTGGTCAAAGACTGAAACAGGCTTCCTAGAGAGGTGGTTGATGTCCTAAGCCTGTTCAAGAGGTATTTGGATAACATCCTCGGTAATATGCTGTAACTTTTGGCTAGTCCTGAAGTGGTCAGGCAGTTGGACTAGACAGTCTTTGAAGGTTCCTTTGAACTGAACTATTCTACTTGAATGGTATGCAATGAAAATGCCCCAAACTATTTCACCATATTTGGCCCATTTTAGTTTTCATCAACTGGAAATGACGACTATAATTGTATTAGAATTCAGTGAATCAAGGCATCTACAAACCACATTGTAACAACTTTTATAATGAGAATAAGAGTGTATTTTGCAGTGATAAAAAATGACACACCAATTACAGTCAGCATTAACCGTTGCAGGTAAATTAGACACAACAAATTTTATTCATTCTAAACTAATGATTGTTATCACCTTGTCCTTTTACTATCTCTTGTCTTCTAAACTAGCATTCTCTCGATGACCTTGAGGTCTCTTCCAACCTAGAAAATTCTGTAATTCTGTGATTCTGTGATTCTTCAGTTGATTAACACCTCCCAGGTTTCACAGACAACTATAATATAAAACATAAAAGCAGTGAGAGCAACTCTATTATAAATGCAAATCTAGTACTAATGTAAGATGCTGAATTCAATGTTTATACAATAATTCAGTATTAAAAAGAGGGAATCAGACTCACTCCTTAGAATACAAACTACTAGAACATCCATCGTGTAACAGAATACAATAAAAATATTTTTGTTTTTGCTGGTGTAATAATAAATCAAGCCTAGAATGCATTTCATATGCCACAAAGTCAAGCCTCTGCCCAAAGTCAAACCTCTGCCAATGAAAGATTGTTCACTACTTAAATACCTGAAAGATTTCCTTAATTTCTACAGAAATGATCCAAAACATAGTGTTAGCTGAGGAAAAGAAGAACAATGAGAGCATGGCTGCCTTCTCCAGCCATTCAGTCTTAGGACTATTCCTGCCAGGCCACAGGGGACCAACCAAGTGCCCAGGCACCAAGGATCTCTGCCCATGCTGGGGGACGCAGCTGTCTCTCTCCCCTTTGTAGGTTCAGCTGGTAACAAGGTTTAACATGCATCTCAGAGACACACAGATGTACATGCAGAGACAGGACATTGGCACAACTGTTCACACTGGCTGCCCCAGCCAAGGGCTGTCTTCAACAGGACTCACATAAAACAGAAACAGATAGCTGAGACCCTTCCCCCCTCTCCAGATGGTAAAGACAGAAGTTCACTTAGTGAATGCACACCCATGGTACTCTACAGGTTCACAAGCACAAACACATTCACAGATCCTTCAAGTACCATCGCAGCCCCTCTGTCTACCCAGGACCCCTGCCTAGATGCCAGGCCCACTTACCCACTTCACTGGTTGCCTACTCATCAGCTAGTCCAGCTTGAAGTTTGCTGCAAACACACCCACACCCACACCCTTCTCCCTCACAGACACGATATTTGCAGTTTTCCCTGGTTGTACCAGCACAGACTGCCTGCCTGCCAGATACCCCATCCCAGGCTTGAGGTCCCCACTGTTCACCAGCTAGCCCAGCTTGAAGTTTGATAGTGAATACACATGTACACCTCATGCACAATGGGTTGAAGAAGGTGCAGACACTTGCCCACCCCATCAGCAGCTGGCACCAGATACATAGGCTGTGACCTATGGGTCCACTCAAGCCACTGGTACAGAGCCCTGCACTTGCCTCACTCACACCAACATCCCCAGTACCTGATTTTAGAACACAAACCACTCATCTCCCAGTGGCTGGGAGTAGAAGACCCCCACTCCAGTAGCTGACACTGCAATCCATGGAGCCTACATCCCTGGTGTGACTCCAGAAGCTGGCACCCAGTCCAGTTGCACTGGTCCCCCAACTACCCTTACACATAGATGCCAGACCAAACAGCAGGTGCTATGTGAACTGCATTCTCTAAGCAAGTGTAGTTCAAGATGCAATAAGAAAATATTAATTCTCCATTAAGGCTTTGTTTGGCCCAGTTAAAAAAGTCCATTCTTAAATACCTAAATCACAGGATCACAGAATAGTTGACATAGGGCCTCTGGACACTGTGGTGTTTACCTTCCTTGCCTAGAGGATTAATTAGGGCAGGTTGCTCAGGTCTGTTTACTGTCAGGTTTTGAATATGTTCAGAGATGCAAACACCACAGCTGCTCTGGGCAACCTGTTCAAGTGTTTGACTGGTTTCTTTTTGCGTTCTAATGGAATTTTATTTTTTCTCAAGTTGTGTCCATTGCCTCTTGTCCTGTCAGTGGACATCATTGAGTCTGGCTCACACTTCTTTCTTTCCTTCCATAGATATCTGTAAACATTGCCAAGATCTGCATCCTCCCAGCCAGTCCCCCAACCTTCTCTCCAGGCTTTGTCAGCCTTTCCTAATATGAAAGGTTCTTCAGTCCCTTAATTATCTTTGTGGTCTTACACTGGACTTTCTCCAGTACATCTCTATCTCTCTTCTGCAGGAGAGCCTAGAACTGGACAAATTCACCAGTGCTGAGAAAAGGGGAAGAATCACCCCTCTCAAGCTACTGGAAATGATCTTCAAGGTGCCTTTCAACCCAAGCCATTCTATGATATGATGATATGATTCTATGATTGTATGATATGAAATGTTTTTTCCTGCTGTGGAAAGATATTTAGGAATCTCTCTCTCTTTTTTTTTTTTTTTCTTTTCTTTTTTTTTTTTAAAACATTTCAAGGAATATAACTTTCAAAACTTTCAGATAGGAAAAGGGGCTCTGATTTCTGATCTCTAAATGTTTTTAACTAAGATGGAGTAGAAAGAAAATGTATGAGTTCTTCAGTTACTGGGTTGTGGGATCATGCTCCCTTTTGTGATTTGTCTCTGACTAAGTGAATCCCAAATTCTTCTCTGGGGTCCCCATCCAAGAGTAAACTGTTAAGATGAGTAGGTATTGAATCAAAATACAATGTGAACCAAATTTGTTTATATGCTTGCACATAAGACTTCTTGGAAATTAAAGATATAAACTGACATCACTTCATGGTAAGGAAGGCATTAAAATGAACTCTGCCGTACCCTCTGGGTAAGCGTTGTATGTGACTAGGAATGCAGCACTAGAGCTTTCTGGAGAAGAGTGAGAGTATTTCTCTAGTTATTCAAGTGCCTGTATAGAAGTAGGTGTCTGCTTGTGTATGTAAGACTATAAAACACTCCACTTAAGAAAATAATAATTTCAAAAGTATGTAAACCTAGCCTACACCTTCATCTAATGTCCTTGTTGGAACAGAAACTCAGCTTTTGGCATAATATAGGCCACAAATACTTCTCAACTTCCCAAAGCAATATAATTTTGTTAGCACTGGCAAAGAAATGTTGAATCAAGTGAGATGAGTCCTATAATACAAGCTTGGACATGGTTCATAAAGGAATATTTGCCCCTAGAGCAAATTATCTATTGATTAACACAGGGAAACAAGCCATACTTGAAGACAAATTATCTCCAGTGTTGTAGTTTTTTACTGGCTATCTCCTCTACTCATACAGAGCCTGTTCTTCCTCATACCTTGCAGGCTATATGATGTGGTCTGTCACATTTGTAACACATCTCAACAATAAAAATGTTTGTTATTAAAACAAACCATAAACAGATGTATGAAGCCTAGGGAGACTGCACATTTTATGCTGTTACTTAGAAAACATTCTCTACAAAATGAATCAAACTGAAAAACAATTTGAATACTGTTCATGCTATCTCTAAAACAGCATCATGAAAATGCATCACATTTTTATTTTAGTTGTAATAGCTTCAGTATAATTCTGTTAACCTTGTTGTATTTCAAGATAACTAAATCAGATGCTAATTTACATAAATAATTAATTTGTTTGTATTTGAATACTGGTCCTGTCACATTATCTATTAATGAAAGAGTAGGCTAAGGAACAATTTAAGGACTTTGCCTTCTGTATGCATTTCTTTCAGAGCTGATTATTCACCTTATTAATACCATGTGAATATTAGGGCCAGATATGTAATTTGCTTTGAAATTCAGCCCTTGTCATCTGCCAGACTTTAGGGAGACCATGTTGGAGTGGTGACTATAAACAAAGTATCAGGACAATTGAAGATATAAGTAGAGCGGCAAATACGTCTAGTTAAAATGTCTGGAATTTTTATGTGATTTTGCTTATATGATCCAAATCTCCTAGCTATATTCCCTAACAGAATATTTCTGAATTTTACTTGCATGTAGCCAATTGAAAAAATAAATTTCTGTGCTTGAATTCAACATGACTGGGATTTTAAATCTGCCATATAAACAGCCGTATAAAACATAGCCATATGACGCCTTTTGCCCCAGAAAGTGACATGAAAATCACAGGCCATTTTCCAGTGTCTGGACTCTGATATAAACAAGACAAAAAGGTGATGAGAACAGATCCATCTAACACCAGCAGGGCAGTTGAAGTGATGATCACAAAAAAAAAAATTAAAAAAATTACACAGAAATTAAATAGAACTGGTATCTTCTTGGACCTAGCCATTGCTTGTGAAAGCAGACAGGTGTGATTACTGAAGCCATCAAATAGGCAATTAAATGAGTCAAATAGAGATTTGACTGGTCATTTGCAATCGGGACACCTTCAACCACATGATCATCTGCACCTCATGCTCCCCTCCCCTTCATTCCCCACCCAAATAAAAAACAAAACAAAACTAAATGTCATAAATTCAGAAGCCAAATTATGCAACCAGAGAAGACGAGAAGACATAAAGCAAAAGATTTGACTAAAGCCATTTGCCATAAGTATGGTGACAGAATTGGAGAATTCCCTCAGAATGAAAATGAACTGAGGCAGAGGAGACAGGAAGAACAGATGCTCACATTCCGAGCCAAGAGCTCATAAGAGTACTGGAGCTATGCTTGTTTTTCTTGTCTCTTGTGGGCTGAACAATTCCTCTCAAATCTGAGTAAAAAGGATATCTTTAACAATATATATACATTTTGCCTTAAAGTTTCCAAGCTACAATATTCACTGACAAACTATGTCAGCCTGAATTATCTCCAGTACTAGGAATTTTTGTCCTATTTCAAAGGCAATTTTTCAATTATCCCATTCCAGCTACAGATATTTTTGTTTATCTCTGTAATGATGTCACAAAGAGTTTCTCTTTCCACTTCAGTTGCTGCTCCATGTTTAACCACACACAATCTTTGACCCAGTCAATTTCTTCAATGCTCTTTCTCTTAAATAGTGGAAGGATCTTATTAAGCTCTGCAGCAGAAGTCTTATTTGCAGGTCTCTGGATCTAATATCTAATATTTTTTTGAGGAGTGAATACCATAAAAGTACATAGGATTCTACAAGATGACTTATTGACACTGTTTCTGGGGCAAAATAAATCTCACTTTCATAGTATTTCTGCCAAATATTGCACTAAGATTACATAATGAGGCAATTAACTGGAATAATCCCTAAATCTTTTTTTGACTTATTCCTTTGCAAGGCAAAACATGTAGTTGAGAAAATAAAGACTCTGTTATTTGCTTCCAGGTGCAACCTAACAGGACACTTTAGCAGAAAGGGAACTAAACATTTCTTCAGAAGTTTTAAGTACATTTGTAGCTGTGTTGCACATCATTATTTGTTGAACCTTCAATCTTTTATCTATACATTTGACCATAATGATTTAAAGATCATTTTCTAGATTATTTACAAAATAATTAATTGAATATGGCAAAGGGCACTTATCTGGAAGTACTTATGAATATCTCCTTTGTAACACCTACAGTTTTAGATCTTTCAATAAATGCTTTAAATATGCTCTCCTAATTTCATATAATGCAAGTTTAAGCCAGGTGCCATTTTGTGCTAGCTCAGATTCCTTATCACAGTTGTAGCTTTTACTAACTAGACCTGTATTTCTTACAAAATGGAGAGCAAATATTTGGATGATATTTAAATCTGCCTGACCTGGCACAGTGGATAATAATTTTAGTCTCTAAATAATTTTTGACAGAGTTTCAAGTTAATCATACATTGAAATTCCTTAGATTTGACTTTCTTGACTATCCAGTCTATCCCCATTCTTAAATTAATCTTGTTTCTAGTATTTTTTGAGTACTGGAAAAACTTAGTTTTCCAGTTTAGTGCCTCAGTCCTTTGAATATCTACATTTCTTAACACTCATTAAAATATAAGACTCATTAAAAAATAACTGATCTGAAGAGTTTCCAGGCTAAAGCTTTTGGGAGTATGTTTTATACTGGGATCACTATGATTTAAAATAATTGAAATATGGGTGTATTTTCTCACACTCTTTTTTTTTGTTTTTGTTTTTTGTTTTTTGTTTTCAAGATACAGTATTTTGAGGCAGGCTTTTGTGGTCCAGGAAGGAAAAGTTCAACATTTCCTTAAATACTGTGTCTTGTTTATTTATCCTCTGTCATTTACACCTGAAACAAAACAATAAAAAAAAAAAAAAAAAAAAAAAAAAAAAACACAAGCAAACAAACAAAATATGAAAAATCCAATGGGGTTGATAAACATGAACTAATGTGGAACAGTGTGGATTTCAGGTGTGATGAACTCTGAGAAAAAACTAACAAAGCAACCTGTTATGGTCTCATACCACAAACACACCACAGAATGTTCTCACTGGCAGAGATCTGTGCTCCAGAATCACCTTTGACTAAATAACAAGTTTTCTTCTTGTTCTAAATGAATGATTGTTTTGAGTTCTGGCTTTTTGGTGTTGTTTTCCAAAAGGTTCAACCTGCAGCCTATCTTTTGAAATTACGTCATTTGAATTCACAGCCCTCTTCTTCCATGATAGTTATCATGGGAAAAAAAAATAGGGAAGGGAAGAAGAAAATGACTGCAATAGTCAACTTCATGTATTTTTTCTTTTCAAATTATCTGTTGTCTTAAGCAGTGTAACAACACAGACTGCATTTCCAACTCTGTGCTTTCTTGTTTCAAAGTCATGTGCATCTCTGGCCCTGACGACTTTCCAGAGACATTGTAATCCAGTTGGCTTTTCTCTTGTGAGAAAATATATAGAGGAGACAGGATGAAAAGTGGCTACAGGCACATCACTTCATGTTAGAGAAAGGCAAACCAAACCAAACCAAAGAAAACTGGAATACAGCTGCTGTGAATATGCTAGTTTCTCTGATAACTTTGAGTGTGAGTAAACAATGCAAACACATTACTGCATTTTAATGAATTGCATGAACTGCAGTAGTCATCCATGTATGCTTCTATTTAACTTACTTGTAAAGGAAGGTATTGTCTTGGACTAACTTCGTCATGTTTCAATAGTTATTAAAGGTTTAAGTTAACTCATGTACTATAAAACTATAGTACATATATTAATGTAAACAGGCCAAAAATACATGCCAATTTAATGGATTGTGAAGAATTCAATCTTTAGACCACATGGTCCTGCCTTTCAAAAAAAATAATGTTTTTAAAAAACAGTGAAATATTTCACTACTTCAGAAGAATCTACTCTGTGGATACCTCAAAACTGTAATTAATGTGAAGACTTTGGATTTTCTGTGAATGGGTGGTGCCCTAGGCATTTGGCATCCATTAAATCGTTCGTCTGCAGCCTAAATTCAGGCTGCCAGAAATCCCTTCTGCCCTCAAGTCAGCAAACATTTAGGGTTCTCTCAGGAAGGACCTGAGGGCACCCACAAGAAATAATCTCCAGACTTTTTCTTTCCTTTTTTTTTTTTTTTTTTCACCCTACTTGATGTCACTGAAATGGCAAATAGCTGGAGGCTGCACAAAAATGTTGGTGCTTAAAGATTGATTATATCCCAAATCCCCATTTCTATCCAAGAATACCAGCAGGACTGCCTCAGAGCTAGCCTTTGGGGTGATTCAGTAAACAAGCAAGGTAGATGGGCAGCTCTGCAGGCCTTCAGGCTACCCTTAGCGCTGCTCTACATAGTAACATAGACAAAGCATCTGGGACTCTGAATGTGATCACTGAAGCAACCTGTACTTTCAGAGCTGATGCTTCAGGCTCTTGGCACAACACTCATTTCTTGCTAAACAGCCATTTCACACTTTCAAAGTCTTCAGAAACTGTACACTGAAAAGCCTGCTCAGCTATGAGCTACAATGGAGATGTGAACATGTTGTGTGTCAGTGGGGTAGCACTGAGGAGTGTTTCAAAGGAAAAAATAACCAATCCAGGGACAGCATATGGGAGACCATGCCACAGAGTATAAGGCTGAATGAGAAAAGTTCTGATCCTGTTGTCCTTTACTGTTGGTATGTATGCCTGGTATTGTCTTTAATTTTGATTTACATTTTTCTTGCAATCTTTTACTTCCATTACAAAACGAACCAAATTACTGTCTCAGTATTATTCTCTTGTGTCTTTAAGAAGATATGTAAGTGAAGAAAAACTGTATAGCTTTGCCCCAGTGGTAGCTTTATCACTGTTTAACTGAATCTTCTGTATTTGGTCTCATTAACATGCAATGTATGTAAAAGATATTCAGTATATAATAGATTTAATGGTTTATTTCTTAATGGAGATACTAGTTTATGGACTTATAAATATAGTATCATTTGTTGGATAGTGTGGAGAACAAGTTTATCAGCTCATTAAAATGTTGTTGATATAAACTGCAGTTACTGAAAGAGAAGACATTGTTATACACCTCATCATTCAGCTAAAGGTTTCTACCCATTTGCAGTAATTCAAAATGCCAAATTACAGGAGTTTAACTAGTTCTTGGTGTCCTAGATAAGTTCAGGCTTGGATAATATTTTGAATACTTAAAGGTCTCATTCTATTTTTCTCATCAGGAGTTTCATGGCATCAAGATGTTGTTCAAAAGCAAAAAGCAGTGATAATGTTATCAAGTGGCACGTGATGAGAGATATAGGCAGAGACAAATTAAGCCCACACACTTTGAAATTTAAAAATCACATTTGGCAAACCTCATAAGAACATTTTTGTGAATAACATTTCCCACTAATTCATTGTGAAGAGCCTTAGAAGTATATTAGGCTAAAACAGTTCTGCATAGTGATTCTGTTTCAACAAGACTATTACTTAAAATCTTTGCCAAGTATATAATATTATAAATAGAAAACCCCTTTAAATTCTGTGTTAGGGTTTATGAATGTATGAAATAAGGAAATTAAATTATCAGGGCTTATATGGAACCATGAGACATAAATGAAGGGATGACTATAAAGCATCAGACCACAGCTTTTAGATATCTTCCTTAATAGGAATGAAGATTACCCCTTTCCTCCCTGTGTAGTACCATATCTATACAAGACTTCAGATAGCCTCATTCCAAATAGCTACTATTAATGTCTGTTTTCTTTCAGTCTAAGTGCTGGATTCTATGTGCTTGTGAATTCTAATCTTTGTTACCTGTAAAGAAAGATACGTGTACATAGGAACTTATTTAAATTTGTGCAGCCTTAAAGTCTCTTCCAATTAAGATTTATAGGACTTTCCATCAAACATTGAATCTTGTTCCTAGCTACCCTGAAGAGCTAGAAATAGTGAGTTTTGTTTTCTTTTCCCAATGTGTATCCAGTTAAAAACTTTCATTTTACTTATATTTAACCACTGAATTACCATGCTTGTTACAATGTGCACCCCTGAGAAAATGGGCAAATTTACAGGATACATATTCTGTACTAAGAATAGAAATTACGCCATGGACAAAAGACAGTTTTTTTAGCAATCTGCATACATTATCATCACATGGGCTTGGCTATGCTTTAGCATATATAAGTTGGAATTTCTGTTTTTAGAAATTGGAAATCATGATGGTCCTTTATTTTTTACCTAAAATTATGTGAATAGATTGTTGAGAGATTTTTGAAAAAGCAAAGATCCCATGGCTTGTTGCAGCTGAGCAAACCAAGCTACCAGGACGACTATGAGAAGTTCCCATGACAGTGTTCCCACATTGCCCAACTGAGGAATTTAGAAAAATATTGTTGCCAGCAGCTGGCTTCAAGGATGGGATCTAAATGACTGCTAATCACAAGGGGGTTGTTTTCTTGCAGGTGGGGTTGTTTTCTTACGGTTGTTTGTCTGAGTGCTTTTGACCAATAATCTTGTGTGAGACACTATCAGCCCCTGTTAAGTTTGCTATAAAAATCAGGCTATTTGGGTAATAAGGGAGAGCATGATCTGACCATACTAATGTCTGTCATGTTTTCGGCCATTCTTCTTGCAACAATAGATCAAGCATATTTCCAAAAATGTTATGTATGTGAAACTAACCCATAAAATCTGATATTCCTTTCTACCACTAATATATTCTGAAAGTAAATGCATTTACTTTCAACCTGAAACGTTTCAATTCAGATTTCACTCAAATCAAGTATTCAGAGAGGGAATTCTACCAGGTTCAAATGAATTTGTTTAAGATGGGTTCTAATCTTTTGTTCAATTTTTTACAGATATTTTATCCACTGAATACACTATTAGAAGTGTCAGCTGAAACAAAAACAAATGGATTTTCTGCAAATATGTAATAAAATAAATATAAAAAAAAATAAAAATAGATGGGAATTTCAAAACAGAAAATACCTGTACCATAATTTATGTTCATTGAATCAGAAAGAGACACATCAAACACAAGGTTTTGTCCAACTAAAGCAGTTTGAACTTTGGCTAGAAAACACTTTTGGTAACTTACTGATGTATAAAGGATAGATACCATTATGCTTAGGTCATTGATTTGTTTGTTAAAAGTTATAGGCTTAATGCCTTGTTTACTACACATTGTCATTTTAATCTTGGTAAAATCATCTGATTTCAATATCTTTTCTTAGCCTCAATAAGTCACCTGATTTCTCCTTCTTGTCTCACTTTACCACACCAGAAAACAGACTAATGCTTACCTTCTTATTTAACTAAAGCTGAAGTTTAAATGACTTTGAACAGAATCTTATTTTGCTGTTGTCACGGAAGAGTAATGTTTGGCTGAGAGCTCTTTAAGATTGGCTGACTTTCATTGTTTGCTTTTATAGCTTCTCGCAGTCTGGTGCCCTAAATTTGCTAGCATGGAGAAAATGGAAAAGTCAATACATTTTCTCATTTAAATTTTATGCTTATTTTGTAATAGGATGAAAACCTACACTTTTTTGGAAAACTTGATTTACCTTCGGAAACTGAAACACAATGTGACATATTAACATTGCTATACACGTGGGGCAGATTACTCCTGCACCTCATACAGGTGATCCTGATTTCTGATGAAAGTTTCATTTCAACCAAATTGATATTTTTCCAGTAGAAGAGTCAAAGAAGAGCAGTGAGAGGGTTTTTGTTGGTTTGTTTTGTTTCTAAGAAATTATTCCTTATGGGACTATTGAAATAAAGGTTACAACAATAAAGATATGAAATTGGATTTCTCATGGTGAGTAATTTTAAATATCAAATACATTCAAATAAGATTATTATCAAGATTATTATCTTTGAGGAGATATAGAAAGAAATATACTTTCTGTTAGGTCCTATGTTTAGGTGTATTTAGCAAAACTTTCTCAATGAGGAAAAAAAAAATTTACTATTTCCTATAGAAAAATAAGCCAATATATTTTTTTTTCCTAAAGTATTTGATTCAATTTAAGAACAGGCTAACCTTTATTGTGCCACAATGCCTAAAAAACTCTATTGTTATCAACTACTAAGTTGACGTTGCCCAGAGTTTAAATTTTTCTAGCCTTTTTTTTGAGGAAAATGCTTGGAGTTACATGTGAGATTTTTAAGTTCATACGAAATGGATATTTGTGTTTTCTCACTATCTGCAATAAAAATAGTATAAATTATCATCTTTCTAAAAGATGAATGCGGTTGTTGTTTGTTTGTTTGTTTGTTTGTTTTTCCAATTTCCAAATTAATATGTTTAATTTTTGAACATCTTTGACTCACGATGTCAAGATCTTACTTCAAAAGGCTGGTACCTGTCTTTTTGTAACAAAGTGAAAATCAAAATGAGAAACAGAAGGAAATGGAAAAGAAGAGGTGAAAGAGACAGTTAAATTTTGGATAAGGATCTTTAAACTATCAATGTAGTAAGTTCAGACAAAAGTGGTGAGTGGGTAGAAGAGACTTATATGGACTTCTTAGTGCACTTTGACGGGAAATTAATACCTTTATATCTGCTCATCTATCATGCATTCACCTTTATCTGATGGCATGTCCTTAGAAAACAGTGACATTTGCAAAAAGTTCAATTAAAGTTACCATGTTCTGCATCATGCTGCAAACTCTGTGTATGAAAAAAAAAATAACAAATTGCACAGCATGGGTATCTCTTCTTTTCAAGCAGCATGTAGGATCAAGGCAGTTTCATGTAATCCCCTTGGGTCTTATCACTGGTCACCAGAGAGAAAAGATCAGTACCTCCCCATTTGCTCCTCCTCATGAGGAAGCTGTAGCCTGTGATAACGTTGCCAGTCTCCTCTTCTCTAGGCTGAACAAACCAAGTGACCTCAGCTGTTCCTTGTAAGTCTTTCCCTCTAGATCCTTCATTATCTTTGTTGCCATCTTTTGGATGCTTTATAATATTTCTTATATTTCAGTGCCCAAAACTACACACAGTACTTGAGGTGAAGCCACACCAGTGCAGAGAAGAGTAGGACAATCACTTCCCTCAACTAGCTACCAATGCTGTGCTTGATGTACCCCAGGATACAACTGGTCCTTTTGACTGCCAGGGCACACTGGTGACTCATACTCAACTTGCCATTGACCAAAAACCCCAGATCCCTTTCCATGTGGCTGTTCTCCAGCCTCTTGTTTCTCAGTCTGTGCATATAGCTAGGATTGCCTTTTCCTAGGTGCAGAATCCAGCAGTTACTCTTGTTAAGCTACATATATTGGTCCAGCCCTCTAATTTGTCAAGATCTTCATACAAGGCCTGTCTGCCCTCAAGGTAGTCAACAGTTCCTTCTAATTTAGTGTCTCATGCAAACTTCTTTAGTATACGTTTGAGTCCCGCATCCAAGTAATTTTTTAAAATATTAAAGAGAACTGGCCCTAAAATGGAACCCTTCTAATGACTAATAGGTAGGTTTGCCTGCCAGTCGAAGTAGAAACCTGCTTCCGTATTCCTCTGCCTCTTAAGTCACTACCTTCACCTAGGTAGGGGATCTTTCATTTCTTGCATTTTGGCAGGCTGATGCATCTGTCTCAGGGGTGGCATAGTATGATTCCACTAATCTTCTTCTCGGATTGTCTGATGCTCCTCAGCCTGCCCACCTCCGCCCAAAGCTCTGTTACAAGGCTGAAGTAGTTTTTTTACCTGGGAACACCTCCCACAGGCGTATTCAGTGCTGCCATCAGACACTGAAAACTCAGGCAGAGGCTGCAGCTTGAGACCTGGATTGCTGCCATGTTCCTGGGCATCTGTTTCAGTTCCTGTGGATGAAGAGGTAAAAGCGAATACAAAGGACATAGTTTTCTGCTCCTTTACTGGAACCCTTGTGAGCAGGTTACAACTGCTCTTTGAAGTGGCAGAGTAGCCTGCATGCCCTTCCTGAGCAAACTGCTGTGCCTTGCCCTGATCATTTGCACCAAGAGTTGCCTTGTGTAGTGTGGGGTTGCTACTATTGCGCATGACCCTGCTCTGTAGCTCCTCTCATGAAAGCTGCTAGCTCCTGGTGGCTCTCTGCACTCCTCTGGAGTTTCCATGGCTCAGGTAACCACCATGTACACCATGATCCCAGCTCCCTTGTGGAATGCACCATCACCAGAGCTGATTGCTTCAACAAGTGATGAGTGATATAGGTAAAGACTTTGTTCATGTTACACTCCATCACTCCATGAACAGAAAACACAGCATAGCATTACAGTCTGACTGTTGACTGTATTAATCTGACTAAGGGAATATAATGGAAACTAAAGCATGAGACATCGAACTAAAAATCCAAGGAGACACAGCTATAGAACTCCTAGATTGAAGTATTTTCATATTTAGTACTTTATGAAAGACTTGGAAAGCCTTCCATGAGAGGAAGAGGGAAAAAAAAAAAAAAAAAAAAAAAAAAAAAAAAAGGAAGGGGAAAATTTTGAACATAAAAAAAAATATTATCACTTCTTACTTTTGAACATTAAAAAAATAAAGTTTTTAAACTTTTTAAAGTTTTTAAACTTTTTAAAACTTTTTAAAGTTTTTTTAAACTTTTTTTTTATGTTCAAAAGTAAGAAGTGACAATATTTCTTGACTGTACTTTAAGAGTATACGTAAAGACATGAACAGGACTTTTTTTTTTTCTTTTCTTATTGTTCTTTTGTTCTTCAGGGGGCACATATCCAGGTCTTTTGGTAAGAAAAAAGTCCATAGTATGTAATTGTTAGTATATTTATTACAGAATCTTTATAACTTTCTCAGACATGCTTGATTCTTGAGGAAGCTTCTGGTCAGATTGAGCACACTAAATTACAAGAGATTTTGAACTTAGTTATGCATTCCATGGGGAAACAATACGGAAAAGATGATTGAGAATCACAATCTGAAAAACCGATTTCACAAAGAAAGTTTTCAAAGTTTCTGTTTTATAGGTATCACATCTTTCTTCAATCAACCTCAGTCAATTGCAATCAACTGTTCTCCATCTATGCAGAAGATAAAAATTGTGGGTTGTTGGATATAAAATTGGTATTACAGATTGGTATATCATGCATATATTTTCAATCTTTTGGCTATCCAGTCTTTCCAAAACTTGATATAGATGTGTTCAGTAACACTACAGATATATGAACTGTCGCATATTACATGTAATACTTGAAACACTGCCTCATGACTCACACTGCCATTCACAACAAAGAATATACCTAATAAATTAATGCACTGCTACACCTTTACTCCTGCTGATAACTTGACTGGCAGTTGGCAGTAATGGCCACCTGGCTTGTCAGAGTGGACAGCATCCACAGGGGTGGGCATCTACCAGAATATATCATCTACCAGGCCTAAAAATATCCTTCTTATTGGCAGACATTTCAATATTAGCTTTGAAATGCTCTGCCCCTGCTCATGTGACATAGTGCTATCTAAAGTAAGAAGAGGTAGAAATATGAGATATTTTCAGGTAGAATTAGAGGTGATCTCTGTGGGGTTCTACAGCAATAAGAGGTATCTCATACAGGTGCTACAGAGGTGGTTAGCAGAGGAGGATCATCTATAAGTGATCTTTTATCCTGCTCAGTTGGTGAGCACAGTAAGAACCATTTATATTAAAAAGCATTTGCTGGACTGAATTCTTACTAGTCAGGAGTCAAAAGAGGAGTAAGAGCAGCTGAGCAGGTAAATGGATCAACACAGATATGACTTTAAAAGCTGTGAGCTCTAATATGAGTTAAATCAATAGTGAGTAGGTGCATGCTGACTGTGCATGTCTGGAGTGGAGATTACAAGCTGGAGTGAGTACCAATCCCTGCACAGTAGTATAACATAACATTAGAAAAAATGCTCAATAGAAAGTACGTACTTTAATTGTTTCAAATAATTACTTCAATGTAGTACCTATTGCTCCATATTATAATTCATAACTTTATGCAATGTTAAAAACCCTACATCATGAATTAGAAATAATGCTTACACCAGCAATTAAAGCATACCTCTAATCCATGAAACATAAGACTTACACCTGATTGGCATGAAGAAATTAAAACTCAAACCCTGAAGAAAACTACTAATCAGACACTGAGACACAGTGAACTAGCCAAATCTCTCACAATGAGAGGGAGAGCAAGCAAGCTAACCATCAAGATCACACCTCCTTCTCTACAGAAGATAAGAACTGTCCAGTGACATGATCTAGCATCATTTCAGCAACTACAAATAAATTACATAGAAGACAATATAGATTTTTCTGCATGATTTTGTATATGACTCCAGTATGACTACTATTTAGCTGGTTTTGCCATTTGTTAAGATAAACAGTGATTTTTTTTTCCCTGTATAGAATATTTCTTCTTTATTAAGTCTCTATATAGATACCTCAGATAGTTTTTCCAAGTGGACTGGTTTTGTGAAGTTATATAGGTAGTGATCAATAGGTTGTTGCCTTGGGTAACAGCCCAAAATGGAAAGAAATAGCAATTTGGGATGCCACAAAAAACACAGATAAAGATCATATAGAGTGTACATTTTTAACCTTCAACCCAGAGAAAGGTATATGGAAAATGAACTATGACAAAAGCTGTAAAAAATCTGCTCACGAGAAAATTATAATCCATGATTTTTTTTATATATATAGCATAATATTAGTGTAACATTTTTCTTCTCTCACTCCTTCTCCCCATATTCAGTTCTCATAACTTGCAGTGAGTTTAAAATTAGACAATCTCCTAAAGTCAGAGAAAGTGTTATTGCATTTGATCTACAAAGCATCCAGCATGCTTCAGAGTGTTATATAAATAACATGGAGGTCTAATTCTGTGCTCATCCTCTCAAGAGGTGTCAGAAGTAGCAGGAGATGATTTTAAAGTTATTTTTATGCAGCTCAGATTTTGCTTTGACTTAGACCAGATGTCGTGTTTTAACGTTTTTGTTTTTTTTTTTTTTTTTCTAATAAGTTGGATGTCTACTGGTTTGAAAGTTAAGTTAATCTCCTTGCTATTCTCTACATGAAGGAGTGCTATGGAAAGAACTGCGCAAGTACAGTGTAGTCTCTGCACTGGGTGAATCTTATGCTAAAACATCTGTAACCCATTGGAGTGATTTAGATGGGGAGAGCTATGAGGCCAGGTAGTCCTTCAAAGACCCAGACGGGCAGCTGTCCCTGTTTACCAAGACAAATAGGTGCCAGAGATAAGAAACCACATGGGGGCCTGTTTTCCAGCTGGCAGATTTAAAAGGCTTCCATGTCAGAAAAGAGAATTCATGCAGCAAGTAGCTTATTACCTAGAGGATGTTTCCTCTTCAAAGAAGGACTGAAGAGACTAGCTGCCTGATTTGAAAGTTGCTAGGAAATGTTTTATTTTTGTCTTCTCTATAGAGTGGATGGGATTGCTCTCCTAGTCTGATGGCTAATGGAAGTTATGTATGAATTCTGTAGCTAAATTGTTCAGGTACTCATACCAGGTTTTGACCTGTGAACAAATACTGCACCACAAAGGTTTAAATCAACATGTTTTAACTCAAAGAAGATTAGTCACAGAGGACAGTTTTCTTCTTGGTTTGCTACTTTTGCTGAATTTTTCTTACAGACAACAAAAATAAAGCCGGTCAGGGCTCTGAATATCGAAGTAAGGTTAGTGTAGCCAGCCACTGAAGACCTTTCTCTCTCTTACTTCTAAAGTATGTCATTAGATGACTTGTCACCTTCACCTTTTGAATACCTTTCTCTGTATAAGCTGCTCTAACAGAAGTGATGTTAAATAATATATTAATATTAAAAGCACAATGAGTTTTTACCTCGATGACCCTTCCAAACAGTAGTCTGGAAAATTCATAGAATATCTTAATTTCTGTCTAAAGAATAATAGAGTTTAGACAAATCAACATCAAAAGATTATGAATATAGGCTGGAGTAAGAAGAGGTATTTACAGTCTATTTTAATATTCCATATAGTCCACACTAGAACTGTGGCTTTTGCGTTTTATTATTTTAGGGGAAATAGTTTTGGAAACATTAGTCTTACTGCAGTGTCACAGTGATAATAGAAAACACCAAAGCACTTACGTTTTAACAGAAATATATTTTGTTAAATGTATTGTTTCTTTATTGGTTCAATCATCTGGATGGATTGAACTATATAAGGTTGTTAAATCCGAAAATGAAAGATGAGGTGTGTTTCTTTCATCTTGCAAACATTTGTTATGGGCCTTTTTTGTAGAAAACATTTCAAAGGAGAAAATACATTATCCCCTCTTTTGTTTTATGTGGCAACTTGAATAAATCTGTTACTTTCCTTAGCAAAAAGATCCAATAAGTTTTATATTAGAAATATGGCTATTTGCCATGCTGGATTGGATTTGTAGCTCATTACTTTATTGTGTTACCTCCAACAGCAGAAAATACTTAAAGGTTACAAGAAGTACAAAGAGAGTAAAAGAACCTGACAGTCCATGGAAATCAGCAACATATTCTATATGATTTTATTCAATTTAACATCGTTTCTTAATTTATAAGTCTTCTCATCTATGAACAATACCAAGTCATAAAGCCAGGTGCTACAATATTTGTCTCTCTCTTCACAAGCCTATAAAAGGGATGACAAGTGGAACTTCTGCTTACATTTGTGTGTTTGCACAATTGGAATTCATTGCTCTGAACAACTAAAAATGTATGGTACAGACCTCTATGCATACTCCACTCTACCAAACTTATCTATGAATATGAATATGAATATATGTATATATGTATATGAATATATAAACTTCATTCTTTTTGCCCATTTCAATAGGAATATACCATTAATTCTGATGTGAAGTTATGTCATTAGTATTGTCTTCTAGCATTTAAACCAAACTTTTGACAGAGGAAATACACTCTGAGAGCCATTTTGTTCTGACTGAACTGTTCTCTTCTCATATATCACCTGACAGACAGCAAAACCCTTCTGTTCCCCAAATTTTCTTTGGCAATATGCCTCTTGATTTTCTTCCTTCGTAGTCACACATATGTGCTGCTTCCTATTGGTGTGGATCTCAGTTATCTCACATGTCTTTCAAATTCTCTCTGTAAATGATTCTGTCTTTTGATCTTTCCTCCTTATGATCTGATTCCTTATTGTCTCCATTATCTCTTCTCTCCACCAGGGTTTTGTGATTTATTTATTTATTTATTTATTTACTTTCCTTTTAGTCCTACCAATTTAGTCCACAAAATTTGCTCTTGAACTACCTCTTCCTTTGCCATGCTTTCATGGTCAATATCTAGGTCCAAAAGCCTGTGCTCCATATATTTTCCTGCAGCCTTATATCCTGTATATCTTTAAATGTCAATGAGTTCCGCAATCATTTTTAGCTTCACCTTTATATCCTGAATCTTTATTTTGCTAAGCTTTGCTAGATGATACTAAAAGTACAAGAAGCTTGCATGTTGGCTCTGAATAGGTACTTTCATATCATGCTGATTCTTTCCATCAATTTCTTTCTGTTGCCTTTTCTCCTCCTTAGGTCACTGCCAGAACTGTCTGTGGACATCATCACCTTCCCTTTCTAGCAGATATCTTTGAAGATAAAAGACGCCAATTTGAAAAACTACCCTCTGACACTCTGCTTTAAGTACTCTTTTCACCACTTCACATACCAGCATACATGTAACTGCAGTATTGTACTTAAACAGAAATTTTCTTCTTGACCAGACTTGGAGTCATTTGATGGCCCAGACTCTGAGTCCTGATTCTTTTTATCTGAAAAATTTAAACATAGTATAAAAATTTTTATACTATTCATCAAGATGACTACTAACAATAGCCATAATAACTAACCATTTAATAACAATATATTAAACTTCCCTAATGGAATTGGTCAAGGAATAAACAAGCATGCTTAGAGTGAATTTGGAAATGAACAGTGCTCAGCATTTGGTTTATTTTTGGTTTGAAATATTTATGCAATTTCAAGGTAACTTAAAAATAATAATAATAATAAATCCTGAGTACTTTGTGATTCTTCACCTAAAGAGTTTTTATCCAGTAATTTTGTTATCTAATTTAATATATAATTTTGATATATAACTTGAGATCAATGGGCACACTAACTGGAAAAGATTTCACACAACACCTTTCAGGACTGCATTCTTATTTTTTTATGTATCCTCAGTTAAAAACAAACAAACAAAAATAACAAAACTTAGATTAAACATATTAGCAAAGTTTAACTTAACTTCAGAGCTTTAACCATCATTTTTCATTTGGTTCTCCTTTAAACATGGCAGATCTCTCTTGAAATATAAAGGAGTCCATCAATCATTTGTTACGCATAATGCTAATACATAAACTGATATTGGAAAACCTGGCATTCTCCACTGTCTTACCTGAAACAGTTCTGTTACTGCAGGCAGTACTGTTTAAAGAGTAAGACTCAAATGACAGTGTTTTGTTTTAAGCCCAGAAAGCAGTTCAGCACCACTTGCTCACTTCCCCTACAGTGGGATGGGGGAGAGAATCAGAAAGGATAAAGTGTAAGAACTCATGTCTCGAGATGAAGACAGTTCCTATGTAAAGTAAAAGCCATGCAAGTGAGCAAGCAAAACAAGGAATTCATTTGCTGCTTCCTATTGTCAGGCAGGTGTTCAACCACTTCCAGGAAAGCAAGGCTCATCACGTGTGATGACTTCTTGACAAACACTGTCATGCTGAACACCCCCCACCCTTCCTCCTTCTTTATCCCAGCTTTTATTTCTGAACATGATGTCATATGGTATGGAATATCTCTTTGGTCAGTCTGGGTAAGCTGTCCTGGCTGTGTTCCCGCCTAGCTTTTTGTGCAACCCCACTGGCCAGGCAGCACAAGAAACATAAAAGTCCTTGACTCTGTGTAAGCACTGCCCAGCTGCAACTAAAACTTTGTGTGTTAACACTATTTTCATCCTAAATCCAATAAAGAGCATCATATAAATCATAGAAGCTTATATGAAGAAAATTAGCACTACCGCATCCGAGACCATGACAACCAGTTTTTATACAAAGCTTCAGAAAGTAAAGTTCCATACAAGTGAAAGGATGGTATGTATATACATGTACACATCTGTTTCTCTGTGGCAGATTTTGGTTAGCTAAATTTCCTAGACTTTAAGTAATGCTAGAGATCCATTAAAATACTAATCTCCTTTATGTATAGCATAAAAGAGTGAAAAAGTAAACTTTCTGGAAACGTTACACTTACTGAAGAGATCTCTACATCAAAGTTTCTAGATTTTTATTGTCATATTTTTTGTCTTTCAAAAAAAAAAAAATCTGTCTGGGATGTGGTCATTTTCAAACAGAAGGAATAGACTAATTAAGTGATAAAAACAGCCATGTACAAATGGCCAGATCCTGAACCTGGCAAAATCAAAGAATTTCTCTCCATTGTTCTTCCACTTCGTGAAGAGTTACCAGGCACCCACAGTGCAAAAAGACGGGATAATAAGAAGACAGAATGCTTTATTTTCTTAGCTACCTAAGTGCAACATGTAATATTTACATGTATAAAGATTTTCTGGGAAGGGGAAGATAGTAGTTAAGTTCTCAGAGTCACTTTAATTTCACCTATATCTCTCCTTCCCCTTATTTTAGTTCTATGGATATTTATGAAATCTAAGAATAATGGCATCTGTTTAGAAAAAGAAAACAGTTCTGAGTGAAGAACATTTTAAGTAGGAATGTAGTTATAAGGTATTATACTTTGCAACAACATTATTACACTTTGCAACATCAGGTAAGTTTTGTTTTTGAAAAACTAATTTTGAAGCAAGTATACTGTACATTACTAACACAATAAATGCAGATATAAGCATGGGGTACTATTAATTCCTTTTGTAATTTGTTTTTACCTTTTCATTTGACCGTTGCTCTAGTATATGTGTAGATCTATTCATTTCAGAGGCATTATACAAGGCTGTAATTCACCTCAGGATTTCATTCATACTTTCTCTATCCATCAATGTATGTCTTGCCTGCTAATTAGAAATAAGGTAGAAATGCTGGGAACTAAAGTCTTTTTGTCAATTACAGGAATTCATTACCAATAAATGTGCTCAGCAGAATTATTTAGCTTTCTGTAAGATGTGTAGTTGGTAATGATTCCTTCACACCAGAAGAATACATTAAATGCATAAAAGACCTTGTTTGAGACAGGTCCTTTTCAGTGACACTGAATCACATGAAAGGAGCTTTCATGCCTTTTGGCATAAAAAACTGCAACAGTTTTACCTCTCCTCTGAAATGTACATTCTTATCTCCTTTGCAATTACAATTACCTTGGCATGTTTTTTTTCTGTCATATAGCAGTCTCATGCTGAATAGGAAGAGGATAGATATCAAAGGAAAGATACTGATTTTGACACTAGAAAGAGAAAAAATACTCCTGACAGTATGGCAAAGATCAGTGATATTCCAATGTTAGTAGTCACTTGACTGATTAAATTGAATTGTTAAATCTTCAAACCTCCAAATTAAAAGCAAATAAATAAATAAATAAATACCAAAATTAGTTTAAGTTATGAGAAATAACTGAGCTTTGTACTAAGAGCCATAATGTTACTTTTCACAAACAATGTTTAAGGTCTTTATTTCCCTGTGCTGCCTATCTTTTCCAACACCTTCATGTCTATTGTTCTGTTAAACATTTGCTCAGGTACAAATTAAGAGCACATTCATACCAGCACAGAGCAAATGTGAGGACAAAAAAAGCATACCATATAGCCAATTTAAACGTCTTAATGTCTTGACTCTAAAACAAGGTGGTTTACTACCTGTAGTAGGATCCTGACAATAGAGCTTTTGGGCATCAAAATAGCCAATGAACTGTATTTCTACTTTTCAGGCATGATGTTAAACAAGCAAACAAACAAAAAGAAAGAAAAGAAAAAGATTTTAAAAATCCTTGTCTTTGTATCCACTTCAACTCAAAAGCCTCATCCAAATTTCATTAACTATCACAGACAAAGTCATCCCAAAAAGTCAAAGCTCCAGCTTTCTGCCTGATTTGGAGATAAAAATCTACCCATATTTTCACATGGTATTTGCTTAACATTTGCTTAAAATGTTCTTTCTTCCACTGAGAGAGAAGGTCAGAATTGAAATGTTGAGATGGGTTTGTTAAAGCTTTCATGAAGGAAACCTTAGTCTTATGCAAGGTCAGAAACAGAATTTTCTTTGCAAAAATCCTAGAAAAAATCTAGGTAAAACCATAGGCTTTGAAGGGAGGGCTATAAAAGGTTGTATTGTTGGGTTACAACAAAACTTTAGTTCTGTCTTATTTGTACAATACAATTATTGGCCTAATATTAACTTTATAACTATCCTATATATATATACACATATACAATGTCATAATTAAGGAAATTGCAATTTAGCCCAGCCAGATTCACTATATATGCAAAGAGAGATTTATGGTCAAAGTGACAACAGATTAGTCAGAATAATGAAAACAGAATACTAAAATCTCAAACTACATAATACATGTAGGTCTATAAATACAATAGCAGAAGATGTTATGCACTTCTTTATCACAGACAGCACTATAGGACAAATCACATCTATATCTAAAACTATAACATGCCTTGAATAACACCATTTTTTAATTTATTTTTTTACTATAAGAAAATAATTACAAAGGATTAAGTGTGATTAAGAGCCATATCAGTAAATCTAGCTCAATCTTCAGTCTAATAGTATATTTAAACTGCTTACTAGGAGAAGCCCAGGAGATAAAGATAGGGAAAAGAAAAGTTTAAACTTTGAAGTAGTAATTAAAAATCTGTTCCCTATACACACAGGTATCACAAACCTGATTCTCCCAGGACATCCCAGTCATTTTAATAATTTATTTGCTGTACCATCTCACAGAAGCCATGATCTTTCTGTCAGCACCTTGTTTTTGTAACAGCATGTTGTGGTTTAACCTGACAGGCAGCTAAGCACCACACAGCCATCCACTCTGCCCCACTCAATGGGACGTGAGAGAATTGAGAAATAAAAATAAATAAATAAATAAATAAATAAATAAATAAATAAATAAATAAATAAATAAAGTAAAAGTGCATGGGTTGAGATGAAGACAGTTTAATAGGACAGAAAATGAAGAGAAAATATCAATAGCAAAAGAATATACAAAGCAAGTGACGCACACTGCAATTGCTCACCACCTGCTGACTGATGTCTAGCCCAGCCCTGAGCAGTGCCCCACCTGGCCAGCCACCCCGGTCTTACTGTTCAGCCTGAAACCTTACATTATGTAATATCCCTTTGGCCAGTCCAGGTCAACTGCCCTGCTTCTGTCCCTTCCCAGCTCCTTGTGCACCACCAGCCTCCTCATAAGCAGGGCACAACAAGAAACAGGAAAGGCCTTGGCTCTGTGTAAGACCAGCTCCACAAGACTCAAACAAACATCAGTGAGACATCAGCATTCTCATCCTAAATCCAAAACCCAGCACCATACCAACTACTAGGAAGAAAACTAACTCTATCCTAGCCAAAACCAGGACACAGTGTCTGTGAAATATAATGAAGTATTGTTTTGTGGAGAAGATTCCACACCATCAGGATGAGGGGGAATGGGCTTAAATTGCACCAGGGGAGTTTTAGGTTGGATCTTAGGAAGAACTTTTTACTGAAAGGGTTGTTAGACATTGGAACAGGCTGCCCAGGGAAGTGGTGGAGTCACCATCCCTGGAAGTCTTCAAAAGACGTTTAGATGTAGAGCTTAGGGATATGGTTTAGTGGGGACTGTTAGTGTTAGGTCAGAGGTTGGACTCGATGATCTTGAGGTCTCTTCCAACCTAGAAATTCTGTGATTCTGTGATCTAATTGTAGGCTTTTATATTGCAGAGTAAATGTGGACTAATTTCCCTAAATTCCTCTGAAAAAGCAGGAATCCTGCTGCAAAGAAGTATTCAGAGGTGATAAATTAGATTTCCTTGGGAGACGTTTTTTTTTTCTGTTACGCTTATCAGATAATGAACACATTGACACATTGAACTATATAAGACAAACACTAAAACACATAGTACCTAGTGGTAGGCAATGAAAATACCTTTCCTAACAATAGGCATACATAAAAGTGGAGCTGCAGTGAGCCTCTTGGGACTGAATTTCAGTTCCTTCCCATCAGATGCAAACATGCCATGCCTTTAACATATTGATCAGCTCCATTTTATAACTAATTTGTATTTTTACTCTGTTACTTATAGAAGCTTACTACAGTCATAAGAAACGTTCTTTGTGCAAGTTTGTGGTGGTGAAAATATGGAAAAAGTGACCTCATTTAAAACATCTGTGGAGAAAGTGTTTGGAATATATTGAAATTAGAAAGCTAAATTTGTAGGGAAAGATTCTCTTTTATGTAATACACTACTGAAACAAGGTAATATTACTGAGCATTCTGAGAGTGTTCTTCTTACTGGGACAGGACTATTTCACTTAACTTTAGACATCTATTTCACTTAACTTTAACTTTTCACTTAACTTTAACTTTTCATCTATTTTACTTAACTTTAGACATCTAAAAATTTGACATTTATTCTTAGCTGGCCAGTATGCTCCTTCAGTCACTATAGAGGTTATGTAAAGCAAAAATAAGTTGCATTTTTGCCTTTTAAATGTCTCCATAGTATCAACTTATATGGAAAGTCTCTCTCTTTACAAAAGAACATATATCTCTATACAGGAAAAATATATGAAGAGCCTTGTAGGCGCTCTTAGAAACCTGACTTTCAAACAATTGAAGTTAGATAAACCGAATGCCATTATCATATATCAAGACAATAGTGTCTTGGGGCAGGGGAAGGAGAGGCAAATATAACACAACTATTAGTGGTTAAGAGAGGTTTCTCAGCACATACCACAATCTCATTCCCTACTGCAATCTTCTCTCCAATAGCTTCCCACAGACAGTGGAATTTATTCCTAGATTTTGGAGGTGAGTTAATCACTCTGGGAGACATAATTTCAATTAATCCAAATGTTGTCCTTAGACAGCAAAACCACAAAAGTTTATCAGTGGGTATTGCAACATGTAACAGTATTGGTCCTGGTATACCAGCGCAGAAATTCACTTTTTTAGGTGTATATGCTATAGTAATGTGAGAAAAATGCTGCAGATCCTTATTAAATGTAGATTCCTTATTAAAGAATGAGGTATCAGGGCCCTGACAGCACCAAGAGGTCCCAGTGGCTGACCAGCCTCCCATAGAGAGTCCCACCTACACCCCTGTGCAGCAGGGGCTGCAGGGTACCAGCTTGCATGCCATAAGGGGCCGCCCCTGTGCCCTATCCCAGACATCCTAAAAGGTTCATTGCTCGTTTGTCATTTAGGTAAAAAACTTTAAATGCATAGGTTCTATGACAAGACTGTGTTTATTCATACGATGCTCATTTCCTTTGTCTACATTAAAATGAAACATTTCTGCAGTCATCAAGACACTGCAAGATTTAAAAACCCCATGAGTATCACTCTGCTCAGAACTTTGTTCTGCACTTGAATCCCTTGGGCAGTAGCATAACATTTCACATAAATGTTTTGTTTATTTACTTAATATAGAAGTACTTAGCAAAATAGATATAAATACCTTTGTGGCGAAAAATCACTGTCTAAAATGCCCTCTGGGTGGCTAGTAATAATTGCAGTTAAGAAGAGAAGCTGATCTGGGGCTGGTGTGGCAGGCAGCAAGGGTCTCAGGAGCTTCACCTTGCATCTAACTGCCATTTTCATTCTTCAGGAATGAGTAAGTGAGTGTATGTGCTCCAGGGAGCCATCTGTGATGAAATAATCCTCTACAGAAATTAACGGAGTATATTGAAACTAGCCACTGGAAGCTAAAATACTAGGGACTGTCTGATATTCTTGGGAGTCCACTTGCAAAAATTATCAGTTTTGGACCTCAAGGATACCCAGTAAATGGGCTTATGGAAGGATTACCTTATGTATTGCATTTTCGTGCCTAAAGGCAATCCTGTCTCAGGATCTTTGCTTTCACGTGGGTCCCTACTAACTACACCAAAGCCATATAAAGACTGTACATCATGAAACAGCATCAGACTGCATGTAAGCAGAAATGAGTAAATGCTTCAACAGGTGCCTGGACACATGACTCTTGGTTTATGATACATTAGTGATCACAAACAGACCTGAAGGCTATATCTATGCTAGTGAATAAAATATGACAATTCTTGGACACTAGAACCAATGAGCACCGCATGACCCATGTCTGTGCCGTTAAAATCTCATTACCTACAGCACAGAATAGTCATGTGCAAAATAACCTCATCAGTGGTAATTCCTGAACAGTGCTGAGGAACTGCTGGGGAACAGGTTAGTTGACCTAAAACAAAGCTGTACAAGGGAACATCCTAAGAAAATCAAAGTGGTCAACAAGCAACCTGCTGCAAGAGGGGCTCCTCACCAGGACCAAGATACAGAACTGGATCTGTCAGCTGCGTCTTTTATTTGCTGTGGAAAGGGGGAGTTAGCATGCAGGTGTGGATTAAAAGAAAGAGAGGTGAATTTGACAGTCTGAAATGCATATATCAATGCATCATAGTTCACAGTCATGGCCTGGAAAGAGATCTGCAGAGGTCGCCATCCAATGAACCATGAGTATGTGTTCATTTAAGTCAGACCACTGCACCAGTTCATGTGTGAAGTCTGTTTACTGGCATAAGTACTGGAGTATAACTGAGACTCTTGTAACAGCTGCCAAATATCAAGGAGAAACATCCACACCACTACTGTGAGCCCAGGAGGTGCTGTTATACTGAATGATGGAGACAGTTACATGGCAAAATGGCACTAGTTTCTATGTTGTGTTTTTTTTTTTCTTAAGTTACAAAGCAAGCTGGAAATAAAATTCCTCTCCATTTTTTTGCAGTGACCATTAAAATCCCTTTTCCATAAAGTGCAGAATATTTTAAAAACTGTTTATAAAGATGTGTTTAAAATTATGTATTTCCTGTTTCTTCCATGTACATGTAAGTTTTTGACTTCATTCAATTATTCATACTCATATTGATATTTGAATAAGTTCCTTGAATTTTATGACCTTTTAAACTCTCACTTTCTTTTTAATTAGTAGCATTAAACCGATCACTATGGGTGGAACACTTTTCACCATTCAGTCTAGTGAGTGCAAATAAAACAGCAAGTAATTAAAACTACTTTTCTAAAATACTTTGCAAATTTGGTATGGGTTATTTCTGCCCAGCAATGGAGAAGGGATAAAGTCTGTTGTTTTTATGAAGGAAGTTAAAAATCACAGAATTTATGTAAGGGAATTGCAATTACTTAGAAGAGAGAGAGAGAGATTAACTTTCTTATTTTTAAGAATGAGTTCTTTGAACTATTTACTAGAGTTCAATCTTATACATGGCTATAAGAAACTTCCTATATATATTTTTCAGCTACTTAAGGGGATTGGAATTTTAAACAATAAATAAACTATTTACTATAAACCTATAAACCTACTATTTACTATAATAGAGTTATTTTGTCACCCACTTGACTTCCTACCTGACTTCTACCAATATAATTCAACTGCTTCTGATTTATTATTAGCATCACTTCTGAATTGATTGTATATTGCTATAAACACACACACACACACACACATAACTACACCAATAAAAGGTTTAATTGCATATAAAAGAGTAATTTGGATATAGAACTTGGATCATTTTCAACAAATGTTTTGTTGTTGTTGCCATTGAAGCAATGGTTGTCCTGCAGTAATGCATAAGAGGTATTTCAGAGGTATTTAGATTTAATAAGATGTTAATATAATTAAGGCCTAATCCCCCCTCCCCTCCCTTGCTGAAATCAGTTACAAAGTTTTCAATGAATCCTGAGGCTCATGCTTCAGTTGGATCATGACTCCTGAATCTCTCAGTTTTCCTTCAGCACGAAAAGGAGAGGCAACTTTATCTCTTCAGTAAGTTCTTTCTTCCTCCCTCTTTTCTTCCCACTCTCTCTCCCATTCTCTCTCGCCTTCGTGAATATTAGTTATATTCTTTCTTTGAGATCAAGTACAATCTAAAAGACCTTGAACACAGAGCTAAGGCTGGCCTGAGTCACTCTTCTGATATACTGAAAAGACTGACTATATGTAAAGCTTATTCTTCTGTATTTCATGAATGAGTAGCTTGTCCACCACCAGCCCTCAGTGTGATACTCATAGGAATGTACAACCTAAGAAATAAGAAAGTAATCTGTGTTTTGTTTGTAAACCAGACAATTGCAGTATCAATATCAATTATGTTTTCTATTCTGAAATCTCAGTAGAAATTAATTTAATATTATTAAACAACAGAAGATAGATTATGCGCAAATATCCTATGTTATTGTGCTAGGTTTGCACAGATGCAGACATAATTCAGGAACTTGAGAACTTGTTTCACTGATAGATTATTATTATTAATTATTATTCTTATTATTATTTCTGTAATGACATAAAGCCTATTATAGGACTTTACATGGTTCTTGTATGAAACAAGTTATTCCATCAACTGGCAGTATATTTTTTGTGCAATACTAAACTGTCGTCTTTTTGTTGCTGTTTATCCTAGATAGTTTTATATGTTTTGGTCAGCAGAAATGAAAAGGCATTTTCTTTGTACAAAACAGGTTTCTCAAAACCATGCATATTCTCAGCTGTACTCTTTGGAGCTTCTGAGCACCTTAAGTGAATAAATCCAGTATGCGCACAGAATTTTGGTAATAATAAAGTGAAGTTTAGACTAGAAATTTCAAACAATACTTACCAAGTCTGAACTACATTGCTTAAAATACTGAACCTGAATAAACCAGTCTACACTTTCTCCTTGACCTGAGGAACCTGGAAACTGTAGTGAAGCCTCAGGACAAGAGTAAACCAGGTTGATACAGGAAAGCCAAGAATTATTGAGTCCCAGAAGAGCAGGACCAGAGGTCACAGAAGTTGACAGCCCATGGACTTGCTTCTGCAGCCATTAGTGGCATTCTGAAATTGAAAAGGAAATCAAAAAATGTTTAGTTTGCAATCAACAACTGGAAGAAATAATTCTTTCCCATTTCAATATTATCTACAGGTTTACTTTCAAGCAATGTTGTTACCTGTATTATCATACTACCTAGAAATACAAACGAAGAATTAGTTCCCAATCTGCTGTTCTGCACAGGCACAAGACATGGATGACACAGCCTATGCTCTTCATGACTGACACACATAGTGGTCAGGTCAAAACAGTAAGTCATTTTACACTCACAGTCTAATATATAATTCCATGCAGTTAAACTGAGCTTGCAGAATTTCATACAAGTCATATACCAACATCATATGCAAGAGGCTACTAAAAGTTTCTTATACTTATTTGAGATATATCCCAACTGCACTGAATCTCTAGCTATAGATAATTACTAGCAAATATGCTTGCAAAATTCTTCTGAATCAACAGATTTTAAAAGATGAGTGTATCCACTTCATAGCTTTTGAACTTGCAAGTAGCTTCACATCAACTTCTATCAATTATTTTTTGTTATACAATGGTTACAAAAGCAGCTGCCATTCATAATGTATGATATTTGACATTTTAAGGAATATAGAATTGTTATAGAAGTGTATCTGTAAAAGCTGAGTGGGTACTTTGCATTATGTCTTTTTCTACTAGCTAATAATTCTAATAAAGAATAAAAAGCATGCCAAAGCACAGAAATCATGTACCTCCCATGAAAATTATTTTAATTGGTGGAATTTTGACATGTACTCCCTGATAGCTAACTTTATTTTATGTCATGTCATGTACTTTATTATTATGTCATGTACAGACTGGGCGATGAGACGCTGGAGAGCAGCCTAGAAGAGAGGGATCTGGGGGTCGTGGTAGACAGCAAGTTGAATATGAGCCAGCAGTGTGCCCTGGCAGCCAGGAGGGCCAACTGTGTCCTGGGGTGCATCAAGCACGGCATCGCTAGTAGGTCAAGGGAGGTGATTGTCCCGCTCTACTCTGCGCTGGTGCGGCCTCACCTCGAGTACTGTGTGCAGTTCTGGGCACCACAGTATAAAAAGGACATGAAACTGTTGGAGAGTGTCCAGAGGAGGGCTACGAAGATGGTGAAAGGCCTGGAGGGGAAGACGTACGAAGAACGGCTGAGGTCACTGGGCCTGTTCAGCCTGGAGAAGAGGAGGCTGAGGGGAGACCTCATCACAGTCTACAACTTCCTCGTAAGGGGGTGTCGAGAGGCAGGAGACCTTTTCTCCATTAACACTAGTGACAGGACCCGCGGGAACGGGGTTAAGCTGAGGCAGGGGAAATTTAGGCTGGACGTCAGGAGGGGATTCTTCACAGAGAGGGTGGTTGCACACTGGAACAGGTTCCCCAGGGAAGTGGTCACTGCACCGAGCCTGTCTGAATTTAAGAAGAGATTGGACTGTGCACTTAGTCACATGGTCTGAACTTTTGGGTAGACCTGTGCGGTGTCAAGAGTTGGACTTGATGATCCTTAAGGGTCCCTTCCAACTCAGGATATTCTATGATTCTATGATTCTATGATTTCTAGATTTCTGTATTTATTTTTTGAAAGGATTACTCTTTTTTATCATCTTATTCCTTACAATCTCTTTCTTATTCAGTCAAGAGTTCAAAATAGGAAAATTCAAAATAAGGTACAATTCTGCATAAAGATTAAAAGATAAATGGAAATAACTTCTTAATAGTGAAGTATATGTAATGAAGTCTTCGTGCAATCTTTCAGTTCAGTTTTATTTATATCATTGTTATTTGTGCAAAGCACGGATAGGTTGCAGGATGTCATACAGGTGTACTAGCGAGAATATTTTGCAGTCATCCATTTCCTCAAAACTACTGACTGAAATGCATGTATTGTTTCCTGTGAAAACATCAGTAAAAGCAGATTCCCAGGTAACTGATGAGACCAAGTAAAAAGAGGTAAACCATGTTTACAAGTCATCTGCTCATCATCAGCATTTTACATGCACTGTCACAGTGTTACTCAGTACAGAAGCAAGCACAGAGGTCAACTGGAAAACAGGGAAAATAAGAAGCTGCACAATAAAAACAAAAAACAAACAAAAAAAAAACAACACAAAGAAAATGTGATTATTCATTTTAAGAAGTTCTTTGTGATTTTATTCTCAAGAGAAGTTGCTTTCTGTGTGTTCATGTGTGTACATGCATGTATATTTGCATATGTGTGTGAGGATGCTGCATCAGATCATCTGGCACACTGTACTCATATGTTAGGACAAAGTGGGAATGAAGCTATCACATGATCACAGCTGTTTTTCTTTGGCCTCTGTTCCAATCAGCTTTGCAAATTAAACTGTACTGGGTCACATGCCTCTGAGTGAAAAACTTTGAAGGAAAACAGTGGGGAACTTTCTGGATTGAAGGCACTGATTTCTGATCCAAGAAGATTTCTACTTGTTCTCAGTTGCCTAGCTTTTCCTTCATGCCATATTGGGAACTTAGATACCTAACATAGGCTGTGTATTCCCATCCAGTTAATGGTAACCAAAAGTTAGGTGTTAAAATTTGAAATTTTAATGAGCCCCAGTTCTGTGCTGGAGCAGGTCTCAAAAGGTCTTTGATATTTTAATATCAAACTGAGATTACCCTACAAACCTTATGCATAAAATAGGCTTCAAGATACATAGCACAATTAAAACCAAGAGATTTCATCATGTTTCTGTGATTTTTGTGAGTTTTGGCCTTCTGATAACTTAGGAAATTCTTATCAGGTGAGAATTAGGGATCCCTGTGGATGCCTAGCTATACTTTATCACACTGCTCTCTCACTCCCCACTCCTTAAAGGAACATGGGGAAAAATACGATGAAAAATGGCTCAACTGTTGAGATAAGGACAAGGAGATCATTGGAATCACCAATTACCATCATGAGCAAAACAGAATCACTTTAGGGAGATTAATTTAACTTATTACCTATCACTAACAGACTAGAGCAGTGAAAAATTAAAAGCAAACTAAGAACATCTTCCCTCCATCCACCATCCTCTACCTCCTCCCCCTGAGTGGTGCAAGGGAACAGGCAATCAGGGCTGCAGTCAGTCCCTAACACTTCATCTCCACCACTCCTTCTCGGTCCCTCTCTGCCCCCGCTCCCCATGGGGTTCCTCCCATGGGATGCCATCCTTCCCGAACTGAGCCTGTGGGGGCTGTCCACAGGCAGCAGCTCTTCAAGAACTGCTCCCACATGGCTCCGTACCACGGGGTCCATCCCCCACGAGCAAACTGCTCCAGCACAGGTCCCCCACGTGTGGCAGCTCCCCCCAGACCCCCTGCTGCTGTGTGGGCTTGTCTCTACAGGCTGCAGCTCCGGCCCGGGGCCTGCTCCAGCGGGGGCTCTCCATGGGCCGCAGCCTCCTCCAGGCCACAGCCACCTGCTCCACTGGGGGCTCCTCCACCCATGGGGGGCCTGCAGCGTGGAGATCTGCTCCATGTGGGACCCATGGGCTGCAGGGGGACAGCCTGCTCCACCAGGGGCCTGTCCACAGGCTGCAGGGAACTTTTTGCTGTGTGCCTGGAGCTCCTCCTGCCCTCCTGCTGCACTGACCTTGGGGGCTGGAGGGCTGGTTCTCACTCCTCTCTCTACCAGTTGCAGTTGTGCAGCAGATTTTGTTTGTTTGTTTGTTTTCCCATTTCTTAAATCTCCCAGAATCCCAACCAGCATCTCTAACTGGCTGCTCTGTCCAGCAGCAGATCCCTTTTGAAGCTGTCAAGAACTCTGTCTGATAAGACCTCGAGCTGATCCTGGGCTCTGCTCACAGAGGCCACCACTGCAGCTTCCCTGCTAGCAAAACCTTACCAAGAAAGCCTGGTACAGTACCCAATAGTACACAGCAATTTCCAAGTGTATAGTTAGCAGATAATAAGCATTTAATACGCAGCTGGCCTATGCATATTAATGCATAGTATATATTATGCATATTAATGCCTAGTATGTATAGATCTGGTTTTTCATTAGAAATATAATCTTAAATTGTTGCTGGAAGAGATTTCCTAAATTCTCCAATAATCAAGCAAAAAACTTAAGTCAGCTTCAGAAAGAAGAAACTTTCTCATTGTTGCAATATCAAGTCTATTACAGTTGTTAACATTTTCCAATGAGTTTTCTTGTGCTTGTATGAGATTTAAAAACACACTTTAAAAACATACATATACTAATTATTTTTCTCCACATGCACTTAAAGCAACTATTTTTGCATTGTCTTTATTAATAACCAGAAATGTTTAAGTGGTTTAACTTCCAATATGCAAATGAAAATACAGATACCTAAGACAGTCATTTTGGATTTATCATTGCATATGTAAGTACATTTCAAATAACAATAAAATTAGAAAAATGTTAAGAGTTTTTAATAAAATACACCTCCTTTTAGAGAGTGTTCTACTTTCCCCTCAGGGAAAGTTTTAAAAAATCCCCTAAAATATTTTATTTGTTTCAGTGTAGTTAGACATTGCAAAATATAATTAAAATTCATTTACCTTATGTAAATGAAAGTTAAAGGAGATGGAGGGAAAAAGTCTACCTTCCTTAAGTTATTTATGCAGATATTTAAGATTTAGTCTTAAGTCTATACTTACCTTAAACACATTCTCAAATTCTGAACTAAATAAATGGTGACATTACCTTATTCCTCCACCTCCATTTCTATCAAAATTTTATTTGATTGTTACACTACTTTTGTGTACAGCTAAACCCAATGATTGTCCTAAATTGTATCTTGTTAGACTCTTTCTACTTCCCTGCCTTTGTGCTGTACAGGAGGAAGTTTTGTCTGCATCTGTCAACTTTGTTGATAAATTATTATAGATTTTAGCTCCAAGGGGTAAAATAAGCTAAAACAGCATAGGTATCATGGTCACCATGATAAATAAATGTCCTGGAAATAGCTTGAAACATCAAATGTGTAATCTAGACCTTTCTTTTTCCTAATATTATAAAGAAAATGTAGTACTAAAAGTTTTCTCAACTTTTTCATTGCTGTATTTGCAATGATCTACATATAATATTCTCATTTGTTGATAAGCTTTCCGATAATTTTGGGAACTAAATTCTGTGCAGTTTATTGCTTTATTCATGATAAACCTACAAATAAATTCATTGTTCCAGTCACAGTTCTAATAGATCATTTAGGATTTATTTTTTTTCCTGCAGAATAATACAACCAGCTTGTGGAACTTAAGATTGTATTGTGGATTTTATTCTTTTTCTTGACATTTTACAGTAAAAAATAATGTTTAGTTTAATGTAAATTTAAATTCTACTGACATGAGTGATTTCTAGGTTTTCCTTTCACGATTAAAATATCTTTCCAATTTTTCCTTCTTCCTTCCTTCCTTCCTTCCTTCCTTCCTTCCTTCCTTCCTTCCTTCCTTCCTTTCTTTCTTTCTTTCTTTCTTTCGTTTTTCTTTTTCTTTTTCTTTTTCTTTTTCTTTTTCTTTTTCTTTTTTTCTTTTTCTTTTTCTTTTTCTTTTTTAAACTCTTGTGCCTACTTTTGCTTTACCTTAAGTCAGTCTTTTCTGCCCAATTTATTATTTATTTTCAGTATTTTTTAGTCACTTTTTAAGCACATCTGTCATTGTAACATGTCTCCCACTTTAATCTTAATCTTATGTGCTTCAGGGCGTATACCTCTTACTTATTATTAGAATAAAAAATGAAATCATAATGGAAAGACATGAAGAAATAGCATGGACCATACTTCCCATTTATCATCTCTTTTGATTCCAATACTTGCATTAACTGACAGGATGCAGAGATGCTCACTATATTGCAGCTTACACAGTGTCCAAGTGTGTTAGTACATAGTGGACCGTCTTTTGTAATATTCTCTCTGTTAGTGATAAAAAAGATGATTTGCCTTATTTGCAACAGCAAAATCAATACTATCTTATCTCTTGTATCACAGTTTGACATGAAGTGGGATGTAGTTCTTTTGCTTTAATGAATGTCACTGAAAGGTGTAAACAAGAAATCAAGTTATGTATTTGGAGACAGAAGAGAAATATACATACAGTCTTCATTAGTTGTAAGAGCTGGAAATCTTAACCAGGATGTTATAGAATCCAAATTGTCACATGATATGAGTTCGTATTTCTTCACTGGTTGCTATGTAGTCCCAAACATATAATTTACTTGTACATGTATACTTATTACTTGTGCATTTATTTCAAAGTTGAACTCTCCTATCAGTTATAGAAGGATGTATTTTCTCAGTGAATGTGAAGACATCCAATTGTACCATTTCACAAACAGCCTTTTCCTTAATGCTCATTTGTGCTCAGGGAGAATCTGTTTTAAATGTATAAAATATACATTTACTTTTGCATTGTCCTGGTTTCAGTTAGGATAGAGTTACTTTTCCTTATATTAGCTGGTATAGTGCTGTGTTTTGCGGTTAGGATGAGAATAATGTTGATAACGCGCTGATGTTTGAGTTTTTGCAGAGCAGAGCTTACATTAAGTCAAAGACTTTTCAACTTCTCATGCTGGCCTGCCAGCAAGGAGGCTGGGAGTGCACAAGGAGCTGGGAGGGGACAGAACCAGGACAGCTGACCCAGACTGGCAAAAGGGATGTCCCATACCATGTGGCATTGTGCTGAACAACTATATGGGGTGGCTAGACAGGGAGGGGGGATAGACCATGCAGGAATGGGCTAGGCATCAGTCAGCAGGTGGTGAGCAGTTGCATTTCACACCACTCCCTTTGCATATATTATTACTATTATTATTGTTATTATTTTGTTTCCTGATCTGTCCTATACCTGATTATGGTCCTATGGTATCCAAGCCATACTATGATTCTATGATTCTGAGATTCTGTGATTAAACTGTCTTTATCTCAATCCACCAACTTTTATTTTTCTTTCCTATTCTCTCCCCTGTCCCATTGGGGGAGGGAGGGCAGTGAGAGAACAGAAGTGTGGTGCTTAGCTGCCTGCCAGGTTAATCACAACCACATATTAAACCACAACATGTGTGTATAGTTTGTGATCTCATGTGTGTTGGTAGGAGTATAAAGATGCAGTAATATGTTTTTGAGCTACTATGTGGGAGTGTAAGTGGAAAAATTATCAGTGAAACTTTGTCTGGTTTGCCCTCCCAGTTAAATCTGTATTTTTGTAACACCTATAATTTCATGTTAGGAAATATATCTCTGATCCTACTAGAGTTAAAAGGGCTCTCCAAAAATGGAGAGCACTAAATGGACTCCTAAACATTCTGAATAATTGCAATTTAAAAACAAATTCTCTCCAATAACTGCTTTTCTTTCTGCTATAACAGATGGTGCACATTTCTGTTTGGACCAGAAAAATGTCTTGTTAAGGAGCATTTCCATGTTGTTGTTTTTTTTGTTGTTGTTTGTTTGTTTTTATACTATTTGTAAATTAACCCCAATTGACTTGATGAGATGATTTATACTGATCAGCATTACACCCAGCACCTACCAATGGGATGGGCTAGGATGAAGACAATGTTTTGGGATTGTTATTTGTGAAGAAAGCCCATTTCATAAACACTCTAGTACCTTTCCAGCTTCCCCACCCCAAGCCCCACCCCAAGTTCAAATTCTTTTTTTTTTTTTTTTTTTCCCAAACATTAGTGTCCACAAGAGTCTGATAGAGAAAATTCTTCCTAAGGAACACTTTCAAGACAAATCGAACAGTCCATCAAATGATGCATTATGTGGGTCAGCAGTAGGTAGGCTGAACTGCAGCCCAGAAACACACAGCACTATGATAATTTCTGTTCTTCAGTTGTCAGTTTGCTACACTGCAAACATCTAACTGGATGACAAAATAAGTATGCCCAAATAGACCAGAGGGAATGTCTCAAAAGCTGGCATACAATTTAAACCAAAACAACTGACTGTCCCAGTTGTTCCTAATTCACTTTTCATAATCATTCTTCTTTTAGTCTACTTAAACATTTTTTATAATGCTTGTATAGTACTACATGGGATGTACAGGTATTGTATATTAGGGAAAATTCTATTACAATATCTCTTCCATCCCTTTTATAGTGTTCCTTCTAGAAAAACTAAAAATATTTTCCCACTTTACAATTTTCTTCTCTGGAGGAAGAGTGTTATTATGTAAGTTTGATACTTAAAAAAAATAAATAAATATCTAAGTGATGAAAAACGCTCTGCTATTCCAGAGGAAGGAAATTAGTATGAAAGCATTATAATTCAGTTTTCTGTTTATCCAAGTATCAAAAGTGATGCTTTTGCCATTTATGAGCTTTATTTTGAAAGCACCATGGTATGAGTTGGTCAAATAGAAACAGATAGAGTAGCCTGACAGATAAGGGTGAAAGGTAAATTTGGTTATCATGTGACATGAGGGGAGCTATATTGCACCCAGTTCAATGGCATGGTAATGGTAATGCAAAAACCAGTTATAAATTCCTGAGGTTATTAAGACTTTCCACCAAAACCATATGTAGGACTGTATCTAGAGAAGATAACATCTCCAGTATGCCAATAACACTTCTTACTGCAGTTATGCTCTGTGTCTTTCACATTTTATTAACATAGCTTGCTGAGTAAAAACCACGCCATCCTTTCTCTAATGTCAGTCCACTAATATTCCTCTACTCATGCCCCAGGCCTGAACCCACCCTACCTACCTATGAGTACTGTAGAAGTGGAGAAGGTGATTTAATTGTCTGTTTTTTAATTGTCTTCTTCCCAGTTTTTTTGAACAACTATCAATGCAATTCTCCGTTACAGGAGTACAATAACATCCTGAATACCTGTTCCCCAATTTCTTGAGCATTTCTGATTCATAAAATAAGTCTACAGTTGTTCAAGAAAGACATCAGTTGGAAAGTGAGGTATAGACATACTCTATGCCCACTAGAAGAACTTATGCAGACATAGATATCTGTATAACTGATTTGCTCAATTGAACGGGGAGCCTGCAATAGGATGAAACAGGCACAAATGTATCTTCTGGACTTACCATCTTGGCATAAGTACCTCATGGCCATTGGACCTATCTGAAGCAAAACAGCTTGAAGACCTCTGTCACTTGGGACTTCATTATCAGAAGGGGTGAAGGGCAGAACAATAAAGTATATTCCAAACCAAACAAGATTTCTTTTTATCCTTCCTTCCATAAGGATTAGTAGGTAGGCATACTATGTAAAGCACTCTTTTTTTTTTTTTTTTTGGGGGGGGGGGGGGGGAGAAGGGGAGTCTCAGAAATAAGAAAAGAATAATGGAATAAAATAATACACTCCTGGTGATTCTACTTCCAGATATTTTACTTCCAGTAAAATATGAAAGCATGTCCTTGATATTATCTCTGTTTGGAGATTTGACCTTGCTTACTATACACTTCCTTTGAAAGAAATAAGATTTTGTTTAATCGTTCATCTGTTTTTTTCCACTTAAGGATGAATTACTAAAACAAAGTTTCAGGGGCAATGATATGAAAAAAGACGATTATTTAGAAGGAAAAAAAATGCACAGGATTCTAAAAAGAAACTATTCAAACATTTCTACATAAAGCCAGTTCAGAACATTACTGGGAAAATTCCTTATGCTGGCCAAGACTCAGTTCAGCATGACAAGTAATAAATCCTATATAATATTTGAGCTCTAACCTTCTGTTAAAGCCCCCCTCTAATTACCTAGATATGTCAGGCGGTAAGTCTTGCCACTCTGAATGAATCTGCCATCAACAGATTTCTCTTCTTAATTTTTATTTTAATAAGTAAGCCATACAGCAGCTGTGAAGTTGCTGATAATGAATGTTAGGAAATAGGATTACTCAAGTGAGTTAAATCCTTCTGTCTTTTCTTTATACACTATATAATACTCAAAACTCTTGTCCTGAATAGATAGAGAACAAGTAACTGGAACTTACATACTTGATCTGTAGGCCTCTAGCTGAGTCATTAAATAGTTCTCAGTTCACTTGAGAGTAGTCTGGTCTTGTTTTGACTTGATATGGGCTAGTTTTAAAATCCAGTCACCAGTTTGGTGACTCTAAATATCTACAGGCCCTGCAGAGCCCTGGAGTTTGCATGGGGTCACTTCAAACACTTTCTGAACTGCTAAGTTGGCTTCACTGTCAGTCCATTGTTGCGAGGACATTTGTTGTCGACGGAAGAAAGACACAGACGCTCAATATGAGTGATCAGTGAACTTCGATTTATTGGATAGCTCAGTTGTCTTTTATCTAATTCAATATAATTAGCTCATACATATTGCAAAAGCTAAGCTCATGATTGGTTAGTGCATTTCTCTATTTTATCAGCTAGTTTCTCACTCCCATCAACCGAAATAACACAGTTAGTACTTTCCCAAACCTCCAACGGATATCGTGTCCTTGTGCCTGATTAGCTCCCAGACGTTACGTACTTTCTCAGACTCATATGAGCTGCGTTCGATACTTTCTTAGCTCGCGACCTCCTAGTTGCTCAACATTCACATGACCTACTTCACTTAACCATTCCTCCACAGTCCATCATGCTTTCTTCTGTTGGAGATATGCTGTTGTTGGCCCTTTCTTTCCAAGGCTGCTTGATAATGGCACTGGACTGGATCTACTGATACTGTCACTTCAAGTGACAGTAGATAAAGGAATCTTACATAGATAAAGGAATTTACAGAACATCAGGCAATCTTATACAAATGAAAGCTGTGATTTCTTTTCTCTGTTATGTTATGCAGGGATAAGTTCTCTTTTTATCAGCAAAGAGATCATAGAAATATGACGTAAAGTTTGCATTCTTAACAGTAGCTAAAAGTAGAACAAGCATAAAATAAATGATATATAATTCAGTTTCATAAAAATTCCTTATTTATTTATTATCAAGAATCAGATAGTTTGGTAAAAATCTCTCCTTTGATAAAATGATCTTTGTTTCCATATTGACCATGTCCTGTTTTAAAATGGGTATTGAATCAACATAGCAAATAATAAATAACTTACAATTCACTTATTGACTGACCATGAAGGGTATTCTTTAGTGAAAAGATTTCAGTGAATGATACTGTTTCTATTGAGATTTCACACATAGTACATTTTTACTGTCTGTATTAGATAAGGTTATGAAACCATACTAGATATATTTAGGAGAATTGTAACTAATAAGGAGGAAAAGTGGTCAGCTGAGTTATGAGTCACTCTGAAACAAATGGTCGCCACCTACCAAAATGTATTTTAGTACAGTTTTATAAGGGTAATACTAAAGGGAACAAAGAACTAGATATATCCCTACAAAAGAGGAGACTGCCTCAGAAAGCAGAAAATTCTTTCCATTCATAAAAAGACTCAAAATCATCACTAGATGTCCTTAACATGGCCTTTCAGCCTCATACTGGAGCAAAAGGGCTAATACTATCCATGAATGCATAAAATAAAACTGATATGTCTACTTCCAGTGTCCACTTCCAAATATGGAAATACTGAAGATTGTTCAATGAAGGGACATAAAAATGCTCTGGGAACCAGAAAACCAGTCTATTATTAGACATAAAGAGCTCAATCAACTAAGCATATCTGAAGAGAAGGTTAAAAGGTGATTTAATCAAAATACAGGTGTTCGTTCAAGTAAAAGAGATGTGATAGCAGGGTTGCTGTCTTGCAGACAAAGGCATAAAAAGCCCCAACACCTGGAAGCTGAACTTGGATGAATTCAGCTTTGGAAAAGAGATGAATTTTAGAGCAGTAAGAGTAATTAGTGTAAAAATAGATGTGAGAGACACACCTGCACATAGACTCTTTGAGGTGCAGTCTAAGGATTGTGCTTAAATCCATACAGCTTCTAGGAAAACCGAGAAAGAGACGGTATTTGTCCTTTCTGTGTTCCAAGTCAAAGATACTTCACTATTACTTAAGGGAAGAGTTAGATGTCTGTATTTTGAAAGAAACAGAGGGGAAAAAAATAATATTCCCAATATTGACACTTAGTCAGGGGAAAATTTTCTTGAAGACATATTCTCATTCTATTTCAGTCACAGATCTCAGGGAAGAAGAGATAGTAGTTATCCACCTTCTCCAGTGCATTTCATAGAATCATAGAATCATAGAATATCCTGAGTTGGAAGGGACCCTTAAGGATCATCAAGTCCAACTCTTGACACCACACAGGTCTACCCAAAAGTTCAGACCACGTGACTAAGTGCACAGTCCAATCTCTTCTTAAATTCAGACAGGCTCGGTGCAGTGACCACTTCCCTGGGGAGCCTGTTCCAGTGTGCAACCACCCTCTCTGTGAAGAACCCCCTCCTGACGTCAAGCCTAAATTTCCCCTGCCTCAGCTTAACCCCGTTCCCGCAGGTCCTGTCACTAGTGTTAATGGAGAAAAGGTCTCCTGCCTCTCGACACCCCCTTACGAGGAAGTTGTAGACTGTGATGAGGTCTCCCCTCAGCCTCCTCTTCTCCAGGCTGAACAGGCCCAGTGACCTCAGCCGTTCTTCGTACGTCTTCCCCTCCAGGCCTTTCACCATCTTCGTAGCCCTCCTCTGGACACTCTCCAACAGTTTCATGTCCTTTTTATACTGTGGTGCCCAGAACTGCACACAGTACTCGAGGTGAGGCCGCACCAGCGCAGAGTAGAGCGGGACAATCACCTCCCTTGACCTACTAGCGATGCCGTGCTTGATGCACCCCAGGACACGGTTGGCCCTCCTGGCTGCCAGGGCACACTGCTGGCTCATATTCAACTTGCTGTCTATCACGACCCCCAGATCCCTCTCTTCTAGGCTGCTCTCCAGCGTCTCATCGCCCAGTCTGTACATGCAGCCAGGGTTTCCCTGGCCCAGGTGCAGGACCCGGCACTTGCTCTTATTGAACTTCATGCGGTTGGTGATTGCCCAGCTCTCCAACCTGTCCAGATCCCTCTGCAAGGCCTTTACGCCCTCATTTGAGTCCACAACTCCTCCAAGTTTGGTGTCATCAGCAAACTTGCTCAAAATACCTTCTATTCCTACATCCAGATCGTTTATAAAAATATTGAAAAGTACCGGCCCTAAAATGGAGCCTTGAGGGACCCCACTGGTGACCGCCCGCCAGCCTGACACAGCCCCATTTACCATAACCCTTTGGGCCCTGCCCGTTAGCCAATTGCTCACCCATCGTATAATGTTTTTATTTAGCTGTATGGTGGACATTTTGTCCAGTAGGATCCTATGGGAAACCGTGTCAAAAGCCTTGCTGAAGTCCAAAAAAATCACATCAGCTGGTTTCCCTTGGTCCACCATACGGGTGATCTTATCATAAAAGGAAATCAGGTTAGTTAGGCAGGACCTACCCTTCACAAACCCATGCTGGCTGGGACCAATGACTGCTTTGTCCCCCAGGTGCGCCTCAATAAGTTCGAGAACCAACTTCTCCATGATTTTACCAGGCACTGACGTGAGACTGACAGGCCTGTAATTGCTAGGGTCTTCTTTCTGACCCTTCTTGAAAATCGGCACAACATTTGCCAGCTTCCAGTCTACCGGGACCTCTCCAAATTCCCAGGATCGTTGAAAAATAATTGAAAGAGGTACCGCGATGACGTCCGCCAGCTCTTTCAGCACCCGGGGATGAATCCCATCCGGACCCATGGACTTGTAGGGATCCAGGTGGAGTAGCAAATCCCGCACACGTTCAGGGTCAGTTGGGAGTTTGTCATCCCCACCGTCCCGGTCCTCCAGCTCAGGGCACCCTGGGTCCCGAAGCCCATCATCGGCATTGAAGACAGAGGCAAAGAAGGCGTTAAGCGTCTCTGCTTTGCCTATGTCATTGTCTGTGAGGAGACCTTCCCTATCAAGGAGCGGCCCTATGTATTCTTTAGTTCTCCTTTTTCCATTCACATATCTAAAAAAAACCTTTTTATTTTCTCTCACAGACACAGCCAACTTCAACTCTAGCTGTGCTTTGGCCACACGAACTTTCTCCCTACAAACACGAACAGCATCCCTGTATTCTTTCCATGACACCTGGCCCTCCTTCCAGTAGCAAAACACTCTCTGTTTCCGCCTAATCTCCATTAGAACGTTCCTGGTCATCCATGCCGGCCTCCTGCCCCGCCTGCCTGACTTGCGGTATTTAGGAATTGCCTGATCTTGTGCTTCTAGGAGGCATCGCTTAAAGAGTGACCAGCACTGGTGGACATCGAGGCCTTCAAGAGCAGTTTCCCAGGGGACCTTGCTGACTAGTTCCCTGAGCAGCCTGAAGTCCGCTTTCCCCATATCTAGGGATGAGGTTTTGGTGGCACTTTTCCTTCTGTCACCATAAATTTTGAACTCAACCACTTCATGGTCACTATGACTGAGGCGGCCACCAATCACCACATCTCCCACCAGACCCTCTCTGTTTTCTAGCAACAGGTCTAGGAGGGCTCCTTTCCTAGTTGGCTCCGTTAGCACCTGCACCAAGAAGTTATCATCTAGGTGCTTCATGAACCTCCTGGACTTGCTCGTGTCAGCCGTGTGGCACTCCCAGTTAACGTCCGGCAAGTTGAAGTCCCCCATAAGGACAAGGGGAGTTAATCTCGAGGCCTCTCTTAGTTCTGTAAAGAATAATTTATCGGCACTATCGTCCTGGTCAGGCGGTCTGTAATAGACTCCCACAACGACATCCCCTTTATTCGTTCGTCCCTTGATCCTTACCCAGAGGCTCTCAACTTTGCCATCGCCGACCTGAAGTTCCACACAGTCCAGCCCCTGCTTCACATACATCGCCACCCCACCACCTCGCCTACCCTGCCTGTCCCTCCTGAAAAGCCTTTAACCATCTATCGCAACACCCCAGTCACAGGACTCATCCCACCAGGTTTCGCTTATGCCGATGATGTCGTAGTTGCGGGACTGGGCCAGGACTTCTAGCTCATCCATTTTATTCCTCATACTGCGTGCGTTCGTGTAAAAGCACTTCAAGTGCGTCTCCTTACACTCGGATCTGACCTTGTGGATCTGACCGAAGGACCTCACTGGCACACAGCCCCTCTGATTCTGATCTGATTTGATCAGTATTGAGAGATGTCAAGCTTACATTTAAGAATCTAGTTCAATACTTCTTTTCAACTTCATGTTCCAGCCCCGGGAACTGGGAAGGCAACAACATCTTAAGCAAGGAGTGTGAACTGACGATGCGTTTGGTCTGTTGAAAGCAACCAGGCAGCAGTAAGTGATGAAAGATTATGCTAGGGTGCTAACTTTTGAAAGCTTTTCATTGAAAGACAAGTTAAATGCCACCTTTTTTCTTCAGAGTACAGTTACATTGTTACCATGCTGGCTTTGGCTGGGATGGAGTTAATTTTCCCCGCAGTAGCCTCGTACTGATGTGATTTACACTTGTAGATAGAATGGTGTTGACATCTCACCAATATTTTTGCTATTTCTGAGCTTGCACAGCATCAAGACTGTCTCTCCAAACTCCCCTGCAATGACCAGTGGGCTGGGCAAGGTAGGCAAGAGGTTGAGAGGGCACATAGCTGGGAGAGCTGACCTAGAAGATATCCCATACTATATGATGCCATGCTCAACAATAAAAGATAAATGAAGTGGCAGGAATGAAGGGGGGGTTGTTTTTTCTTCTGAAGCAACTGCTACATATTCTGAGACCCTGTTTCCAAGGAAGGAGCTGGATTTTGCCTGCTGACAGGAAGTAGAGACAAAACTTTATTTTTTCATTTTATCTCAATTCATAAGTTTATTTTTTTAATCTAATTTTCTCACCCTGTCCTGCTGAGTAGAGAGAGTGAAGAGAGCAGCTTGGTGGGCACCTGGTGGGCACCAAGGCTAACCCACTGCAGTTATGAGCAGAGTATTTTCTAGTGGAAGGAACAGACAGATAGTATTCAGTCTAGCACAATAACTGGAAATTTCCTTAAGTTTCATCTATACCACAAATCTTAGTGCTGTTTTGATTTATTTTATTTGCTATTTAATTCAGAAGGACCAATGTGAGGGTATCTACCTTTGTTTATAGACTTTTTTCACTCCAGATTTGGGTGAATATTCACAAAAAAAGCAGGGATGTAACTGAGAGAAATGCAGATTAGCAATATTTATGTAATTTGAGCATTCATCCATTTCCTATATGCATAAAACAGATTAATTTACCTGTTCTGTTTTATTTTCATTATGCTACAGTTTTTTTGTACGGGACATAAGGTTTTGTTGCATAAATCGAATATGGGGGCACGTCATTAGACTCAGCATAGATATCTACATGTTCTCTCAATAAAAAGTAATACACAGAAATTAATAATGGCAAAAACAATAGTCCTGAGACTACTGGACTTCTCTGCAATCTTTACTAGCAGGTATTTCTTATATTCCGATATGGTATTGTTGGAGAAGATGGACCAACTCTACTGTCTCCAGTTGCTCATACAGACCTCAGTGTGACAAAGATAATTGCTCCACTTCCTTGACCTCCCATCTCTATTGAATCCTGAAAGGATTTAGATATATGTTCTTCTTTATTTTGGAGAGTTTCACTCTCCAAACAGTATGAAATACCATGTACTTATCTGAATCCTGTTAAGTTTCTAATTATTACCTGATGAATTGGTACTATTGGTACTACACTGTAAAGTCCTAAAGTTGTCCAGTTGTCAGACTGGCAAAATAAGCTTCAAAACTTACTTTCTAACTATGCAGACTATCATCAGTCTCTGAAAGACCTGTTGCAGTCAAGCATATTTGGAAGCTTCGCCTTTTCTTCCTGGACAGAAACTAAGCACATCTTTCTGTGGGAAAATCTAAGCATTATTATTATTATTATTATTATTATTATTATTATTATTATTATTATTATTATTTTGTTTGTTTTAAGTTTGGGCTATAAAGCAGAGACAAGGTAACAAGTGTCAAAGATGACCATTATAGATGATGAAAGTGCCCCACTAATTCAAAGAAAGAAAGGAAACTTTAAACACAACAGCACATGATAAAACTTAAAAATACAGTAAAACTCATCTTTTGATTTCCACTGTGTCTGTGTCTTATGATTCACTGGCACAGACTGGGATCTGAGAAGATGGGAACTTTTCCCACTGCTGAAGAATTTATCCTTCATATGGATTCTGTCATGCCAAAGAGCGTATGAAATCTGCCTGTGACCTTTCAGTCAGTACTGCTGTCCTCTATCATTCCACTGAGTTTGGCTGAAATTTGCAAAAGGTCAAGAGTTATTGTTGAATGTTATGACACAGTAAAAGCGATGGCAGGAGGAAGAAGAACACAAACATATTTTCATGTTTCTAAATGACAATATTCACAGAAATCTATGACAGATATTTTTTCCCTCCCAAAACCAAAAATATCAGAAATCCTGTGCAGTTTACTAGGGACTTTGATGTTGATTTAATTTGTGAAATATGAGAGTGATGGAAAGCTGTATAAAAGGCTAAAAATCATCAAATTTCTTTTTCTTCTTAAAGGCTGACATATTTCACAAGCAAACATATTTCCTTTACCAGAAATTGTTTTCCATTTCCCCCAACCACAATTACCAAAGTCTTTATTGTAATTTCTCCTTATGAGTGCTTTTCTCAAATTGAAAAATGTCAGATTTCACAGATTTGGAGATTACAATAAAATTGTTCTTGGTTTTATTGCTGTGGTGACTGTGTATTTCAGCTATTCAGTTGTTTGAATAATTATTTAAGAATTACTTACCTTATTTAGTTATGACAGACATCACTTTGTTGAGTTTCTGCAACAGAGAAGATGATGGTAAGAAAAGTAAATTTTCAGATATATACTACTTGAAACTAATGATTATTCATCTGAAAATAAGTAGCCTTTTTCAGCAACTGAAGATTATCCTGCTGTTAATATTTATTGATTCAAAATGAATCCAGTATTAGCAGTTGGACAGAAAATAAAGTTGTCTTCTCTGTGCAACAGCAAAGTTTTCACCTATTGTATGCTTAAAGAATTACAATTTTGATTTTGGAATTCTTCCAAAAGATAGTTAATTAGCATTACTTCTATTTGCATAATATTGCTCTCAGTCATATTGCTTTCTTACAGTGCTCGGATCTAAATTCAGAAGTTTACTCTAACAGAATATATTCAGTTTCTGCCTTTCAGAATGTGAGTTTTTGCCAACCATTTGCTTCAGTCATTTATTACTCATTTTTTATATGGTGTGGTAAGTCACATGACTGTTGTGATACTGTTTCTGCCTAGTAACACAGTGTTAGTAACTGCCTAGTAATTACCTAGTAACACAGAATGATTGATCGTTAGAGAAGGAATTTCGTAAGAAAATCTACTATAATTTCTCAGTTAATTAATATTTTCAGAATCACCTGAATTCCAAGGAATTATATTCCAGGAATGAGATAGGACATGCCTAACAATTTCAGGAATCTAATATATAGCTAAATTGTTTTTTTTCTTCACATATACATAAATATACTATGATTAGCATATTTGTACATATTAAATCTATGAAATTCAACAACTTGTTTGTCAGTAAAAGATTACCCTGAAAAGCTTCTTAAATATAGCACTAGGCAAAATCCTTTATGCTTTGCCTAGAAACAAGATTCAGGAAGCATATAGCTGACATCCTCTTGTTTTTCTTCACAAGGGCAGGAAGGTGTTAACGACTGTATGTCATTCTTCTTTTTGTGCTGCATTTTTAGTTCATTTATTTTCTCTTAACCATGAAAAGCAATTATGTCCAATTCTTAAAACTGTGTAGTAATCACTGTCACTGGTTCTAGGTTCTTTAGAAAGATCAGAGTGACAACATGTAATTTGCTGATTAAAAATAATTAAAAAATAATAAATTTCTGCTTCAAATGAAAATAAACATTGTGCTAGCACCAACTGTATACTGAAACAATTTTTTATAAATGGAATGTTTTTAAAACAGCTCAGGATCATGAAGAAAACCAGCATTTTTTCCTGAAAATACAGACAGTCATATACAAAGGAGTGAGAAAGAATACTTTTAACTTCATGTTTTTTTCATGTTGACATTCTGTATGCTAAAAAAAAAGATAGTGTTTTATGAAATATGGGCATGATTCTCCCCTTTAAAACATTCATTTTACTACACTGTACATTCAAAAAATCCTTGGAAATTAAAATCTGCCCAATACATCTCTAAGTCTTTCAAAAATAATTATAAAGAAAAGCTGTTTCAAAATGAATTAAGAATTTCTACTTCTGCTTTCAAAAATTTAACAGGTTGATATGAAACATTGTTTTAAGATATTTATATATATGTACAGATTTTTCAGCAAAGATGAGTCAAGGTAACAATGTGTCTCTAATTGTAAGTATGGAATTGTGCAAAATAAGGGCAAAGTTCCTCGCCAATACTAAGATTCTGATTTGATATCATTTTGCATTGGTTTTATACAGGACCAAGAGATTATATTATAATCATATCATTGGACCCAATGTCAAATTTTGTTGGTAAACTAAGATTTTATATGTACACAAGCATTAAGTCTGTCCGTTAAAAGAACTGGATGCTGTGCATCTAAATGTAGCCTGTAGGGAAGTGGAGGAAAATAAGCTTTTTTATAGATATGCTCCTTTACAATTCAGAATATATCTTTTTAAGGTTTATCTACTTTTTATTTCACATCTATTTTTATTTTTAAATATGACGTTTGTAAATTTTAATTTTTAAGTCCAAGCAAATAAAACTTATAGAGCCATAATGTTATGTATCTGAATGTACAGATGCATTTCCGTTTGATCCCATATTTTACCCCCTTTCTGATTTTGGAATACTGTTGAACATTTACGATCAGATTTGTCAGAGGAGTGCAGCTAAAAATTATTACATTTCCATGGAAAATATGTACAGGACCATGGTCTTTGGTCTGACATACCGGTGTCTGAGAGGTGAAGTGTTTTATAAATTTACACAGAGGTCAGCCAGGCAGCCATCACTGCATAGTAACTGGTTAAATTAGTATGAGAACAATTGGCAATCCAAAAAAAGAGTACAGAAGAAAGATTAAAACAGTGTTATAGGAGAATATAGGAAACTTGACACAGGAAAATGTAACATTGCAATATGAAATTCACAACCAAATGAAGGCATGCTTCATTATTTCTTTTATTCAAAAAGTTTCTTGTTCAGTTTGTAAGGTATTTTATTTCCTGAATTACAGGCAAATTACACTTCAGAAGCTTTTCTGGCAATATCAGTAAATGTATACAGAAAAAAAAGTATCTTTCTGAATACGTACAACATTGCTTATTTCTAAAACTGCAATAACCTGTTAAAATGTTTTTTGTGAATTAATATTTGGAAAAGAAATGTTTACAGGAGACTTGTTTAGCATGGAATTTTATTCATAAAAAGAGATAGAGAAGTATGAGGCAGCTAGTACATTAATTCAAAACAGAAATGATAGATACACTCTCCTGAACTGTATTTCAAATGATAACCATTAATGAATTCCTTGATTCCTACTTCCCTTTCCCTTCATGTCCTTGTCCTGATGATGGTATAGGCAGGATACCTTGCCTCTTTGTCCTTGATATATTCCCCTGTAGTCATTTTTGTCTCATTTTAGTCAGTTATTGCATATTAATTTTTAAACCAAACTCATTCTGCATAGAAACCCCATCTGCTTCTGTGGCAGAAGATATTGTATTCATATGACACCTATGACAGATGAGAGAAAATACCAGGAGCTGGAAGGACCTAGAATAGCATATCCAGTCTATGTACATGGACATGTCTGAATATCTGTCCTTTAGAATAATATGATTCTGCATCTTTGTTTACAAGTTTTTCAAATTCTACAAGTATGGATTTGAAATATGTGAATGCAAGCTGTATAGATTCTTGCCAATGCTGAAATACTTTTCAAAAATAGCTAAAGAGCCCTTCTTGGAACTAGTCAGTAGTCTAGTGAGTTAATATTTGGAAGGAATCAGATCTGAGAAGAATAATACGTTGATGTAAAAAAGTTCAATGAGAGTAGTTATGCCTTAGGGAAGATTTCATGATGATTAATCATCATAAATTGTATTTAGTGTGCTATTGTCAGAAGAATATTCTGTAGAGGTGGAAATACAACTATCTGATGAACATGTTGTTTGTAAAGTCATTTTTACAATCAAGAGATCACTTGCTCTCCTATCCTACTTGCACATGCTCAAGAGAACAGAAGATCAATACCAACAAATAAGATTAAATATTGTCCAAACAAAACAAAACAAAACAAAACAAACAAACAAACAAAAAGATGCAATTCTTTTTTTACAGTATTTTTAACATGATAAAAGCAAGACAAATTTGGGCATATTAACTACTTTCCATAGGAAAGCAGCATTGAGATATTATATTTAAGAGAAAGATCTTTTTATTTATTTATTTTTATTTTTTAAATCAACTGATGGCCTTGCGTAGTCATTCTGCTGACCTTTTCTTAGGCTGGAAGGTCAGAAAATTATGACTCCATATTCCATTTAGTCATTTAATGGATAACATGAGATATATAGATGGCCATTGGAAAGAGAAAATTTCTTTTGAGCTTGAAGATAGCCCAGATTTAATTTAATAGGAGAGCCACCCTGGGTATTGGATTTTTAAGTATGAAGAAAAAATCACTTCCAGATAAATTATTTTGAATTACAGTTTTGGCCCCAAAATGTTGTGTGGTTTTATATTATCAGTTGATAAATCTTGTGATAAAACATATCCTGGGCTTTAATAAAAAGTCCTAACCTAAATGAAATCCAGGACAAAACAACTTTGACCTCAAGAAAGAGAAATAAAATCCTACGGGTGACATGAAATTGAGTTGTTTATGTAAGGATTTTTATACGTGTCAACCTCTCTTTACAACAGATAGAGACGTAGGAATTTAATTTGCCTAATCATTGCCATCTAAAGACATATTAAATGCCCTAATATATCTGAAATATTTCCACAGGACAGCCAGAAGACAGGATCTATGTCAGGACCAGGCTTTTATGGAAAGGCCTGGGCAAACATACGTGGACGCAACTGAATTGAGTCTACAACTCCATTTATTGCAAAGTGATATGGCCCTGTAGGGCAACCCAACTGCAGGTGATTTAGTCTAGGACTGAATCTTACTCTGTATGTTTGCAACAGAATAAGATGCTTGTTCTCAAAAGAGGTACCTAAGCGTTCCTGAGACAATTTAGCTTCTCTGGAGTTAAGAAACAATGGAACACGTACCAAACAGGTAAACACCAAGAAGATAACGGTAAATGACTGCAGTTTAATTGATTGTCCTGACTTCAATGTGACAAAGCCAGCACTGGATTTTCATTAAAATTTACTAAAGAATCACAAAGGTTACAAAGAGTTCAGAGCAATAATACACTCTCATTACCAAATTCTTTTTATATGTTTAACTGTATTCATTTAGCATTCAGTTAAAAAGAACAGCAGGGTTCTCTTGAACCTGTCACTTGTGATTTATTAAGTTCATTTTCTATTCATTTGTTTATAGATCAAATACGGGAAGAAAGACTCAACGGTATTGAACACATTTAACAACAAAAACAACAACAAAGAACTGGATATTTAACTTCACATTGTGCTATGTTACATGTTTTTAGGAGGAAGACAATAATTAAATTTAAGCAACTGGTTTGATCAAGGATAAATGCTCTCTGCCTCTGAAATGTCTCTGAAATCAATATGCCTATTTAGAGCAAGATAATAGCCCCTGAAAAAAACATAGTATCATCTTGCTGTTGGACCGAGGTTTCTCTTTTTTTGTGGTTTGCAATAGTGAAAAGTTGAAATCAGTGCACATGCTGAAATTATCCCTTGGCTAAAGAAGCAAAAATAAGTGTTGAGTCTCACAGCTACCACCAAAGAACTTCTGTCTCTTACCAGAATTATTCGTAACTTCAGAGCAGTAGCTGGAAAGACTGTTAAATTACCATTTAAATAACAGTATAATTTATGAAAATTAATGAAAACCTGTTCTTAATTTTTACAAGGATTTGTGTGTTAATGAAAAATACCCTTCCACAATGATTTAAAATTTTCATTACTATGAAAATATTTTGATATGGAAAAGTTTTTACACCTTGAAAAAAAAAGTCTACATTTGTATTTGAAATGTCTGAATATCTGGACATTCTATAAAGTTTTCATAAGAAAAAATATGTAAGATTTTTTTTTCTTTATTATTTCTTCATATGCTCACTTCCTCAGTGCTGCTTCTAACAGTGACTGGGTTGGAGAAGATGAACCTACAGCTACAAAGAATTAAACCCTCCAGCAGGCGAAGTTGACAGTGTAGACACACTATTACAGAAACATATCTGCAACTTTTCAGAAGGTTCAAACAGGCATTTATTGATTGGGTATTAACACACTGTATTTCATTTGTTGTTCACTGGTAGACTTTTCTTTCTCTGGTTTGATCTTGGATATATGTTTCTTGGTTAAACTGGGACAGTAAAATAATGAGATGTCAGAGCAGGTGTTGTCATTATGAGATTATTCTGCCTGTATGAAGTATGTTTGCAATTTTCCCATGATTTCTCTGAACCATTATGGAAATGCAATCTTCTCAGCAATGACCAAACAACACTTTAAAACAAATACTTTTAGTAAGCAAAATAGTCTTAACATATCACCTTTATTATTGTCACGTCTTTATTTCTGCAGAGAACTAAATCCTGTATTCAATTAGAAAATAAGTACGTATTCTGTTATGATTATATGCTATTATATGACTAGTATAATAACAGATCATTAGAAATACCCTTCATAATAGGCTGCATTAAAACTAGAGTATGGGGGAACCTAGATTAAAAAAAATAATAATTATATATATATGTTTTTGCAAGTTCTGGGAGTGTTGCCAACTTTTAACAATAATTTGAAGTATTATCAATTTTCCATGATAGACAAAATTAACTCACATTGGATGCCACAGACAATAAAATTCACCTGAAAATAAAGCAATCAAAATATCAAACTTTTCCCTTTAAAGCTAGATTTCGTTTAGTCATAAACACAGAGATGGTTGTTGTATGTCAGCAACTCCAATATTAATTTCCACTTGACAATGGCTATGCATAGAGCATAGCTGCTATGAAGAAAAAAGGCAAGATATTAACTCAATTCATGTTCAATGTTTACATTGATGGCAATAACAACTTATGTACACGGGACTTATTGAACCTGCTTGTATTTCAGGGTTTAGCTCTGCAATTAATTTTGTTTCTGGAGCTCAGAAAGCATATTCTTTTATCAGTGACATGTTTGCTAAGCCTGTGACCTTCCATCATCTCATTGGGTTAAGACCTGACAGTGGGGCAATGCCATCACTTCCTGGCTAGCAAAAGTGGTTATTGTATTATATTATATTATATTATATTACATTACATTACATTACATTATTTAGTACACTCAGAACAAGACAGTAAGTTCATGCTATCAAAGGCAGAATATTTGAAGAAGATATTTGAGTTAACTGGAAAACACACACATACACACAAAACAACCACCACAAAAAAAAAAAAAAAAAAAAAAAAAACAAAAAAAAAAACCCTGCATTAAGTTTGCAGTAGATTTTGGTATATAGGTAGACTTTCTTTCCTGCACAATGTACCATAACAGAGAAAGATGGAAATTGCCTTACAGTCGGCGAACAAGGCAAATTCCAGATCACTTGTATATACACTGTTGCCTAGTGTCTCCTCATGACACTTTGGATGTTATTGCTATCCCACCAACACACATCTCTATCCCTTCAGAAACTTCTACCTCCCATTATATTTATAGTATTTTATTATATTATATTATTACAGAATATATATATATATTCTACAGATATATATAGATATAGAGAGAGATTTATAGATATAGATAGATAGATATGGATACATAGATAATATTATAGATTGGATTGGATTGGATTGGATTATTAGATTAGATTAGATTAGATTAGATTAGATTATAGGCAACAATTTTCAACAGTCCATCCTTGCGGGCATTTTAAAGAATAAACTGAGTCACAATGTTGCTAACTCAACTACTCACACTTCGAGTCACATTTAGAATTATTCAGATATGTCTTTGTCTGAATGTATATTTGTGGCTTTTATTTCTCAATTTCTATGGGATTCATAGCTCACTGTACAGTCACATGTAGTGTAATGCTTTATTAGTGTCATAAATTTTGCAGACAGGGAAAAACGCTTCAAAGAGCAAGAGCTAACTGCACAGAAGTATAAAAAAAAATATGTTATGTAGTCTTGCTGTTTGTCTCAGTTTGAATTGCACTGTGACAGAAAAGAACACTCTGTGATTAATTTAAAAAGAATTAGTCTCCTGGGGAAGTTATATTTTTACTCACCAAATTGCAAAATATACAAAACAAAGAATGTGAATGTAAATACAAATGCAAAATGTACGCTCTTCAAAATACACAAAAATGCAGCGTGCAGTGCTGTGAAGACATAAAAGAATTCTGTAAAAAAGTGAGAGTTCATGAAAATAAATAGTCTTCATGAAAAATGAGCAAGGGATGCATCATGTCTGAACAGTACATTCTGGTTCGGGTTCAGGTTATATGCAGTGATGAATATGCTGTTATTACAGATATTATGAAATTCAGACATTAGAAATAACATGAACAGCAATAGATTGGTTGGAGAGCTGCCTGGCAGAGAAGGACCTGGGAGTGATGGTTGATAGTCAGCTGAATATGAACCAGCAGTGTGCTCAGGTGGCCAAGAAGGCCAACAGCATCCTGGCTTGCATAAGAAACAATGTGACCAGCAGGGTTAGGGAGGTGATCGTCCCCCTGTACTCGGCTCTGGTGAGGCCGCACCTCGAGTACTGTGTTCAGTTTTGGGCCCCTCGCTACAAGAAGGACATTGAGGTGCTTGAGGGGGTGCAGAGAAGGGCGACGAAGCTGGTGAGGGGCCTGGAGAACAAGTCCTACGAGGAGCGGCTGAGGGAGCTGGGCTTGTTCAGCCTGGAGAAGAGGAGGCTCAGGGGCGACCTTATCGCTCTCTATGGGTACCACAAGGGAGGCTGTAGTGAGGTGGGGGTTGGTCTGTTCTCCCACGTGCCTGGTGACAGGACGAGGGGGAATGGGCTTAAGTTGTGCCAGGGGAGTTTTAGGTTAGATGTTAGGAAGAACTTCTTTACCAAAAGGGTTGTTAGACATTGGAACAGGCTGCCCAGGGAAGTGGTGGAGTCACCATCCCTGGAAGTCTTTAAAAGATGTTTAGATGTAGAGCTTAGGGATATGGTTTAGTGGGGACTGTTAGCGTTAGGTCAGAGGTTGGACTCGATGATCTTGAGGTCTCTTCCAACCTAGAAATTCTGTGAGATTACAAACTGAAATCCAAGGGGGGTAGTCACAAAATAACAGATAAGATTAAGCAAAAACATGAAATATAACAAAAAACGAGATTCACATTGGGTTACTGGATGAAATGTGGAGTATGGTTAGAATGTCTCAAACTGTCGAAAGATGTATGGAACAAGAAAAGGTAAAAAATCTTTAGTTGTTTTTACAGATGCTGCTAAAGTCAGTCAATGTTGTGTCCATCAGTTTCTGATTAAGGAAGACTAAAATTTCAGGGTAACTGCACTGGTCTTTACTACTGTAGCTGATATTATGTCAGCAGCAGGATGGTCATTTTAGTATTCAGTAAGTTTTGCTACATTTCTCACAGTATTCATAGGAAAGTTCCTTTCACTTGAGGAGTTAACAGTTTTGATTAATACTTCAGCAGCTTCTGACTGTGTGGTGACACCGTAATATATAATTATCTTTGAAATATGACTCAACTCCCGTAATGATATAAGTCAGAGTGCACAGTCCCCTTTTTGTATCTGCTAAATTGTCAATGGATAGTTAGGAACATTTGGGCTTGCATTAATTTCTCTTTTTCGTTTCAATAACTAAACATTGATGTGGTAATGACAAGAGATATTTTGCCCATTATCTTCAAGACTATATTAGGTCTCAAGTAACTTGCTTAATAGAAGGAATTCTCTGTTTCCTTGACTGTGTAATTCTATATTTTTGAATGTTGTGTCCATAGTATTTAAATCATTAACTCAAAAATAGTTAAAAGAGTTAAAAATGGGAATCCAGAGCATTGCTAAGTTTCAAGCTTACATTTATCCAGTTGGATTTAGCCTAAATAGTTTAGCATTTGTTAATTATTTTTTGTTAATTATTTTGTGTTGTTTACACTCAACTTCATTGCATAGGTAGTCTAGGTCATTCACATTAGACACTGAAACATAGAATAGCTTAGTTTCTGGTCAAGTATACATGCAACAAAATATGTTATTAGGTTGTCAATAATTTTGCATTCTCAGTGCCAGTTTTTACATCATGCTGTGGTGCTTTTCATTGCCATTTTTTGTTTGAAGATGTTTAGAAGTCTGGTAGTTCCTGGGTGAATTTACCTTTGTTTTTACTTTTAAAATGTTATATTTTAGCCCATATTAAACTGTGTATGGTTAAACCATGTACCCAGCATGTTAGCCTTGTCTGAATTTTAAATAAAACTGAAAACAGATCCAAGGGCTTTAAAAATAAATAAATAAAAATGGTAGTAACAATAATGATAACAATAGTAACAATAATAAATTATTTAGGTTCTGTCCTGGCTGAAAGCTTGATTAAGCTTTGAAAAGTAATTTCTGTTCAAACTATAAACTAACTAATGGTGTCCTCAAATTTTCTAACCCAGTCTAGATTAGGTCTAAGACCTCTCTCTTTCCTCACATCTATGTATACAAACAAGGAATGAAATACAACCATTACAACCATTCTGTAAAAGCAGAAGAAAAGCATCTGATTCTTCTCACCTCCCTCCTTTCCCTTTTTTTTTTTTTTTTTTTTTTTTTTTTTTTCTCAAGAAAGAAAATTTCATAAACTCAGCAAAGAGAAACTCAACAGTAATGCCTTCTAAATTGGAATAATCAAGATAGGACAGCATATGGACTATAGTACCTAAAAAAATTAACAGTTTTAAAATTATGTTGACTGCTTTTAACTTGATGCCAGTAATGGCCAAGCACTCTCTGTTTAATGAACACATTTATTTGGAATTCAATCCTGTAGCTTTGAAACCTTAATTCCTTTTTACAAAACATTAACCAAGATAGCAAAGACAGAAACAGTACAGAATCCCTTTAAAAAGAAATGTGGACATAGATGAGTAGGTGATTGTTACATTAAAGGTTAAAGTAATTGGGAGTGATGCCCAATTAGTTGTTCTAAGTCCAATCGTGTTCAGTGTACTGAACTATCATGATAACGGATTCACAAATAATGTAATACACCTTCAGTCTAATCACGTTCCATGAACTACCATGGCCACACTTAAAGGGTTTGGTCACGTTCAGTGAGAAATACCATGTCTAGATTTAATGAATAGTGCAATTTATTAAAGCAACAGGTACACAGGTTCTTTGGATTGCCAGTGATAAATTCACTACCTACAAAGCACATACAAATACCAAAAGTATAAGTAACTCAGCCTGGCTCTAAATGCATTAAATGGTATAAAATGACTGTATAGAGGTTTCTAAGTATCCCGGGAAGGGATCTGGCATAAACAAGTGTTCAAATCTTACCCGAAGTTATCCCAGTGCAGGGGAAGAGAGGCTCAGCCTGTCAACTGATCCCAGAAGTCAGAAGGTATCATTCATGATGGTACCTCTTAAGCCAATTTACATTATTTTCTATCTTTTAGGTGGAGCTTGAGTGACTCTTGTCATGCATATCTTGGTCACGACTGGTGCATAATTTTCTCACTTTGGTTTAAAGGAATAGGCTCAGAGAAATTCAGAGTGTATGCTCAGTGAGGGGTGGTCACAGCTTGGAGTTGAGTAGCTTTAGGAACAGAGGTAGGTTTTGGTATTATAATGACACTATAATGACCAAAGTTCACCAAAGTAATTTTGTCAAAAATATGACAGGCAGGCATAAATATGCTATAAGACATAAATAAGGCAAAAATCAGGGTAGCAAATGTGCAATTTATCAGTTTCAGAGTGCACAAGAACAATCAAGTTCCCATCTTATCACAGAATCTAGCCTCAGTGTCACTACTCCACTCCACACTCTGTACTGTTCCTCTTAGCATCTGCACTCCAAGTTCCCCCAGTGTGATTAACATTTAAGGTTGGAGGCCTAGGGAACTTCTGTGTAACGTAGCTACACTTCCACCCTGGAGGCTTCTTCAGTGCTGTACCTTTTCTTTAAAATGTGAATATTAGTTTAATTTCCAATTCACCTTGGACAATTATTCCACAGTGATCTATTCACCTTATGTGGAATCTAATCTGATTTTCTTGTACTTGTTGAATTCCTATAGAAAAATTGGTCCAACCTGTCCTTGCTCCTCTGAATCTCAACCCTGTCCTCAAGCATCCTAATGCATCCATTGTTTAGTATCATCTGCATACCTGATAAAAGGTATAAAAGTTTGTTTTGTTTGGTTTGGTTTGGTTTGGTTTTAATCTTTCTTCCTTTGTATTCTGTCTGAAGATAAGTAAACAAAATAGGTCTGATGATAGATAACTCAGGAGCTTTAGCTCCTCAAGTGTACATCTCTGGATACAGCTAAGCAGCCTCAGGATACAGCTCTGTCCCTTAGAGCTGCTTTTACATGATCCTACCTGTCAGTACCTTGGGAAAACTGAAGCCTGATGCCATCCTGGAAAGTAGAGACTGCTCTCCAATTTACCCTAACCATTCTGGTGACCTGATAAATACTTTTGTCAGAAATGTGGGAGAACCTCCATACAAAGGTATTTTCAATGTTTATTTTCTTTAAAGGAGTCTTGAGTCATAAGGCATTTTAACTAGGAAGTTTATCCTTCCGGTCATCTAAGCTACTGATGGATATACAGGAAAGTGTAAGCAACTGAGACCAGTCTCCTCATGCAACAAAAGATAGTGTGGAGTTCATGACTGGCACAGCAAAATCCTCCTCCCACCTCTAGTATGAAACTCAAACTCCATTCATGGGTCATTTAATATCTGTGTGCAGAGATAAATATATTTTAAGTACCACTGAGCCAAAATTTTATGTAACAAAATTTCCTTTCCATTTCAGACAGCCTCAATCTCTTGAAACTTGCATTATGCACATTTTATTCTGCTTAATAACTGCAGCTTCAGGTCACAAACGATTAAAATAAACCTCAGTAACTTCCAGTTCATTAAGGCAATCAAAGTACCAGAAAAATATTTGACTACTTCACAAGGCTTAGAAACTTATATTTTTATGTTGCATTTACTTTGAACACAAGTTAGTGAATGTTGAACATTTCACAATGAAAAAAAAAAAAAGAAAAAAAGAAAAGTTAATTGTTCATTACTGATTTTTAAATAATAAAATATCCATGTTCTGATATGTACATACTCATATGTACATATTTATGTTATGAACATAAAATATGTTCTGATATGTACATATTCACACATGTGCATTTAGCTTGGTAGCCCTCTTTTTAATTTGAAAGCTAGTCCATTGGAAGACAGCATTCCTTGTAATCTTGAACTTGGCTCAAAGGTTAAAGTAGCTTTATATATTCTGATGTTACCTGTGCTACCATCAGGTTCCTAAACTCACAGAATATTCTATTGTAAAGGAAGGAATAAGGGAAGTAGAAATACAAACTCAGAACACAAAGTATGCCTATGTAATTACTATAGTTAGACCATACAAATAATTCGATGTTAGTTAATAACTTCTCAGAAACTGTAACTGGCTAGAATCAAGTAAGGGTTTGTAGAACCTTTGCTTTCAGAGATACTAAAACATCTTTTTTTTTTTTTTTTCAAAAGTGTATGCAAAGGTTTGAAATAAATCTACCACGCAGGTAAGCACAGAACAATCCTTATGCCACAAAGTCATTTTTGCAAGCAGAAGGAAATTTGTTAGGTTCTTTTCTAAACACTAAGGTTAATCTTGCTATCACATGATTACAAACTTCCTCCTCTGTTACTAACAAATTCTCTGTTTAAATATCTTTTTCTCATAGGAGACAGTCACATATTGAAACATCAACCAAACATCCAAGAAAAAAGCAAAAGTAAAAACAACCAATCATAAAAATTATATCTTTAACCTATATCTGATGAGTCATGAAAATTTCATTTGAATGTAAATCATGTCATAAAACTGTATTTTCAACATACATATTTAAATAAATAAGCACTTTATATCAATTGAGGTTATTTACCTCAGCACTTCAGAAAAACTGAAATAAGTGTGGCTGTTCTACAGCAAGATGCTTTGGTGGTCTTTGTAAACCTATATATTGGAATATGGTGGTTTATTTTTAGAAAAATGCAATGGAGTTTAACAAATGCCCAGGACAACTATAGTGTACTGTGGTAATTTGAAGTAAATCTAGTGTTTAAATGGCTAAAGGAAATGAGAAGATGTATTTTCAAATAATTATCTAATAGAAAAGAATAGGCATATAAGTCATTAAATCTTAAGAAATAAGTCTCAAATTTATTTCCATATACTACATCATTTCATCTTTGCAGAAGAAGGTATCTCTGTTCATCGTTTAAGTAATCTAACAGTGGCATAGGAGAAAAAGACAATATTATGCTGTATGCTGTTTTTATGTTTATTGCCAATTAATGCTGAACGGTGTCCTTCATTAATAAGTTTGTAAATGAAAGAACATAATCTGTTCTGAAATATTCATAGTAATATCAGAATTTGCAGCACTATGAAAATTAAGGTGATAGAACAAGCAATGTTTTCTCTTTCTCATTAAAGGTGAGTTTTCAAATTTAGGAGCAATCAGTTTGCCATAAGATGTCTGTGGTATACACAAACACAAGAAATCTGCTTCTCAGCATTTGTATCATAGTGAAATATAGAATAATGATTTCAAGATAACACTTTTCACTTGTCTTTTGCAAGATCAGAAAAACCATTCAATGTGTTATTCTTTTCATTCTTATACTGAATATAAAAGATTCTTCATTTGTCTCTGAAAAAAAAGACAGGGATCTCCTGGAAAGAGTCCAGTGGAGACCCACAAAGATGATATGGGTCCTGGAGCATCTTTCCTATGACTATGAGGAAAGGCAGAGAGACCTTTGTCTGTTCAGCCTTGAGAAAAAAAAAAAAAAAAAAAAAAAAAAAAAAAAAAAAAAAAATGAGAGGGGGGTTCTTATTAATGTTTACAAATATATTAAGTGTGGGAGACAGAGGAATTTGGCCAACCTCTTTTCAGTGGTTTGTGGGGACAGGACAAGGGGCAATGGCCACAAAATGAAGCACAGGAAGTTCTCCACCATGTCAAAGAACTTCACAGTAAGGGTGATGGAGCACTGGAACAGGCTTCCCAGGGAGGTTGTGGAGTCTCCTTCTCTGGAGATATTCAAGGCCTACCTGGGCAACCTGCTCTAGGGAACCTGCTTTGGCAGGGGGCTTGGACCTGATGATCTCTTGAGGTCCCTTCCAACCCCTACAATTCTGTGATTCTGTGATTGTTCTCCATTAGCGTCTTCATTGAACATGAATATGGCAGTGTGATATGGCATCCACACTATACTGAAGCCTCATTCTAAAAGCTTCTTAGTTTTTCTAATGTAGGTCTCTATGAAGAAACCAAGGGGAATACTGTTTTATTTCCCTGTTTAACTTCCTCCTTTGTATATAGATCTTACCACCTATTTTCTCACTACTTTATCATCTCAAAAATTTTTGAGAAACTTACAAAACAAGTAAGTCTCTCTCTCTCTGTGTCTCTGTCTCTTTGTCAAACTATAAAAGACTAAAAAAACAGTTATTAAACAGCATGTTTCTGTACAGCCAATTATCTCTTTCCACCAGACAGGCTGTTCAGCTTTGAGTGAATTTATTAAGTTAAATGTAATTTCGAGCTCTAGTAACATTTATCAAAACAGGCACATTTATCAAACCTGGATCTCCTAAGTAACTGGACAGCTGCACTAAGCACTTTGTCAGACCTGTATCTGGTGGTTGAGGAAAAGGCTAACGTTTTTTTTACCCTTCCTCATGCACCACCATCTGCTGCTTCCCTGCTGTGGCACGGTGAATTCAAACATTCTCCATATAGTGTGAGGCTACTAGCCAACTTCTTAGCAATGTGTGTCATTGAAAGAGTAACAGAGAGAACATGGCACTGTGCAGCACACTCTTCATCCCGTTTGCAGCTCTGTCAGACAGTGGGATAGTTCAGCTCTTTCATTCTGCTGCATTCAGCCAGCCTTAGTAGTGAACACCTGGCAACTGGAAGAGCTAACTACCTTTTTGTCCTCTGTCTGTTTTGCCCTGTCATTAAAATGCTCATTTTTAATAATGACTTTGTGAATTTTTGGAACAGTTATTTTTACTTTCAAAACTGTTTTCCTTTTTTTACAAGAGTCCCGTTTTAACTCTAGATGAAAAATCAATTGTTCATCTTTCCTGTCTTTAACTTTTCCTTCAAGAGAAATAATAATGAATGCTAATGCCATTTGATAATAAATAAAAAAAAAAAACAAAAAAAAACTGGTAATATTTGCATTTTAATAATAACCCAATACTTTCCTGTAACATTAAACATTTATCCAATGCATTTTCTTTAATTTTCTTAGTGGAGTGAAGTTTCACATATTCTCCTCTGTCTCTGTGGAATAATTGCTACCAGTGGAACATATTCTGCAGTTTGTGAAACCCTCTAAGTGCCCTCAGTCACCATCTGACAGAGGAGAAATAAAGCCTAATTTGATAGCAAAGGATATCATGCCTGGTAGGCTACTTAAACTTGTTTTTCCTAATTTGATAACAGGAATTCTTTTTTTTTTTTTTTTTTTAAGTGGCTAATGCTAATTTATTTAATTGTGGAAGAAAACGTGTTTTCCTTTCTTTTCTATTAAGTTTTACTTATGTTTTACTTCCACTAAGTTTTACTTTATTCATATAGGTTTCCAAATTTCTCCAATTTGATTTTTCAATCTGGCAATAAAAATAGGATAAGAAATATGAAAGTTTACTTAGCAGTGTTATTTTTTGTGGAGTTAATGACTCATCTGACAAAAGATTCAAAGCATTTCCAAAAATAAAAAACCTAAATTTTCACAAAGGAAAAATCTCAATGTAGGAAATAGCTTTTCAGTTATGGATGTTTAATCTTGCAGTAAGAGAGTGAGGTTAGACAAAATAGTAAAATTAATAAAGCACTTTGCAATGTCGTTCAAGTTCTTTCTATGCTGAAGTAAAACAGTTGCCTCTGAACTGTCATTGATCCTATGCTGCAAGTCAACTGAAGTCAACTGAAGTAAAAGAGTTTCTTATAATGTCTTCCAGTAGAAACCTTGGTCCATTTGTTTTCATTTGAGCATACTGGAAATTAAATTTTCACTAAGCAATAAGCATGTGTGTCAACCATTACTATCAGTTCCTGTGTGTCTGTAAAATATTGTAAATTGTATATGTACGTATTTGTATATTACATTTGTAATTTGTATTTCCTATTTGAAATAGAGTAAAAGGTCATGATATGTTACTATACACTACATGATAATGTATTCTAGATTTAATACTCATGTTATGCTGTTCTATACCAGGCCAACACCACTGGTGAAATTTCTGACTAATTCTAACTTTAATTTTCGATCAGAGGAAAATTAAATCCAGTGAAACTACTCTACATCTATTTTACCGATTTACTTGACAGAAGAAAAAGGGATATTTACAAATAGAGTACTTCTGAAGTCAGACAATGCTTCGATAAATCAGCTAGATCATTGCAACCTTTTTTCTTACAAGTTTTCTTTCTGAGTTTTATCCAGTATTCTTTCAGATTTTCTGAAACAGTCCTGCATCCATTACTCTTTTTTCCTACCAATTGTCAGATTTGATCATTTGTTAGTGCTACTGTTTTTTATCACAGACTGCTATGTAGTGACAAGCACCAGTCTAGAGATGTGGTGGTTTTACTCGGGTGGGCAGTTGAGCTCCACCACAATCACTCTCTCCCTCCTCTCCCCCTCCTCAAAGAGGAAGAGGGAGAAAATACAACACAAAGAGCTCAAGGTTTGAGATGAGAATTATTTAATTAAAGGGAAAAGGAATGGGAGAAGAAGAAACAAAAGAAACAATAAGGTTGTGGGGAAGCACAGAGAGAAAGAAAAAGAAAAAAATGTTATTCTCTACTTCCCATCTATGAGTGATGTTCGGCCACATCCTGGGAAGCAGGGCCTCAAAAGGTGTAGTGGTTGTTCAGGAGGACAGTCCCCACTCCCACAAGAGCCCCCCTTTTCATTGCTGAGCATGACATCAGGTGTTATGGAATATCCCTTTGGTTGGTTTAGGTCAGCTGCCCTGGCAATGTCCCCTCCCCATCACTTGCCCACCCTCAGCCTGCTGGCTCTTGGGGTCTTAGAGGGAGTCCTGATGCTGTGCAGCAATAGACACAACACTGGAGTGATACCAGTGCTGTTCCAGCTACAAGGGCAGAGCACAGCGCTGTGTGGGCTGCTGCAGGGAAAGATGACCATCCCAGACAGACACAACACAGAAGCATGCAATTAAAAAGTTGGCTTCTGTAAGATACAGAATGAAAGTCCATATTTTTAATTTTTTTTTAGAAACAAAATAATAGGTGAAAGAAAAGCAAGGCTGATTTTTTTTTTTTTTTTTTTGTCAACAAAAGTCTCTTCATGGTTTGAATTTTGTGCAGTTACCATGAACCTTAGTTTAATAAATTATTCCATCTGTTTTCTCTTTCTTATAAGATTATAAAATCTTAAATTTGGTGCTTATGCTTTCTAATAGTTATGTAGATGCTACTGCATGCAGTTAAGAAAAACAAAAAATTTAATTTCCCCCCAAAATTGTGAAGAGACCCTAAAGTTAGCCCCTAACTTCTTCCTTAGGTATTCAGTGTCCATTTCAGTTACATTGTAACTTCTCTTAATGTGCTGTGCAATCTGAAAATATAAATATTGTCTATCAGTCTCTTACAGAAAATAATCTGGATAAACTAATTGCCTACTGCATCCTAGAAATGTAATCTACACTTCATTTCTATGGTGGCATTTAGGATGCTAGTTTTCATCTCACTATACTACAACTCAAAAAAAAAAAAAAAAAAAACAATTCACAATCATCCATTACATCAAAAGAACAAAACACTTGTTCTTAATTGTATGTAATTAATTGACTTAATTACATACAGATGTAAGTTAAAAATACTTGAACATAAATCTTCATCGGACCTGGAGTACTCCACAAAGAAATTGCAAGTGGGGGTAAATATAACCTCATCACATGCCTGGATGCACGCACACAGAAAATAAATAAATAAATAAATAAATAAATGAAGACCAGAACTACTATACTACAGTGTTCATAAAGTATTCCTAAGTAAAAGGGGAGATATTCAAGAATGAGTAAATAAATGTGGCCAAACCTTAAGAGGAAGCAAACAACTCAAAATTGAAACCCCAAACTACATTAAGAACAGGGAAGCATTTCCTAACTTTAAATTGGGATTAATCAAAGAAGTATCAGAACACTTGCAGATCTGTTCAAAGTCCAAATCCAAATGCTGTGTCTCAGTCCCAGATAATTATATACAGTGGTTGATCAGCACAGTTTCCTGTAAATGTTATGAGCTAAAATATTGGTCAGGACTACAGTCATTGCCAAACCCATTGTATGAAAATACTGAGAGTATAAATATTTTTATGGCCTTTTATTTGAAGTCTATAAATACAAAAGAACTTTATAACAGAAATGATAATTAATTGCACAGTTACCTTTCTCCTGGGTAGGTTTCAAAAAAAAAAAAAAAAAAAGACAAAGCAACAGAAATAAATCCTTAATGTCATTAAAAAGCTTTTCTCTCATGTTGCATATTGCCTTTCTGCCTGCCTCATAGCCTAGCAAGATTAAAAAAAAAAAAAAAAAAAAAAAATAAAAGAAAGTTTTAACAAAAGATTTTCCTTCAATTCATGTGCCCAGTTGTCCCTTCTGAATCTCACTGCTGAGACTTCTTAGCCAACCTTATGTCTTATGTGACAAAACTTACTTGAAGTCTTCAGCAAACAATACTAGAAATAACGGTTTTGTCTAAAAATTTCAGTTTATTCTGTTAGAATCCATAAGTTTTAAAAAATTTATTAGCTGCACTTTTGTCTTTCATATTGAAAAATTCAACATGTTCTCAAAGTTTCAGTTTCTTAATCTGTCAAATAATAATAATAGTAGTAATAGTGGTAGTTCTTATTTCAGTGATGCTGTGTCAGGGAGCAGTCAGGTAAGGCTGCTTCTCACAACTCTGCTCCAAAAGCATAGGGTGAGACCTAAGGTGGCAGGGCAGTGACCCCACCAATCAGGGTGTAGTCATGCAGCATACAGCAGAGTACAGCCAGCCCAGCGATCTCCTGGCAGGTCTGGGGTCACACTGGGAAGTCAAGTTCACCAGTCACATCCACCTCAGCAGGTTCATGGCCATGCACATGCATAGCTATAGCACAGGAGGACACAAGGCAGTTCCTGAGCAAAACTGGGGAGCTCCTGTCTCCCACAGTTCTTTCTCATAACATTGTGATCCAAGGACACACAGCTGCACCATTTGTCTATAACATAATTTTTCTTAGTCTTTCTTCTTCAGAATGTCCACCTTCTGTAAATGTACTCAACAGAAGTAGATGCCTATGCTTACTGAATACTTACAGTACCATAAATCTTTACATATGCACTGATTCTCACAAAAATACATTTGCTTTAGGGGGAAACGCTTTAGCGTACTTTTGAACCAAGAGTATTCACTGGGTTCCACACTATATCAGCCAAATTGTTTAAAGATCTAGAAAGAATATTACATTGCATATCTATTAGTTGTTCTCACCTAACAGATTACATTTGAGACATGAACTGAATAATCTATTAATGTATTGATATTTACATGACCAATTTCACGGAAAGAACATCACACTACACTGCAATAGACTTGCCTCATGCTAAAGGAATTATATATTTTGTTTTGTTTTGTTTTTCTCAGAAATGTGCTTATTTATTTGTTCTCTGTGAGTTTGTGCAGTATTTAAAAGATGTTGCACAACATTCTTATCAAAGATTAATTCTATACAATTTCTTGCATTAACATAGTGATTGGAATTCTTGGAAACAATGTTTCCAAACAGATGTGTACCAGATCTAGTCTTAAGTTACTGTCTTAAGACTTACATTTACTGCTAATACAAACAGGGATGTATTCATTAAAGTTTTAAGTAATTATTCTTAGGCTGGATGTAGGCATCCTTCACCCAGCTGTTTCAAGGGATGAACAAGAATTTAGAGTGAGTAAAAAACGGAGTGAAAAATATATATACTCATTAATGAGTTAATATGGCATTTATATATGTGAAATATGTAAAAATGTTATATACACAATTATATATATTTTATATATATATATGAATTTCTCCATGAATAGTGTAGAAACCCCTAGGGAGATAAACTGAATTTAAAAAAAAAAGAAAAAGTATTTAAATCAATGTTATATAAGCAATGTAATATAAGCATAAGGAGAAGAAAAGACTTAATGTTCAACCCAGTCATTTAAAACAGAAGCATAAGTAAACTTGGTATGTATTAACAAAGCACTTCACATCGTAAATAACATTAATTTGCCTTATTGAGATGTCACACCATTTTAAACGCTCTAGTGCATCCTGCCTCACTTCCAGCTGTTTCTCCAGAAGGGTGCACCCATTCCGTGGATGCCAGCTCCATATCTTTAAATTTAAGTACCCTAGTATGTTCCAAATGGCAATAGATACCTGTGACTGATGTAGTAAACATAACAAAGCAATCTCAAAAAATGTATTCAAAGAAAACTGAAAATAATGAAAGAAAGCCCCCTAAACTTCCTACTTAGTATTCAGGTGAATTTAATATATAATATTAATATAAGATTGTCACACAGACTTGTAGTCAATTTCTACTCATATAGAAGGATTTTCTAGCTTCCCCTGAAGTATCTAGCATTTGCTCATGTGATGGAACACACAGATGGACAAAGCTCAGATCATATCCAGAGCAAATACATGTATTTCCATATTCTGTTCTTGTTTTCTGTTTCTCCTCCTTGAGATGCCTTTTCTAATTCATCAGGTTATGGTTACAAAAATAAAAAATAATTTAAAAAAAATTGCCATAAGGGTGGGCAATTAGAAGTTCAGAGAAAAATTCTATGTGTGGGCTTGGACTCCGATACAGGCAGTACACCCCTATACTGAACAGTAGACAGCTGAAGAGTGACTTTAATCATCTCAATTAACCTCAGCAAAATCTCTGGGAAGTCTCTTATGGATGTTGGTAGCTAAAACAATTTTTTTCTCAGTGAGAACAAAACAATGCACAGAATGAAGAGAAACATTTTTTTCAGCTTCTTTTTCTGTTAACTTTTTTTTCTGTCACATGCTTTGAAATGATAAAGCAACATAAATGTTGTTATGTCTGTTGGGAGAACACAGAGGTAGATGAAGGATATAATCAATCAACTTCTTTTCAGAAAGAGTAGTCAAGCACTGAAATGTGTTGCCCAGGGAAGTGGTGGTGTCACCATCCCTGGGGGTGTAAAGGGACGTGATTCAGTGGGTGACATGAGTAGTAGGGTGATGGTTGGACCAGAATCTTGAAGGTCTTTTCCAACCTTAATGATTCTATGATTTTAGAATACCATATTATGTTGTTCATAGAATACCCTTCATGTTGAAATGTCAATTCCAAGCACAAAAATATGAATTTGCATCATAATGATGCTCTAAGATGTTCTTTGATCCACTGCCCTTCAATGTAAATAAATTGGTTCCACTAAAACTAAATCATGAGATGCCTGAAGATATTCTTCACTATTGTTTCCATGAGGAAACGTAGGAAGTGATAATCCTAATGGACTTTGAGTAGACCTCAGAGGTGTCTTTCAATGATTTTTATGATAAACTGTGTTCAGATTCTGCTGAGTTTGTTTTCCAAGAGGAAGGATCTCAGATACCGAGTATTCATACAAAGAAATTATTTGGTTAGGAATATGGAATCTCTACAGTATCTACTGCAATGCCCTGCATATAATTAGAATGTGAGTTGTTTGTTTGTTTGTTTGTTTTTGTTTGTTTTTTGTTTGTTTGTTTTTTAATGTGCAACTTATTACATAAATGTAATGTACACATGAACAGTGGAAAGAAACTACCATGTGCACTTTTAAAGATAACACACTTTTTATGGTTCTCAATCCTCTCCATTTTTATCCATAAATTTTAACTGTATTCTTAAGAAAGAAAAATATATTCCATATTTCAGAATCACCCATGAGAACACCCTATGCTGTATTGGAGTACAAGAAATTATCAAAACTTTGTTTTCAAAGCAAGTTTTAATAGAAAAACATAAAAAATAAAAAAATAAAAAAATATATATATCAAATTATAATCAAATTATGTGGTGTCCTTTTCTTATATTGAGAGCTTGACAAATGCAGTTGCTATTTATTTCAGTTCTGTTTTACTGGTTTGGAGTGTACAATCTCTAGTGATGTTCTTGTTCTTTATCTCTCTTACCATTTATAGACGCTTTCTGTATTTCTCTTTTTAGCTTTTCTCTTTTTTTAGCTTTCAAGATATTTGTAATATTTTAGATAGCATAGAGATGTTGACTTCTATCTTATACTACTATTAAACAGGAAAATTATTGTTGCAGTATTTAACTACTGTTAAAAGTAATTGTCAATAACAGAAATTGAAGTTGCCACTGAAGAGTTACTAAATAGCCTTTATACAATAGAATTTCATAGGTGGGTTTCACTGCAATATGTGCAGTACCTTAGTCTGGAGACCTTAGTCCAAACCTTAGTCTGGAGTAGCCACTGAAAGTTTCCTTTAGAAGCTGTGGAGAGAAATGAACAATTACAGGCTGCAGTGCATCACATTAGAAAACTGAAATTTATGTCAGGTGAATTGCCAATTTCTCTTTATATTTCTTCAGAAACTGTAAAGTATGAATGGCTCAATTGTAGACTACCCCAGGTAAGCATTTGGTGAGAGAAATTACAGTTGTGCTGGTTTACTGCTTTGGGCCTCTTTGGGACAGCTACAAATATTGGCATGGAAAGATTAGATAACATAAACCCAGAATCCAAACTGATTTTCCATACAATTTTAGTCAGTTGAACTTACTAGGATCACTCATATACATTAAATTAGGAAGATTTTGAAGAAGTTTTTAGCTCAGTAGAGTACAATATAGTATATGATTCTTATTTAAGGAGGAAAAATATTAACATTGTTGTGCTGGTGTGAGAAAATGAAGTTTAGTCCTAGTTAATTTCCTAGTCAGAAAAATATAAAGATCAGCTAGCTATTTTGTTCTATAAGCCTTTTATGCACTGCATCACAGGGAGCATGAGTTACATACTGTTTTGACACAAAGTTGTGTCAAACCTATTTAAACCTCTCCCTAAACAGGTCATCCATTCTTAATGCTAATTCTGTCTTTTAAAATATCAGATAAATTACATTTTCTGTCACATAGCATTAAGCTCACAGATTTTCAAATGCACAACAGATTCTGAAATCTAAAGATATTACACACGGAGGATAAAAAATCTGTTTTCCAGAATCCTAGATAGTGATGGTGGGACTTAGTTCAAGATTATGAAACCTAAACTTTCACATCTACTTTTGGGTGTCTAGGGGTGAAGTAAATTACATCAAAGTCTAGGGGCTCCCATTATAGTCTGTGGAGTTACACTCAGTAGCATCACTGAAGTACAGAGATACTCAGTTGACTGGTCACCAGATGTTTTCTTTCAGCTGAGGTGTGTCTTCTCAGCTGACTTGATTGTATTGACTAAAGAGGCAGTTTAGTTGCCTAAGATAGTGATAGGCTAGTGATATTTAAGATGTTTTGACTTGATGTGGTCTTTAGTTGCCACATCAGAAAAGCACAAGATTCCTATTAGTCCAGTCATATCTACCAACTCCATGCAAATATCTCAGGGCATCAAAAATGTCTCTAGCAGTGTATATTCATGAAATTAGGAAATGTTCTAGATCTTCACTGACCCCAATTGGAAATTAAACAATACCTCATATATTGACATCTACAACACAGTTAAGTTGCCCAGATACAAATATTTAACATTGTATTATTCGTCTTCAGATATCTGAGATATTGAACTATTGCTGGCAGATGACAAAAAGACCTACAAAAGACCTGTACTCTTCTGTAATGGTGGACAGAGGCCAGATAGGGTGCCCTGAAAATTCTCAGGCTGTACCTGTATCTCAGCTTTGTGATATTTCACCTTTAATATCCAGTAAAATCAATCTGTCATTCAAGACTGAGATGATATAAGATGGCAAAAACTAAAAGAGCATCATTTCAGTCATGAATCACACAGGTCTGGTTAATATAGTAAGGAGAAAGAGAGAGCACGTTGCCCAAACAGTTATGACCAAGGATAAGCTATTAACGGAAAACACAGCTTCAGATTTTGTAGATTCACCAAGCATAAATAAGACCAACTATATATATGGAAACTGCAGTGATAGGTTGAGAGCTTCTCCACCATTTTCATATATACTTAGCTTAACTGATATCAGCTGTCCTGCCAGTCTGAGTCCTTTATGTCAAGGACACAAGCAAATGTTACAACACTGGGTAGTAGAAAATAAGATTACATCAACAGGTATATGATTGCCATGAGTTGATATAAAAATAAAATGGTTTAATGAGGTATATAAATGGGAAAGCTAAAGCATTTAGTGATGGGGACATGGAATAAGAAGGAAAGGTAGAAGGAAAGGAAGACCACAATAATCTGACACTGTCATCATTCTTCTGCCATGGGCAACAGATGAAACTGTGAAGGTAGAAGCCAGGGCAGCTTTGTAATAATTATCTATTCACAATATTCCACTCCAGCACATGTTTACAATAAACCATACTAATCCAGAACATTGGATTTGCTATAATATTTTCCCTTGTCAAAAACAAACGAAACAAAACAAAACAATCAAACAAACAAAACAACATATATAAAAAAAAATAAAAAAAATGAGGTTTTGGAAAGTCAAGGCCATAAGAGATTCTGCAGATGTACAGAAAAATATTACATCTGAGAGTACCTCTGACATAACTCAACCCAAAGCTATCACAACAAGCCAGGCTGAAGGTTTTGTTTTTACTGACTTGCAATTTAGAATTCTGAAGTGAAATAAAAAACTCCATAGCATCTTAGGTGTGTGTATATTTTGCAAGCAGGCTAATATGTAGGTGGCTGGATAGCTTACTTTACTGCATGGAGTATATTCTAGGCAAGAACTCAACTGGTAAGGTTTCCACACTAAATAGGTTTCAGTGATACCAAAAACTTCTTCACAGGAAAAATAACATTGGCTTCTCAGGGAGAAGTTACTGTACAGATTGACTACTACTCATACCCCCAGAAATTATAAAGTCAAACAAGAAATTGACACAGATGCAGAGCTAAGAGTTGGTTGAGAAACAATATGTTAGAAGACTAAAGTTAATTCTCTTTAGAAATCCAGCAGGGTAATTTGAAGGTTTTTCAGTATGCATTAGATATAGATGAACTGTTTATAAATGCTTTTAAAGAAAAGGAGATTTTAAAAATAAAATAAGATGCATATGTTGTATAAAAACCATGCCAAATATTCTTGGTTATTCTGGCAATGAAGAACTAGCCTTTATCCCTAGGGGAGAAAGTCATTGGCTCGCACAAAAATCGAAGATATTGTTCCAAAAAATCTTCAAGAATTTATAGAAGGGAGATAAGGGAATACAAACAAACAAAAGCCAGATGCCAAGCCATATGCCAGATGTATTCCCTGCAAGATCTCAATCTTATATACCCATAATATGTAAAAAATAGAACTGATCTGGAAGTGACACTGTTAAATAAGAAGAAAAGATGGTCTCCAGTGGTGCTCTGAATATCAATTAATGTTGAAAGAAAATGGTATTCATAGAAAATAATATTATTCCTAATAATATTTAATATATTACTAATATATTGGTAATTATAGTAATTATATTATTAATATATTAGTAATGATATTCCTAATTAATAGGAATTAATTTTCCCAAGTATACTCTCTACTACAGTGGTTAATCAACACATATCTTTTATTTGATTCTGACAAACAGAAATTACTGACTCTATTCTGGATTGGAACTCAAGAATACTGTCCATTGTTCAGATGCTGCTGACAGTAAATTTGACTTAACTGGTAACTGGTAACTTAACTGGTAACTATTACAGATTTTTTTTTATGAACTCAACATATTTTAGGAAAAAAATAATCTTATTAGCAAGATTTTTTTTAGCTTTCCAAATTTGAATATTATTATATCTATTAAACATTTGTAACTTTATAGTAAGCAGTTCAAATTTTGTTAAGCAAAATTCTAGCTGACTTAAAATATTTAATTTGTATTTTTTGCTGTACCTCTCAGTGGAACATAACTCCTCTCATGTATAAATGCAGATCATTGCAGATCTAATCAAGGAAAGTAGCAATTTTTGTTAAATAGTTTAGGTGCACAGTTTAGAATGCAGTGCACTCACTAAAATTTTGTAGTTTGGGTCAATTGAAAATAATTTGCAAATGTGGATAAAGTTCTGCAAATATTTTAGCTAAACAAAGATAACTTCTATGGTACTCTAATAGTTTTTTTTTTTTCTTTTTCCATTTCTTTTTCTTTTTCTTTTCTCATCACAGCCTACAGCTTCCTCACAAGGGGGAGTGGAGGGACAGCTGCTGATCTATTCTCTTAATGACCAGCGATAGGACCTGAGGTAATGGTGTCACGCCGCTACAGGGGAGGTTCAGGCTAGATATGAGAAAGAGGTTTTTCACTGAGAGGGTTGTCATGCACTGGAACAGGCTCCACAGGGACGTAGTCATGGCATCAAGCCTGTCGGAGTTTAAGTGTTTGGACTGTGCTGTTAGTCATATGGTCTGAATTTTTGGGCAGACCTGTGTTAGACTGAACAATCCTTATGGGTCCCTTCCAACTCAAGATATTCTATGATCCTGTGATTCTAACATAACAATCAGGCCCAGTCAACATGAATTCAAGAAAGTCCTGTCTCAGTAATTTGATCTTGTTCTATGATAAGACCTCTCACTTAGCGGATGAAGGCAGAGGATGTATTTCTTTCTTAATTTTAGCAAGGCTTTTGATACTGTCCCTCACAGTATTCTGGACAAATTGCTCATCTGTTATATAAACAGGTTCATGGTCAATGTTGCTCAATGGTAGAGCTCACATGGGTCTACATGTGGCTGACAGCTGATCGCTAGAAGTGTTCCCCAGGGCTCAATTCTAGTGCCAGTCCAGTTTAACGTTTTTATCAATGATCTGGATGTATTGTCACTAAAATTACTGATAATACTGAACTGGGAGTTGCAGTTGACTACTTCAGGTACAAGAAGCTTTCCAGAGGAATCTAGATTGGATCACTGGACAATCACCAATGGCATGAAATTTAACAAGAATAAATGTCAGATTCTGCACTTCAGATAGAGTAATGCCAGATGTAAGTACAAACTGGGAGATGAGTAGCTGGAGAAAAGGACCCGAAGGTTCTGGTTGACAGCAGGCTCAACATGAGTAAGTGGTATTGCCCTGGCAGCCAAGAGGGCAAGCTGCATTTTGGGGTGTATTAAGCACAGCATAGCCAGCCAGTCAAAAGAGGTGACTTCCCCACTATATGAGGCCTTGGTGTAGCCTCACCTGGAATATTGTGTGCAGTTCTAGGCTTCAAAACATAAAAAACATGTTAAGATACTTGAATAGGCGAGAAAGCTGATAAAAGGCCTGGAAGGCATGTCCTCTGAGGAGCATCTGAGGACACAGTGTTTGTTAAACTTGGAGAAAAGAAGGTTAAGAGGTGACCTCATTGTTCTCTTCAGTTCCCAGAGGATAGGGGAGTGGAGACAGAGGTGCTCACCTTTTCTTCCTGGTATATAGCGATAGGATGCATGGGAATGGTTCAACACTGCATCAGGGGAGGTTCAGACACTAGGAAAATCTACTTTACTGAAAGGTTATTTAGACATTAGAACAGACATCCTAGAATGATGGCTCATGTCTGTCTGTGTTTAATAGGCACTTGGATAATGCTCTTAATTATATGTTTTCAATTTTGGTCAGCTCCAAAATAGTCTGACAGTTGGACTCAATGATCTTTGTAGGTCCCTTCCATATTCTATTCTATTCTATTCTATTCTATTCTATTCTATTCTATTCTATTCTATTCTATTCTATTCTGTTCTGTTCTGTTCTGTTCTGTTCTGTTCTGTTCTGTTCCGTTCCGTTCCGTTCCGTTCCATTCCGTTCCGTTCTACTGAGAAAATGAGAAGAGATACTGATCCTGCACCAGACATTACAGCATGAGCCACAATTATACAACATGTAAGAGATCAAAAGTTAAAACCCTTATGGGATTGGGGGATAACTAATTATCTCACTTCCCAAGAGTATTTTCTACACTCCAGTGTATGTAGAGATGGTTTTCTTTCCTATCGCAGCCGTAGGCTTTGCTTTAAAATAATTAAATATTTTCTTCAAAAGGCATGGGAGTCAAAATATGCCATTTATAACAATAGATTACAATAACTATGTGATTATGGAAAAAATATTTTTTTCTTTCCAGTCTGGAAAACATTAAGGTATCCTGAAATACTGAAATGCATAGTAGTATTTATTTAGTATTTATTTTGCAAAGCATTTTTGCAGTATTTATTTAGTAAGCAAGTGCTAATGTTTTTCAACAGCTCTGACTGGTAATTCTTGTCGCAGAACATTAGTCTTTGGTCTTATACTTCTGTGGCAAAAAAAAAAAATATATATATTATTTCCTCTTTTTGATATTGTGCCTAATGTGATGCTATCTGTTTAAGAAAACAGATGACATTTTCATGCTAAGACACTGAAAAGCATTTTAAATTAAAAATCTATGCTTTCTTGATAGCAGATTGTACAGGTTGTTTCCAGTTTTTACTCTTGTATGTAGATCTTTGTCCTTGACAACAAAGTTTGTTCCTCGGTGCTTAAGAAAGCAAACACAGAAAAAGCTTAGTAGAGTCTGAATCTAAAAAAATGCTGGACTGGAACAGCTTCTTGAACCAAGAAACAAATCCCTTAAAGAAAGCTTTCTTGGAGTAAAAAACTGAGAACTATGAAAAGATTTTTCCTTTATACACTATGTAAATTTAAGTTCAATTTGGTTAAGCCGGTACAAACAGAAAATTAATATGACATAAAACTTTTGAGGAAGAGTTACCTTCTACTATGATAACAGTGAAAATGAGAAATTCACTAAGGCAAATGACAATATGTTCCTCTACTGTTGGCTTTATCAGGCAAAGTAACGCTGTGTGCTTCTTTGAGGTGAGTTGCTTTGGCAGATGGCAGCTCACTGAGATAGGGAAGATTACACCAGGGTAGGCCACACCGCATGTTCCCAGGCCTATCATACTCAGATTTATCTGATGAACCAGAAAAGTGTGCAGAGGCAACGTAGAAGAGAGCCTATAATATTATTCCATAATTTACTACTTTTTTTAAAAAATATTTTTAAATGTAAAGCACTGTTGTATTCTTATGTCATTAGGCCATTGAAGACTAGAGGTTGGGTTTGCTGTGTTATGGACTTGAGAAATTACAGAAATAAAAGGACAAAATTAAAATAGCTTCAGCTTAGTTTTCAGAACACCTGCACTATATAGCTGGTGATATAACAAAGAAATGCCTCCATCTACATATACATATGACATAATATATTTTTCTTTTGCAGTAGTGATATGTGATATTATGATAAACTCATCCTATGTTCATTAGGGCTAGAAATGAACAACATGTATTATGTTGTTAGTGCAGATGCTGCTTGAGAAGCTGTGAAGGAAAAATATGCCTTTTAATTTATATAATAGCATCATAATATTGTTAGCATTGCTTTCTATTCATTTTCCCTATAAAACCTAGGATTGTATATCTTCTTTTTGACTGACACTGTACATTAAGCAGACATTTTCATTCTGCTAACATAAATGACACTCATTTATTTCTCCTTTGAGGTTACACTATATTTATTTCAGCATTTCTTCTATGTACAGATGGTCAGATTTTTTTTGATCAAACCGCAGAAAATGACAATACATTCAGAGAAATTTTAAGCACAAATGCTATCAGAGAAGTCCATGGGAGCTGGACTTATTAAGTAAACACTTAACATAAATAGTATTATGTGTGCCCTGCCAAAACAGGACTTCTTATGCTTTTTGTTTGTTTGTTTGATTGATTGTTTTTAATTAATTGAAGAATGTGGAGCATCATCATATTAGAAGTTCCAATTAAATACTCAGCCAAAGAAGTAATATAGTTTCCCTTAATTGTTTTCATTCTAACTAGCTGTTTTTTTTTTGTTGTTGTTGTTGTTTGGTTGGTTGGTTGGTTTGTTTTTTTGTTTTTTGTTTTTTCTGTTTGCTTGCTTTTCATACCTAGGTAGACTTCTGAGTCTTTCCAGAGTTTGTGTATGTTACACACACACAAACACACGTGTAGCTATACATGTATATATACTATATATACTATATATATACGTATGTACACAGACACAAATACATACACGTTTATGTTTATCTTTGCCTATGTCTGTGTGTGGAATAGTTGTTCTCTTCTGAGATTCATTAAATTCTATTAAATGCATTTAACACACCTCCTACTGTCTCCAAATAGGAATATCATAATTATGCCTTTGAAAGCAGATTTATTCCTATACTTCTGTGTCATCTTATCTCTCTTTTTGTGTTGCATATAATATATGTTCCTTTCTTTGTTTCCATAGGTTTGGGTTGTTTGTCTCCTGAACAGTACTTCAGTGTGTTGCACCATACCCTCTACCATTCACAGAGTAAAGTTGCATATGAAGAGGGAAGAATTTATTGATAATTAACATTATGACATTAATTACTTTATCTAATTAACATCTTCACAGAATCACAGAATTACTAAGCTTGGAATGAACCTCTGGAGATCATCTGGTCCAACTCCCCTATTCAAGAAGGGACACCCAGAGCAGGCTGCCCAAGAACCATGTCCAGACAGCCTTTGAAAGTCTCCAAGGAGGGAGACTCCACAACCTCTCTGGAGAATCTAATCAAAATTATGATTAGCCAATTAAATAGATGCTAATACTGATCGTCCAAATTATCCATTTGTTACAGCTAATTTATGTTAATAACACAGCTAATTATTATACACAAACACTCTGATGTTCACCCTATTACCTGATTTTATTATCACCCTTCCAGTGTGTTGATAAAGCAAGATGCCAGTGTCCCAAGTCCAAAGGAGTATGATGGTAATTACGATTTTCCTTTCTCCTTGATCTTGGGTACACCTGTGATTATTTTTGTATGCTTGTCCACATCATCAGCTTACTTGCTTTCTCGTCACTTGTGTGTAATGATTATTTATTTATTTTTATTACATGTTGGATATTTCTTTGCTCTCTTTGATATCCTAAAGCTGTTTTTGCCCAGCTGCTTATTGACAAGCAATTAAGCATTTGTGATTAGTGTTTACAGTCAAGGTTCTGGACTTATACTTTGAATGCCCTTGTGGTCACCCCATGTCTGCACTCCTTTACACTACAATCCTGTTCTAGTGTCATAGATTGATCTTTCTGCACATCATAGCTACTAGCTATTTTTAGTTATCATTTACATAAACATATGAGTACTATAGTAAGAGTAGGAATTGCCCCACACCATTGGAATGAGGTGAACTTTAATTAAACCATCTAATGATTATGTGGTCATTCTCCAGCAGACCAAGGGAAGTGCAAAGAAAGCCTGATAGGTCCTGAGGCTTTCTCTGTTCATATAAAGCCTGTGGCCTGTTTACTAATAATTTCAAGACTATATTTACTGGGTTACAAAGTTACAAATGCTTCTAGAGTTTCATGAGGCCATTACTGATATCAAAATTTTTCTTTGGAATTGAGATGCCTTATGGGAATATGCTATGGCATTTAGCTCAATTAGTAGTCTCCTGCCTATATCAATTTTGATTTTAGGATATTGTAAAATAATTTTCTCAGCTTTTTCTTCCACTTTCTAGAACCTTCATACATAGTAATTGGCCAAAGTCCCTGAGAAGCTAATGTAGTTTCGTATAAAACTCACATTTAATTTTTGTTTCTACTTGGATTTAATAGTAAACCTATTACCAGTTCTGAGGCACTTAAATATTATGCTGATCGCTGCCAATTATAGTCCTAGGGACATATTTACATAGCAGGTGGAGAGATGCCTGTGTTTATTTTGTGTACTATGGCCAAAAGCAAATTCAAGCTGATTCCTTGGGCTGTAAAAGCAATGCAAAGGTCTTATGTCCTCCTTGGACATGATTACATTGTTGAAAGTTTTAAAGATCTCTCAGATAAAAAAGAAACCTGAATTAGGCCCAAGAGATACATGGAATCAAAATAAGCCTAGTGTAATATGTAACTATAAAATGCATCGAGAAAAAGAAAGTATCATTGGAATCAAAAAGCACTGTAATTTTGAAATGCTTTTCTGAAGAAATATAATGTAAAATTGTATTTCTAAAAAGTCTGTAAGAAAGTAAATATCAATTACTGGAAAGATTAAAAATAATACAAAAAAATGTTACCAGAAGTATGTCCTTTCACAAAAAATGTAAATAATGCAAGTCTTTTTTATTACAGTCTGGCACAACAGAATACTAGATTGTCTTATTTGACATTTACTGTTGTATCTACTTACATAATTTTATATTTCAAATACACAAAAAAAAATAAGACAAGAAGAGGAGAAAAGCATTAAGATAGCCAAACATTACTAACAGGATCAGAAGCATGTTCACATAAGCAAGGATGAAAAGATACTTTACATTCCATTAAACAAAAAAATTGCACAGTGATATGCAGGTTTTGCCCATTGTGTGATCTTGAATCTATTGGTTTTAAATACAGTACTTAGTGGAGCCTGTTCATATTAAATGTGATTTCTGGTTAATTTTGTTGATGCTACCAACAACATGTAATGGATAAATAAATGAGGACTGTGACAGGTATTGCACACCTTTGGCTGCACTAGACAATCAAAAAAGTATCTAATATTGGAAAAAATTTCCTTACTGGATATGACGAAGACCAATTTTTTCTCAGATAAGGAAATTTAATGCTGTCAAAAATCAAGGACAATTCAAGGACAAATGCTCCAGTAGAATAGAGGAAAAAGATAAGCATTGTAGAATCTGTTGTTAAATATCTGTTGTCTGAGTTTAAGGGAAACTCCTCAATTGCAAGTTTGAATAATCTGAAGAAAGGAGGCTGCACTGTTAAGTAGAGAAATCCAGAGAGATAAGCAGAGAAAAGGCTTTGGATGCCATAAAAGACCTAATAAAACTCTATTAAATCTAAGCTAATTACTTCCAGCTTCTATCCTAACCACTTGACAAAAGCAGACACCTCTATAAAGTCAACAACATTTGACATTGTGGTGGTTTTACTCCGGTAGGCAGCTGAGCTCCACCACACCCGCTCTCTCACTCCCCCTCCTCAAAGTGAAAGGGGAAGAAAATATGATGCAAAGGGCTCAAAGGTTGAGATAAGGATGGGGAGATCACTCAACAATTATTGTGACAGGCAAAACAGATTCAGAGTAGGGAGATAGTAAGATTTATTGCCTATTACTGACAAGCTAGAGAAGTGAGAAACACTGAGAAGTGAGAAGTGAGAAACAAAGGAAAGAAACCAAAACCACCTTCCCCTCATCCACCCTACTCCACCCGAGTGGCACAGGGGAACGAGGAAGGACGGCTGTGGTCAGTCCGTAGTCTCCGCCACTCCTTCTCTTCCCCTGCACTGTGGGGTCGTTCCCATGGGATGCCGTCCTTCCCGAACTGAGCCTGCAGGGGCTGCCCACAGGCAGCAGCTCTTCAAGAACTGCTCCCACATGGCTCCGTACCACAGGGTCCATCCCCCAGGAGCAAACTGCTCCAGTACAGGTCCCCCACGGGTGACAGCTCCCCCCAGGCCCCTTGCTCCTGCGTTGACTCCTCTCCATTGGCTGCAGCTCCAGCCTGGGGCCTGCTTCTGTGAGAGCCCTCCACAGGCTGCAGCCTCCATCAGTGCAGGTCCACCTGCTCCACCAGGGGCTCCTCCACGGGCTGCAGTGTGAAGATCTGCTCCACCATGGTACACCATGAGCTGCAGCGGGACAACCTGCTTGACCATGGTCCTCACCACAGGCCACAGGGACTTCTGCTGAGGTGCCTGGAGCACCTTGTCCCCTCCTTCTTCACTGACCTTGGCACCTGCAAATCTGTTTCTCACTCCTCTCTCTCTCCCAGCTGCTGTGTGACAGCAGTTTTTTTGTTTGTTTTTCTTTTTTTCCCTTTCTTAAATATGCTCTCACAGCATGTTTATTGGCTTGGCTCTGGTCAGCAGTGGGGCCCTTATCTAACACGGGGCATCTTCTGAACTCTTCTCACAGAAACCAGCCCTATTGCACCCTCCTACCAAAACCTTGCCACGTAAACCCACTATAGACATGCATCTCAGAAGTGAAATAGATCACATTTGTAGGTATTTCTTCCTCTCTATTTAATAGGAAGAAATTTTTATTTGCCTAAATAGATAACTTCTGTCAAAAGATTCTTCCTTCTGAAAGGCCAAATTCTAGATCTGATTTGTCTCCCATTTCAGGTTTAGTCGCACACCTTCAATGTTTATCACCAAATACAAGATGATTTTCTGGCTCAGTGTTGGTAACTAGTCTGTTTCTAGTTCCACACAAGAACACAAAAGCATTTTTCTGATAGTCTTTAGCTGTACCAAAACTTAACATTGCTGCAGACCTTTGTATGAACTGGACACCTTGGGGAATCTCTGAGCACAGCGATACAGCTGAACAGGTTTAGCAGCTAAAACACATCAGTGACATTCAGCTTGCTTATTGAAATGAACAACAACTCCCATGTCACACCTGAAAATTGTGTGGATGGAGCATGTTGTCCCCAGACAACTGGGCCAGGAAGCTTTTTTAACAAGTCATCAAGAAGCAAGTATCTGGCCTTGTCTTTTCCTTGGACCTCAGCCATTTTAGCCTTGTCTCTAGCACCTGTCTCCTGTCTGGTCCTTTGAGGGGTACCTAGACATGGTCCTGGGCTCTGGACACAGTGGCTATGACTGTGGCTATGCTGTGGCTATGACTGATGATGCACCCCATTACTGCTGCAGGGTTCAGTCCCTGTGGGACTATGCATTTTGGTGGAAGCAGTGTCAGCACAGAGGTGATCTTGGCTCTTCCATGAGTGGAGCAGCCCAGCCCTTCCTTCTGCCAGATATTTGATATCTGTGTCAACCTGACTGATGTGGAAATGGCTTAAATAGATGAAATTGGAATGATCCTGCAGTGATGAACCAGTGTTTATAAGGAGCAAGAATCTATGACTTATTACTTCTCTCCAGAGAGTAATTCTCATGTCTGCCTACAGTAATTTCTATGTTCTCTTTTCCCACATGACAGGAGTATAAGTCTTAAAGCGTACCAATAGATTTCGTAAGTATGTAAGCTGATCAGTTTGTAAGAATATAGAATTTTGTTCCTCCTGCTTCACGAATCACTCCTTAGATATCTAGGCTGCTTTAGAGCAAACTTAAATAACTGAGGAACTCTCATATCCTTGAAGCCTGCTTATCTTTTGCACTAAAATTGGGTCCAAAGTAAAAAATCATGCAGTTTTTCAGTCCCATACATTTTTTATGATCACACTGTTTTAGGTCAGAAGAATGTTGCTGTCAGCAGTGTCTCAAACAGAAGGACAATCTAACATCCAAAGTTCTGTATATAATGCTGATGCTTACAGGGGAAGCTGTTCCAAGTGTTCAGTCTATATTCATCTTTTATGGTTAACAGATTTCTTTTAGTCTGGCTTCTTATCTTGTTTCAACAAGACACATATATGAAAAGAGAGCATGAATAAGATAACTTCCTCATTCCTGCAAAGAGATATCAGCCCAAAGATTGGAAGTAAAACTGTTAGATGTAAATTAAAAAAATAAACAAAGGGGGGGAGAGGGGGGAGGAAAGAAGGAAAAAGAGAAAAAAAGAAGTAAAGAAATAAGCCCTCCTCTACCTATTTCATGATGAAACTTTAACAGTTTGAGCCTCTGTTACTGCCTTTGACACTGTTACTGCCAGCAGATAGAACATTTCTAATATTATGTGAATCAAAACAGAGGGAGAAAGTGGATGCCTTTAACCTTAATCCATCAATTTGACAGCATTTAACATGTCTGTCAATCAAATTTATTCTGCAAAAGTCAGTGTACAGGAAGCCTTGGTTCACCTGAGCTATTAATATATATTTATATTCATTTATGCTTATGTTTTTAATAAGACAGAGATTATTAGAATGTCGTTATTTTATACATTTTGTGGTAGCTCCTTTTGTGTCATCTAAATATTTTTTTTCTAAAGAACGGTCACATGCCTACCTGAGTTATAAGACTGGATTTCCAATACTGACCATTCATATGGAATATCACCAAAAGACAAACTAATGTAACACTAAATTTTCTCTCTTCTAACAGGAGTTAAAAAGCCCATCTTTCATGCTCATTTAGGAAACATGGTAACTAGCCTTCTGATTATCACAAGGGACCAAATAGGACTTATTCTTCAAAGATCCTCCTCCACAGACAATACAGGGAAACTTCAGATGCCTCGGCTAAGAGATTACAAGTAAGTGAGAAGTACGTGGCCAAGTCTGGACAAGACATGATAGTACAAAATAACTAGTCTCACAGTTCTTTATATCCTACCAAGACCTGTGTTTTTTCCAAGATTTTGGTGGTTGTATTCTGTTCCATGCAATACCAAATGATAAGGTCAAGAGTCTATGGCAGCTATTGTTATGAGCTTTTTAGTATTATCAGATGCCCTTAGCATTGTTGATGACATTACTGGCCTTGTCTGGTTAGTGGCAATATTTTTTTTTTTTTTTTCTCTGTATTCTTAAATGGTATTTTGGCTTTTCCACAGATTTCTCTGAGGTTCCACATACTTCTGTGTTTAACAGTGTGCAACAGGTAGTTTGTAAATATTTGCAAATTCAGTATCACAGTGCAAAAAATCACTCATTGCTGAACTGAAATTGAAGCTGATTGCAATTTAAACTTTGTCATTCAGAATGATTGCATAAAAGGAGACAGAAAATACCAACAGGTGTATATAACTGCCTCTTGGACTTGGGCATGTGTCTGACTTCTGCTGCCAGAGCTGGACCTCAGAATGAGTCAAACATTCCATTCATAACATTAGCCATGATGATACTGTTCAATATATTGAACTTTGAAGTTGTGACAACTTCTCTCATGTAAAAGTCTGCAAATACCAGTGTTTGTGTTAAAATGCAAGGTAAAAACATATAAAATTACTGATAACTTGCCATGTGTGAGCATCTCAGTTTAAAAAATGACATACTGAAAGTTTGCTTTCCACAAGGTTTCTTTGGCTTGCAATGCACCCACTTTAGTATTTTGTTCCAGTCAGAAAATACTGTTTCACTTTTAGGAGACATAAAAAAAACTTTTGTCCATATCCTTTGAAATGGGGTTTACTGGTCTGCACTTAGGAGAGTTGTACAATACTTCTGAATAACAAAGGCTGAATTTAAATTAATAGTTTGTTTATGATTGGTAAATTTCAGTTTAGATACTTCTTTTACTGCTATTTTAGTATTTTAAAGTTTATTTTATATGTAAGTCTGGTGCTATGGGACACATTTCTAATTTTGCCTATGCCATTATTCAAATCAGAAGAAATAAAGGAAAAATGGGATTATGATTTTGCATTATCTTGAGGGAAGGTTTTGTGAGATCATCCTTATTGTCCCTGTGAAACATGCAAGATCGCAAAAACCAGAATGCAATATTTAAAAAGCACCTCTGTTTCATGAAAGGTTTCTTACCTAAATGATTTAGTATCTCTACATAATTTGATTTAGCTATTGGATGTGTTCTGTTTTCTGGAGAAAAAAAAAAAAAAACACAAAAAAAAAACACGAGGGCTTTTTTGTTTTCTACCATATTTGAATGCAAACAAAGTAGACTTGAGACTAATAGCAAATTATTTTTGCACTCATACTTGAAAGACATGCTGTTATTGTGAATATAATATTATTAAGATTCATTATGAAATTACCATAACAATTAAAGTCAGCTGTGAAATACCAGTTCAGGAGTAACTCTCTCATTTTAAAATAATATCATTAGTTCTTGTCATGCAGAGAAATGTAATTAATGTAAACTTCATTTGCATATTCCCTGTTTTTCTTTTCTTTCTTTAATCTTGTAATCACTGCAAGTAATTTTTTAAAAAGGTGACCTTAATAAGTGATTAACATTTTTCTTAAATTCAACCTAACAATTGTTAGTTTATTATTATTAACTGTAAACAAACAAAAACTCTGTTCTAAACAAAAGATTCAAAAAGCAACGAACCTGAAGATAATGCTAAAATGTGCATTCTTTCATTTAGAAGGTTTAGGATAATCACAAACACATTAAAATATACCTGTGCAAATACAACCACATAGTTCACACCTACTGTAATTCTCCTTAAATGGTTCTACTTGACAATTATGATCATGCTGCCTTAGATACTTTCACAAATAAAGCAGAAAACTCTGAGTCTGGGATTAATTATTTGTGTTAGACGTATGGGCTAATTTATCTTCCTTCTTGTGTATAAATTATTCATAATCTTTTTTCTCAAGTATTGTCATTATTCAGGGACTATTTTGTGCAGATCCTGGTGAATAACATGTTCACAAATTTGTGATTGTAATTTATTGTCATTGTATTTTATAGACAAAATCAAATTTCTGATTTGCATCGGTGTAAAACTACAGAAAAAAAAAAAATCTTGTACTAGGGAGTGGAAGACTGAAGCAACTGAAGCAATTCGAACACACAAGGAATTCTCTGAAACACAAAGAATTTCCAAGGCCAGATAAGCCCAGAATTGACAGTATAAATATTTAAGTTGCCAAATTCATTTTATATGAATATTCTGTGATTGCTATAGAAAATTATTCTCATTCGTACAGTTGCCTTTCAACAACTCATTTGACAAAATATTCAGGAAAAGACTAACATAAAGCAGTGAGTAAAAGTGAAAGGATTCACTGAAAAGTAAATATTCACAGGAAATTATTTGCCCAGATGGCAGAAAAACTGTGTGGTATCTAGAAGTAATTCCTGGATGTCTGAAGCAGATGTTTTAGCCTAGACCCAAAGGCTTTTTTATATAAATGCTAATCATGGGGCTTGGGATATTTTAAATGAGTGTTTCCATGTTTCTTCAGTCATAGTTCCTGTGACATGTGGATCCATTACTAAACTAAAAGAAAAAAAATAATGTTTGGATCTAATTCTGCTCTTATATACATAAATGTTAAAGTTATTAATCTAGTAGGTTATATTCATAACTAACTACAAATACTCACATCAATACTTAATTTCACATCAATACTTAATTACTTACTGGCTACTGCCATTAAAGACAACGAAAAATCTTTTTACAAATACGTCAACGCAAAACAGAGGACTAAGGAGAATCTCCATGCTTTACTGGATGCAGGGGGAAACCCAGTTACATAAGATGAGGAAAAGGCTGAGGTGCTTAATGCTTTCTTTGCCTGTCTTTAGAGGCAATACCGGTTGTTCTCTGGATACCCAGTACCCTGAGCTGGTGGAAGGGGATGGGGAGCAGGATGTGGCCCTCACTATCCACGAAGAAATGGTTGGTGACCTGCTACAGCACTTGGATGTGCGCAAGTCAATGGGGCCAGATAGGATCCACCCGAGGATACTGAGCAGAGGAGCTGGCCAAGCTGCTTACCATCATTTATCAGCAGTCCTGGCTATCAGGGTAGGTCCCAGTCAACTGGTGGCTAACAAACGTAATGCCCATCTACAAGAAGGGCCAGAGGGCAGACCAGGGGAACTATAGGCCTGTCAGTTTGACCTCAGGGCCAGGGAAGCTCACGAAGCAGATTATCTTGAGAGTCATCACGTAGCACTTGCAGGGCAAGCAGGCGATCAGGCCCAGTCAGCATGAGTTTATGAAAGGCAGGTCCTACATGATGAACCTGATCTCCTTCTATGACAAAGTGACATGCTGGGTGGATGAGGGAAAGGCTGTGGATGTGGTCTACCTTGACTTCAGCAAGGCCTTTGACATCGTTTCCCACAGCATTCTCCTCAAGAAACTGGCTGCTTGTGGCTTGGACTAGCGTACGCTTCGTTGGGTTAGAAACTGGCTGGATAGCTGGGCCCAAAGAGTCGTGGTGAATGGAGTCAAATCCAGTTGGAGGCCAGTCACTAGTGGCGTTCCCCAGGGCTCGGTGCTGGGGCCGGTCCTCTTTAATATCTTCATCGATGATCTGGACGAGGGCATTGAGTGCACCCTCAGTAAGTTCACAGATGACACCAAGTTAGGTGTGTGTGTCAATCTGCTCGAGGGTAGGAAAGCTCTGCAGGAGGATCTGGATAGGCCGGACCGATGGGCTGAAGTCAACTGCATGAAGTTCAACAAGGCCAAGTGCCGGGTCCTGCACCTGGGATGCAATAACCCCAAGCAGAACTACAGGCTGGGAGATGAGTGGTTGGAGAGCTGCCAAGCAGAGAAGGACCTGGGAGTGATGGTGGATAGTCGGCTGAATATGAGCCAGCAGTGTGCTCAGGTGGCCAAGAAGGCCAACGGCATCCTGGCCTGTATTAGAAACAGTGTGGCCAGCAGGGCTAGGGAGGTGATTGTTCCCCTGTACTCGGTTCTGGTGAGGCCGCACTTCGAGTACTGTGTTCAGTTCTGGCCCCCTCGCTACAAGAAAGACATCGAGATGCTCAGGCGAGTCCAGAGAAGGGCAACGAAGCTGGTGAGGGGCCTGGAGAACAAGTCCTACGAGGAGTGGCTGAGAGAGCTGGGCTTGTTCAGCCTGGAGAAGAGGAGGCTCAGGGGCGACCTTATCGCTCTCTACAGGTACCTTTAAGGAGGCTGTAGCGAGGTGGGGGTTGGTCTGTTCTCACATGTGCTTGGTGATAGGATGAGGGGGAATGGGCTTAAGTTGTGCCAGGGGAGTTTTAGGTTGGATGTTAGGAAGAACTTCTTTACCGAAAGGGTTGTTAGGCATTGGAACGGGCTGCCCAGGGAAGTGGTGGAGTCACCATCCCTGGAGGTCTTTAAAAGACGTTTAGATGTAGAGCTTAGTGATATGGTTTAGTGGAGGACTTGTTAGTGTTAGGTCAGAGGTTGGACTCGATGATCTTGAGGTCTCTTCCAACCTAGAAATTCTGTGATTCTGTGAAATAATTTAAACAGGTATTGTATTTCGATGATAGTTGATCTTTGAAGTCAAATGCTGCAGTCTTAAACTGCAGTCATATTTTATATATATATATATTCTGCAACAGTATTAGATTATTTCTTAATCCTATTGGACTTTTAACAAAGATCTAAGTGGAGAAAAAGCTTTTGAATGGGTTGACCGGTTATACTTGAAAAAGTAGTATATAATTGCTTCCATGTTTTAGAATGAGATTTTTTTTGTGCTTGTGTTCAATATATATGTATATATATATAATTGAAAGTGTAGTAACATAGCTTGTTTAAATTTATACTGAATTACAGAAGACTTTCCCACAGGTCCTGCTGGCTTAGTGTAACAGATGTCACTAAATTATCTCCAACAAAAATAGGTAAAGATTTATCCACTGAACAGCATAGACACAAAAACAAGGAAAGAAATCAGAGTTTGACATGCTCAAGTAATTCAGACTATTAAGAGATTATCGGTTTTTCTCTTTGCTATCATTTTTATTTTGAAGCCTTTTCTACAGAGGAATCTTAATTTTAAACCCAATGACATTGCTTAATTGACCATTATTTCCAATGTTTACATAATGACAAAAATGTATGTCATGCACAAGGGCTTCTATATGCATTAAGAGAAATTATGTTTCTGGTAAGTCTGTTAGCAGCAAGAAATGTGTTAACCAAGGTGAATGCTAGAGAGCTGTAAACTACTGTATGCTCTCTAGCTTAATACTCTGGCTGATGAAAAGCTGATATTGTTGCCTACTATGGAAATGAAGTTTCCCTTGACATTGAAAAAGCTGCGACATGCTGTTCTCCAAAATGGATTGGGTATAAAAAGCCGAGTGTGGTGTTTCTCACTGGGTGTTGTGACAGTGTGCTCACCCAACCTTTCACCTGACCCTTCGCAAGTGATAACCAGCCATGATGGATGCACCTAGTCCAGGCACAAGGTGGATTCAGGCAAGACATACAGCAACACAATAGCCAAGGGCTAACTGAGCATGCACTCACTAAATACATCTGGTATGCGAATATGACTATAATTCAGTCATCTTACTCCATTAATAGGGGACAGCCCAGAGGCCATTAATCTCTCCTGCACAGCAGCAGGATGCATGCTAGGATCTTTGCCTTGAGCAGAGATTCCTCTCAAGGTTATTCCTTGACGTTGAGAGATCCCTTACCTGCAACAGATATTCAGTATGTGACTAACAGTACAGTTTGTAATCTTAGCTAAGTGATATAAAGGATTGATTGTACATATAATCTTTTAGACTTAAGCCATTGACCAAGGGTCTATTCTGAACCTCATGGCTCAATGGGAGGGATCTCCCTTACAGTTTTGTCTGACCTTGTCTTTTATGCAATATATAATCAAATGACCTTGCCATTTGAATACAGTTGAGTCACTGTCTCATTTATGATTAAACTTTGCTAGATCACTACATTATATCAATACATTGCTGCATAATTCTGTTCATGACAGGTGAGGGGAATTTCCAGACAATTTTGAACTATGACTGTTGTGAAATTTTCCATTTCTTGGTGCGATTCCACACTGTGCAGCTGGTCTTTAACGTTCTGATGCCATATTATGAACACATTTTTGTTCCCTCCAATAATTAAATGGCCTAAATACAGAGCCTGTGACAGAGGTTCAGTCACAGCAGAAGAAGAATAGTCATAACATAATCTTCCTATCCTAAACAAATAATTATTAACATATCAGGTACTCTACTAAGCTCACCCTAGAATCCACACAAGAATTACTTCTCTCCTGTGTAACCAGCAACAAGAGCATTCTTCAGTTTCTGTGAAACACGTATGAGAAGTTACTAGGCAATCATAGTGTTTATTGAAGGGTAGGTTTCTGCCTCACTTTTTCCTTTTTTTAATTTTTTTTTTTAGAATTTAGAATTTTTTTAGAATTCTAGGTGCAAACAGTGAGAACTTTCCTGATAGGACTCACTATAAACTTACTGAGCAAAGGTTTTATTGACTTGAATAAGCATTGCCTCTACAGAGGATATACAATCAAGTTTTATGTTGAAAATCATGAAAAATTATTTTGCTTTCAACAAATTCAGAATAGTTATTGATTAATAGCTCTGAAAAATGTAAGCTTATAAGTGTTTTTAAGTACACCTAAACAAGTTAAACTTTTCAGAAAAAGAATCTTTAGTCTTTTAAAAGAAGTCCTTAGCATTTTCAAGCAGTGTCATTGAAAATGATTCCTTCTGCAATGATCAGGTATCTCAGGAATAGATTTGGCCATATGTTCACTAACAGACCAGTCAATTAATCACACTTTGACATGAATCTGAGAATTCTGGTGGGAAGGGAAGGGAAGGGAAGGGAAGGGAAGGGAAGGGAAGGGAAGGGAAGGGAAGGGAAGGGAAGGGAAGGGAAGGGAAGGGAAGGGAAGGGAAGGGAAGGGAAGGGAAGGGAAGGGAAGGGAAGGGAAGGGAAGGGAAGGGAAGGGAAGGGAAGGGAAGGGAAAAGCAACAAAATACATTACAGATAGAATTATTTGGTTCTTGTTCATCACCTCACTGGACAATTTTCCTTGTGCAACACCAGGGGAGTTTCTGTAACCTACAGAGTCAAGTTCCCACTTTGCCTGACCACCACCTCTGTTTTGTATATCCATATTACACTAATATATACGTTAAATTGACTGTGTCTAAATATGTCCTGTTATAAATCAGTCTGAGTAAACTTATTTCCTGATAACTTTCTGCCTTTCTACCTTTTTTTTTTTTACTACCATGGCTTTGTTTCACTTGTCAAGGGATCTTTTATGCCTTTACCTTTCACTGTCTCACACCTATTGAAGTACAGTATCAGATCAACAGTGATCAAGCATCTGGTAAAATTTACATCTCTTAGTATGCTACTATAGAGTAAGAAAGAGAGAAGGTGCAATACATGCCTTACTCACTTAAACAAAATGCATACACAAGCATTGTTTCATCCATAGTCAGACCCAAAGAAATTATTGTTTCCCTACATCTCTAGAAAGTACGTTTACGGATACACATCAAATTATAGAATCGTAGAATATTTTGAGTTGGAAGGGACCTTAACGATTACCCTGTACCAACCCCAAGCCATGGGCAGGGACACCTCACACTATATCAAGTTGCTCAAAGCCCCATCAAGCCTGGCCTTAAACATTTCCAGGGATGAGGCATCCACAGCTTCTCTGGGCAGCTTGTGCCAGTGTCTCACCACCCTCATAGTAAAGAATTCCTTCTTTATATCTAATCTAAACCTACCTTCTTTTATTTTAAAGCCATTTCCCCTTGACAAAGAGTCCCTCCCCAGCTTTTCTGTAGGCCCTCTTAATGTACTAGAAGGCTGCTATAAGGTCTCCTCAGAGCCTTCTCTTCTCCAGGCTGAACAACCGCAACTCCCTCAGCCTGTCTTCATAGGAAAAGTGCTCCAGCGCCTTGATCATCCTAATGACCCTCCTCTGGACTCATTCTAATACTACCATGTCTTTGTTCTTCTGGGGGCCCCAGAGCTGAACACAGTACTGCAGGTGGGGTCTAAGAAGAGGAGGAGAATCACCTCCCTTGACTTGCTGCTACAGTTCTTTTGATGCAGCCCATGATATGGTTGGCTTTCTGGGCTTCAGGTGCATATTGCCAGATCATGCTGAGTTTCTTATCATCCAATATCCCCAGGTCCTCCTCACCAGGGCTGCTTTCAATCCATTCTCCACCCAACCTGTATTTGTGCTTGGCATTACCCCAAACTAAGTGCAGGACCTTGCACTTGAACTTGTTGATCCTCATGAGGTTCAAACAGGCCCACATCTCAAGCCTGTCAAGGTCCCTGTAGATGGGATCTGTTTCATCCAGAGTGTCAACTGCATTGCACAACTTGGTGTCATTGGAAAACTTGCTGAGGGTACACTCAATTTCATTGTCATGTCCCCCACAAAGATGTTAAACAGTGCCAGTCCCAGTACTGAACCCTGAGGAACGCCACTTGATACTGATCTCCACCTGGATATTGAGCCTTTCACCCCAACTCTTTGAATGCAACCATCCAGCCAATTGCTTACCCATTGAGTAGTCTATCCATCAAATCCAAGTCTCTCCAATTTACAGACAAGATTATCATGGGAGACATTGACAAATGCTTTGCACAAGTCCAGGTAGATAATGTCAGTTACTCTTCCCCTATCCACCAATACTGTAAATCTCATAATCAGTTTCAAATGTTAAAAGGTAGAAGTTAGAAATTTAAGATTATTGACTGAAACTTCATGGATTCAGTCATCACTAGTTATAAGGAGATTAACAGTATTCCTTCTGCCCCTTCCTTGGAGCAAGGTTTATTGATGTAGATACAGGGAAACAATTTTGTCTCCTACACATTATGTATGCAATTACTCATCACTCCTGATGGCTCATTTTATGGAAATTTTAGTGGACTCAGTATAATATATATACATGTATATATATTTCCAAGATACTCAGATATTATGTAGAAGAACATCATATAAAAATCTAGAGAGAGATGAGTCTACAAAATCTATGTTAAGAAATTCATCTATCACTTCCCTTGTTCTTCATTTTACATCATATCTGCTCTGCTACAACTCTATTATTATTCCAGGCTGCAGCTATGTTCCTGCATTCCTAATGGTATATCAACATTTGTTTGCATTTTCAGGCAGTTATTTTGGAGTGATTAATTTGGGTGTCAGAAAACAAACTGCGGTCTTCCAGATACTATTCTGATCAGATTAACTGTGTCATTATCCACAGGTATGAGGAATTTTGATTCTAGCCCATTGCTCTGTCTAGAAAATTAAGTTGTCACTCCTTTAAGCAATTTATTACAATACAGTATGCAATTGTTTTATTATACATGAAAGCCTGTAATGGGCAGGTTCCCATCAGTGGTTTGCAACTTGATTATGTGCATGACTGTCAAAATAATAAAATAAAATACATGTCACTAGGAAAAAGAAAGGGAAGAAAAAAGTTAAAAAGCTATGGCATAGTATCACTAGGTTTTTGTTTTTGTTGTTTTTATGTTTTCAAGAATTATATCTTCAGCTAATCCATTTTACTGAGATCTGTTTATACACCTCTGAGCAGGTAATTTAATATAATTGTATATTTAACAAGTAAATTTGTATTGATTAAATAACTAATGAATAACAAAATATTCAAAAACACATCTATTTGTTTTGAGTGAGACCTCTTTCCTTCAGCTAATGATTCATGAGAGAAGAGAGACAAGAAGAAAGAAAATGTTTGCATGACAGAAACTATTATCTGAATGTACTGTGTTCAAGAATTAAAGATTCAGCAAGAATATGGGCAAAGGAAACTTTGTACTCTAGAACTAGTCCAAATGCATATTCGGTTGTGTTTGAATATCAACCTCCTCAACTTCCTTGGTCAGTGGTATTCTGGTAATCAGGTGGTGATTTAGTAATCAGGAGCTGATTTTGTAGCTGAGGATCTGGAAGGTCATTTTATAGCTGCCTATTTCAGGTTTTTTTCCTCCACAGCAAATGCATGTTGTCATTGCTACAGCCAACAATATTATCCACTATAATGCTAACCTCCTTGCTTTCTAATGTTATGTTAAAGTGGGTTGTTCTTTGATTACTTTTGTTTGTTCATTTTGTGCAAGACTGCAAGTCATTCTTTAGTTCAATAACAATTTCAAACATTTTATTATGCCTAGGAATAATCAAAAATTTTTAGTTTCATAAATAAAATCCTGTTAGAAAGAAGTATTTCTGTTTTTATTATTATTATTATATTATTTTCATACATTATCACCCACATAACGAGTGTCATTTGTTTATATCACTTTGGAGGTTGATCCCCTTTCTATGTAATAGTCTCCAGTATCCACACAGCTTTTCAATAAGAGAGAACATCAAGGATGAAGTATTTGAAATGTGTACTACTTTAATGACCTAAATTCTCCACAATGTCTACCAAAAACAGACAAGTATATAAAAAAAATATTAAAAATATACATTTGTGGACACACGGAACTGTATATATGTATATGTATGATATAGATAAACACAAATGGCATTTGTCATATAAGCGATCTTATTGTGACCTTAGGGTGACCTCCTGAGTGTCAAAGGCTTTTAAATCAGTAAGGGGTCAAAAAGTGGAAAGAAGCAAATGCATTAGAAAAGACCGAAGTTTGAAAATAAATAAATAAATAAATAAATGTCAGGAATGAAAACAAGTTAGAACTACCATGGGACCAAACAAAACAATGAAGAGATTCCTACATCCACATTAGAACTAAGAGAAAGACAAAGTTTACTGCTAGTATTTATTTGAGAGAAATATAAACAGAATGGTGTACAGAAAGCTGATGTATTCAATGCTGTCTCACTTCACTCTCCTCCAAAAGAAAAAAAAATAAATTAATTGCTACCAGACTCGAAGGAAAATTAATTTTAACATGGTGGCTGGCATAGGCAGAATTTGTAAAACATAGCTTTAAAAGTGTGCATAGATCAGATGTACTCAAATCCACAGGCTCAGATAAAACTCTCCCCAAAGTGCTTAAGGAGCTAACTAATACAATCCTGTAATCATTAGTCATTCTCTTTGAGAAACCAGTGAGCATTGAGAAAGTCCCAGGGTACTGAAGAAGGCCAAACATAGTATTTAGTCTTAAAAGGGAGGTGAAAGAAGAATCAGAAGTTAAAAATATCAATCTGGTTTCAACACATAGAAACAGTCTGTACTGTTTTTTATATCAATCATTTTGTAAGCTCCTGGCTGAAAATAAGATCTGAAACAAAGAGCCAACATAATCATGTCAATAACTGTTTCATTTCCATCTTTGTCAGAATGATAAAGATACTCTGGTGGACAATGTGAAATAGTATGTGATTTATTGTTTGACTTTTGACACTGCCTGTATAGGATATTCTCATAAGAAAATGAGGGACATGTTGTTCATATTAAAAGAAAATACTCCTTAAAAAAGCAGGGCCTTTTCTCAATTCTTCAGTAAAAAAAAAAGTTGGGGGGGGGGGGGGGGGGGGTTGGAGGCATTCAAATGAGAATTATGGGGCTGTTTCAGTGGTGTTTCATTCCATGCCACTAACTTAGGTAAGGTAATAAAAGTATGTGCACTTGAGTCACCCCCAAATAGAAGAAATAATAATATACTTCAGGTGAGGATCAGAATTCAAAATGATCGTTGCAGATTGGAGTGATAGCAAAAATCATTAGGAGACAATTCAGTCAAGAAAACTGAAAAGTACCATTTACAAGAAGGAAAAATCAAAAGTGTCATTGTAAGATAGAGACAAACTGGCTACAAACAGTCATATGGCAGGAAAAGTATCTGTAGGTCAAAGCTAGTCAGAGTCAAAGCTATGATACTGTATCATAATGATTCTCTGAGAAATGTTCTGTATAAAACTCAAGAAATTATTTCCCGTAGTGCTGAGAAAGCTTCATCTGCAATACTATATCCAATTTGGGAAACTGAACTGATGCAGACAGACTGGTCAGTCTAAAGCTGAGAAAGAAATTTAGAAGATATGATCTATGTTTTGCACAGGACTTTTAATTCTAAAGTAGAAGACTGTGTGGTGAACTTGATAATTGCCTTTTGTTCTGTTCTAAGCAAGATTTTGATCAAGGGTTTTCCATTTCTCTTGTGGCAAGGACAAAAGGACAATCTCTTTGATTATAAGAAAAAAGACATTGCTGGATACCAAAAAACTTTTCTAATACTGATAAGCACTGAAATTGTCAAACTAGGGGAAATTTTAAAATTTGCCTTCCTTGGAGATTTTTAACAGTGGGTTAAAGGATTAAGGAGGTAGATCCATAGATCTAAGAATGGCTGAAAAGGGTTATTCCAGAGTTCCCGCTTTCCCAGATTCCTAAGAGGGAGGACAGCATGATCAGTGAGATGGTTTTCCTGGACTGAGTGGGGAACTGTGTTCACATGGTCCTCAAGAGGCAGTGAGTGTGAGACACTGGAAACAAGCATCTTCTGTAAAACACAGAACAAACTTCCAGTAGTTTCTAACTCATGGAATCATAAACTAGGAGCAGTTTTCTCATGTTTAATACACTTGGGTAATTTTTTCTTCTCTGGATTTTGTGTGTGAACGTCCTTATAGTTTTCAGCTTATACAATATCCAGTGTGAATACATTTCAGAGAGTTGGTTGAAGAACCTCTTAATGATCTTTTTAAGCCTGCCACCTGGCAATTCCATTTAATGTCTCTCAGTTCCTCTCCTGAAAAAGACAACTAACTGTGTTTCCCTGTTCACCATCACAGTGCCACTCTCAGCCATTTCTGACATCTTCTTTCAGTCATTCCTTTTTAGCCTGAAAAGGTCAGTCATGTTGGATAAGTGTTTGTTAGGGATAGCCTAAATTATACTGAAACCTCTCATAGGAGAGAGGATTAGAATAGATTGTTGAAGTTTTTGAAGCCATTTTTGACATCATCATGTAATGACCTTCCAGTTGCTGTTTCTTATATGCTCTCTTTACGGCAGTCCAAACAATCATTTAACTGGAATGTAAATAAGCTCTTTACTGGGATGTGATTAAGAAAAACAAAATGTTACACAACAGCAAACCGGTGTAAATGGCACATAAATGTCTGTATTTGAACCAGAAGTATAAAATATAACGGAAATTTAGATATTTTAGGACATTCATCCAAATTTCTCTTCTGTAGAAAACAGCCTGTTTGAGATATGATTTTATAATAAGATAGCAAAATATATATATATAATTTCAACAAGAGTTATAATTTTGATAGTTATAAAAAGCTCCCTTCTAATTTTTCCTTCAATATTAAAAAAAATATATCTTATTCTTGCAAAATTCAGAACTTCAAAAGAATTTTATATTTCATCAAAAAAAAAATTTACAAAATGTTAAGTCCTTTAAATTGTCAGCTGTAAGCTGAATAGAAGCAAGGGATCAGTTTCATGTATAGTAATAACCTATTCAGCCTGCATTTCTGGCATGTGAATTTGCAATATTTGTTACATTATTTGTTAATTTGTTATGTATCTGAAGATGAATATTCTTAATTGCTTAATGAGATATATAACACAAGAATCTCTTTTTCTCCTTTTTCCATATTCTTTTACTGCTAAACTGCATCATTTACATACAGTAAACTTAATGCATTCTGACATGTGGTTATAATACCCTTTATTCAATTAAATGAATGGATTTTGAACAGATATTGGCCATAGTACAATAATCGTACTACTGTCTTTGTCTTAGAAAGAGTAAAAAATACTGGTGCATTAAAACACGAAGATGAACCAGAAAACACCTCTATTTATAGTTTGTCTTGAAAAGAATTGGTCTTAACTGACAAAATGTAGATATTGGCAATAGCATTTAGAGTTTCCCATTGGACTTAAAACACCCAACACAAAACACATTTTTCTCTTGGAAAAAAAAAAAATCAATCATGGATTGATTGTCTAGAGGGTCTTTCACATGCTCTGTAAATCTTGTCATTCTGGAAAACATAATATTGTCTTGTTATAGGTCTTTGGTTGTTAGACATGGAGAGAGGTATAGAAGAGCCTGTTAGTGCTCCACAACCAAAACTGAGCTGTAGTTACTACTACTGGCTGTAGTTTTGCATATAAGCTTTGAAGTCTTAGGAGTATCTGTAGGCTAAGCTGTATTTAGAGAGAATGAAGATAAAATGGTTTGATCATCATGCAGGATATTGATGTGGTTAAGGCAGCTTTGCAGAGCAAGTTGTTCATGCTTCCACAGGGAAAAAATAAAATAAAATAAAATAAAATAAAATAAAATAAAATAAAATAAAATAAAATAAAATAAAATAAAATAAAATAAAATAAAATAAAATAAAATAAAATAAAATAAATAATATAAAATAAAATAAAATAAAATAAAATAAAATAAAATAAAATAAAATAAAATAAAATAAAATAAAATAAAATAAAATAAAATAAAATAAAATAATAAAATTAAATTAAATTAAATTAAATTAAAATTAAAAAGGAAATGTTCCCCAATGAACAGATTGTAAAATAGTCACAAAGTAAAGCTTTGCTTCTTACAAAGCAAAGCTTACTTTCTCTACATTAAAATAATAATAATAATTATTATTATTATTATTATGTTAAAATAGCCTTTAAAAAGTTTATAGTTCCTCTGTGCTCCAAGAAGTACAATATCACAACTGCTCGCAGTTACTCTTGAGCAGGTCTAAACTGGTACTGTAATGAGGCTGATAAGTCACTTATTTGTTCAATTCACTACATGTTTTATTGTGCATATGTGAGAGACATCATAAAGCTTACATACAGGCACTAAACTGTGTTACTGATAGACTGAATCTGTGTTTACTAGGCTTATCTTTTTATACATTTTCTTGATAAGCTCTTAATAAAAAATACTCATTTAAAAAAAAACTTGAAAAATAATCATGGCTAAGCACCTCATACTCATTAGATATTTAGTTAACATACTTATCTGTTAACATATCAGATGATAATAAAAGTTATTTTACAAAAAACCTACAATAAGAATTATTTTTAAAGCTCTGTTAGGAAAATGTCTGCAACACTTTTAATTCCCCTCATTACTTTCATTATTTAAATTATACATATAAATGTTTGTTTTTATTGGAAAACTATATTCCTGTAAAATGAGAATCAAATTTTAAACACTTTCTGCATCTTCTCTCTAATTATTACTCCTTTAAGAAATTCAGCCTACTTTACATTTATGTTTTCATTTATGAAACTTTGTTCTCATTTATTTTGTTTGAAACCTCAACTTTGAAACAATGCAAATCAGATCAGAATGTGACCCAGTGAAAATGCTATGCCATCAAAGGATTCACATTTCATGCTGTGTTATGTAGCTTTCCAAAAGTGACATCTGGCTTCTTGGCAGGTTCCTGAGGCAGCTGTGCTGGTGGCTCAGAAACTGCTGATGGGTCTGCCATATGCAGTACCTGCAGTTTGGCTGCTTCAGGCTTGCTCCAATTCATTGCCCTACTGAATAAAATTTGCTTTGAATTATCTTCTATCTGAAGGTACTGGCATACTATTCCTCTTTTTTTTTTTTTTTTTTTAATCAGTGATTTGGTCAGAAAATAGGAGGGTTCCAAGTTCTGCTACATTGGCTTAGCTAGAGAAAACAACCCTTTGATCTAAGAATATCCCTACACTGCCAGGTGCTCTTAAACTGATCTCAAGAACCTGACCAACAGGACTGCACAACTCACCTACTACTGTTGACTATCCAGACTAATGTGTTTCTCTCTAATCTGATTCTATATAGCTCTGGAGAGGCCCAGAACCATCCTTTTATTTTTTTTTTTTTATTTTTTTTTTCCCTAAGATAGAATTTCATGTATCTATTCTATCATTTTATGAAATTTTGAAAATAATTAAATGTCAATAACACTGAAAGTATTTATAAACATGAGTTGCATTCAGGGAATATTTGACTGTTTGGAATGTTAATAAGATGAAAAATGGGACAAAAGTTCCAAAGACTAAGAGGCATGAGATGACAGAGAGAGTTATGTGTTCCTTAACAGAATGATTTACTCAGACTGTTTTTCCACTGGGAACACACAATGGAACTAAACAGGTACAAGTCTATGGGACCCAAAGACATGCTTCCCAGGGTCTGAGGGCTGATGGAGTTGCCAAGCCACTCTCCATCTCTGGAGATGAAGTCATGAAAAGTCATGGCAGTTAAGCAAAGTCACCGGTGACTGAAGATAGGGAAATATCACTAAGATGATCAGAGGGATGAAGCACCTCTCCTACAAAGATAGGCTGAGAGAGCTGGGACTGTTCAGCCTACAGAAGAGAAGGCTCCAGGGTACAAACCTGCAGACTTGGAGGTTCCATTCAACAAAAATTTCAAAATGAGCCAGCAATGTGCACAAGACAGACATCAAGAACAATGAGGCTGAAAGGACACAGCCTCAAAAGGCATATACACAGATACACACAACCTGAGAAACAACAGATATATTTATTGTCTCCAAACTGCACCATTGTTGCAGTAATTGAGCTGTGGTGGGACATCTTGCATGGCTGAACTGCTGTGATGGATTATTTAAGCTACAGATATCTGGATTTTAAAGATCTTTTAGAGCAGCCTCCTGTATTTACAACTACTGTCCATATATGTGTTTGTTTAACATATGTCCATTCTAACATGTTAAAAAGGGAAACATTCAGATTGGATGTAGGTAGAAACTCTCTCCCCATGAGGACATTCAGGCAGTGGAATAGGATGCCTGGAGAGGTTCTACAGTCTCTATCCTTTGAGATTGCAGAGACCTGACTGCATGAAACTCCGAGCAACTTGGTAACTAGCCTTGTTTTGAGCAGAATGTTGGACGTGAGACCACCTGAGGACCCTTCCAGCCTGAATTAACTAGTGATCTTGTTATTCTGTAGAGACCATCAAAATACAAGGAGCCACTCAAAACGACTGTGTAGAAAAGCAAAACTGGATCAGCAAGACTTCAGTGAATTGGAAAGGAGCAATACTTCTTTATTGTTTTGTTTGTTTGGTTGGTTGGTTTTTAACTTCTCTCACTTTTCAAACCTGAGTTTTCTCTTTAAAATGTTTTTATTTGTTTGTTTGGCTGTTTTTATTTGTTTTGTTTGGTTCATTGGTTGTCTTTTTTGTTTCTTTGTTTATGTTCATGTTTCAATAAAATTTATCATTAAAGACTGAACACCGTTTTGATGGTTTCGGTGTGATCATTTCAAGAAATCACAGATAGAAACACCTAAAAGAATTTAATGTCACTGGGCTCTACCATATCCTAACAGAGGTATAATGAATTACCTATAATATTTTTCTGTCCTGTGCATTCATAAGGGTCAACTAGAGTGGGTTTTTTGTCCTCCTTTCTGCTCCTGCAATTGTGCTAGGGAATTATTACCAATAAAATATTCCTTTAGAAAACAGCTAAAACGCCTAAGCCAGGAGTATAGTTAGAGGAGAGAACATATTTTTTTCCTGAAACTAAGAGAAAAGCAGTTTTCTTGTAGTGTTACTGCTTCGATACACATGTCCATTACCTTACAAGTCTTGCCAGGAATTAAACTATGCATCAGAGCTTATTTTCTTTGACACACCTAAGCAGACTATTTGCCTTACCTTTTACTTTTGGTGCAAGGTCCTCTTAATATTTAAATTAACTTTTTTCTGTCTGAAGCCACATATTGTAATTTGCTTGTTTTTTTTTTTTTTGTTGTTGTTGTTTATATATATATATATATATATATAATTCAGCTTTCTTTTATCACAATACCAGAGATGAAGAGAAGTTTAATACCTGTATCCATGGGACTATAAAACCTGCCTGATTGCTTGTGATTGCAGGGGAAATGGACTTGATGAGTCTGACAGCACCTGGCACCATTGCACTCTATGTTTGTGCTTCTTCACCTCAATGACAAATACACTGCTTGAATGCCTATAACATGGCTTTCTTCCTTAAGTCTAGGCAGCCTTATAGAGCAGGGGACAATACTCTCAGCTGGATGAGGTAATAATATATCTTATTTACCTTCAAAACTCACAATTTTATTCTATGCTACTTGGAGTTAAAATACAACTTGTGGTGTAGGTAAAACATATATATTTTAAATATGTGTAGGTAAAATACACTGTGGATAAACTTTCATACGACCACCTTTCCTGTACTCCGCTCACTCCAATGTCAGTATTCAACTTCTGAATATGCTATGCTTTTATCTAACACTTTGGAAAATTATGAGACAATATATTATTTTAAATTATTTAGTAGTAATAACGGCTATAAAAATAAATAAATAAGTATATATACTCATTTTTAATATGCAGTATATGTGAATAGTTTTTCCCCTGTTTTAAACTGACTCCTGGTCAAGATAATGGATTTAGGGTTTTTTTTGGAGTTACTTTATATAAACTAAGTCATGTAACTAAGCATCTAGTCTAAGCTAGTCTAAAAGACTCAATTGACAACAACTTAATAGCAGGAGATAGAAAGAAGATGAATAGCATAGCATAGCATAGCATAGCATAGCAGAATAGAATATCCTGAGTTTAACCCACAATGATCAAGTCCAGTTCCTGGCTCCATACAAGACCACCCAAAAATATCCAGACCCTATGTCTGAGAGCACTGTACGAACACTTCCTGAACTGCAGCAGGCTTGGTGCTGTGACCACTGCCCTGGGGAGCCTGTCCCAGCGCCCGTGCAGAACCTTTCCCTAACAGCCAGCCTGACCCTCCCCTGTCCCAGCTCCATGCCGCTCCCTCGGGTCCTGTCGCTGTCCTCAGAGAGCAGAGCTCAGTGCCTTGCCCTCAGCTCCCCTCCTGAGGAAGCTGCAGGCTGCCATGAGGCCTCCCCTCAGCCTGCTTTGCTCTGGGCTGAACAAACGAAGGGACCTCAGCCGCTCCTCATATGTTTTGCCCTCCAGACCCTTCACCATCTTTGTAGCCCTCCTTTGGACACACACAAATAAATTTATATCCTTCTTATATCGTGGTGATTGTTAATTAATCTATTTATTTATTTATTATTCTATAATGCATAATATATACAATAAGTGACAAATATATTATGTTTTATATATTACTTACCTTACATTGTACATGATATGTTGTACTGGGTCTGGCTGGAATGTTAACTTTCCCAGCAGCAGCCCATACAGTGCCGTACTCTGTACTTGTAGCTGGAACAGCAGCGTTATCACACCAGTGTTGTGTCTACTGCTGAGCAAAGGAGGGTTACAAAGGGCCTTTGTAACCCTCCTAGGGGGTGGGCAAAAAGTGAGGAGAGAAACATCACCAGGGCAGCTGACCTAAACCAATCAAAGGGATATTCCATACCATGCGATGTCACACTCAGCAATAAAAGGTGGAAACAGGAAGAAGAGGGGAGGGGTGGGCTCTCATTGTGAAAACGTCGGTCCTCCTTTCAAACACCGGCTACGTGCGTTGAGGCCTTGCTTCAAGGACGTGGTCAATCATCGCTCATTTGTGGGAAGTAGAGAGTAATTTCCTCTGCACTTCCATATAGCCTTCATTTATTTTGTTTGTTTGTTTTCCTCCCTTCTTTTTATTTTTCCCTTTCCCTCTCCCTTTTCCCGTTCCCCTTTTTATTTCCCTTTAGTTAAATTGTTTAGTTCATAATAATCTTTATTTAATTATTATTATTATTTCCCTTTAATTAAATTATCCTTATCTCAACCCGTGAGTTGTTCTTTGCTTTACTTCCCCTCCTCATCTAAAAGAGGGGGAGTGAGAGAGCGGTTGTGGGGTTTAGCTGCCCAGCACAGTAAAACCACCACATATGTATACATAGTTGTATGCATACATGTCTGGTTATATGGAAATAGGGACTGGAAGAGACAGAATGACCCCTAGAACTCCCTCACAACTACCTGTCTGCAGAGGAGACGGCTTGCCTCCTTGAGGAGACTGCCTAACTGGTCATTGTCTCATTGATTGTAGAGGAAGCCTATATGTCTAACTTGTACATAACTAAACTAAGGCAAGTTGAATCCTACCATTATTTTCCACTTATTCACATAGAGCATTTGTTTCCTAGGAGGGCTGACTTAAGAGTCCAAATTCATACTTCCGATGCAAATGATTTACCCCTAACCTGGTGCCAACATAGAGGCACTGTTGATTATCTCAGTGTGAAATATAACATATTATGGATATACAGACCTGTCCTTTCTTTAAATGATGTATTTCTAGTTTGCAAGGAACATCTTAGAAGCAAATATGACAGATGGCAGCAAAAGCAAGTAGCCATGCTAAACCTGAAGTCTCATTATTTTTAAACAACTCTAGCAACTCCAAACTGTGGAGTTGTTTTCAAGAAGCTCTTGCAATACAAGAGAAAAACAATTCTTTCAGACTGAAGAATAGGATTCTTTCTTAGCTAAGAACTTTGGCTTTGTTACTGAGGTTTTTTTAGTTTTCATTCTGAGGAAGCCACATCCTCAGCAAGGACAACTCTCTGCCAACATTTATGCTGATCTAAACTGTCTGATGATCTTTCTGGATGCTAGTAAGTGCAGCGTGTTTCAGGACAAGTTTTCTGTCACGGTAAACAACAAGCCTTTTGGCCCAGAAAATTATTGCCAAAATTTAAATTTTTTTATTGACAGTTGTGACACTGCAGTTCATTTCAGCAAGTTATGACATTTCTTGCATAGAGAGTATTCTCCTCAAAGAAACTAACAGTTGGTGGGTAACAAGCATAAAGCCAAGACATGAAAGAGAAGTAGTGTGAATAGTAATCTGATAGAGTCTGATATTATACATCATAAATCACACCCAAAGCTGTTACAGTCACAGGTTATCTTAGACTTTTTGCTGTCTGGGTTTCATAATTAAGAGGTAGTGATTCTTCAAGTAAGGCTTTGTCTTCCCTAAGACTACTTTAAATGAGGAAATGAGATAGGCTCAATGTACAGGAAATAATCAAAAGCTAATGACACATTAGATCAAATGTTGTTTCATGTTTCATTTTCTATGAATGGATATAGTGACAGGTCCACAGAGTCAGTGATACCATGAAAATGATTAATTTCTGTAGCTTCCAATAACTTCCAATAAATGAATATTCCAACAAATAGAAACATAAACATCAAAGAATTATTATTTATGTCTTCAACTGTGAAAAAAAAGACAAGCAAAAACAGTTATCTGAGTGCCAGAAATATATATATATAATAGTTACAGTGTGCATACCCACCTCCACGTTTAATACACATGTACTTTCAGATAGCAGTAAAATCTCTTTTTTTAATAAAGATGCACATAATTACATTGAGAGCTTTCAAGCTATTGTAATAACAATCTACAAGCCAAGCTCTATCTGAAATATAGTCATGACAGTTACCTGTAGCTTGATATATGGCTCATTAATACAAGACTAGTTATAGTATCTTCAAATAATCTGAACTTTAACAAGTATTCTCACCTAAATTGCCTTGTCATTGAAAAAAAAAAAAAAAATCAAACTGCTAATTTCAACAAGGACACATAGGCTATTTCTGATACAGGATGCTGTTGGCCTTCTTGGCCACCTGAGCACACTGCTGGCTCCTATTCAGCCAACTGTTGACCAGTACTCCTGGGTTCTTTTCCACCAGGCAGCTTTTCAGAAACTCTTCCCTCAGCCTGTAGCATTGCTTGGGGTCGTTGTGCCCCAAGTGCAGGACCCGGCACTTAGCTTGTTGAACCTCATATATTTCATCTCTGCCACTCCTTCATGATCACTCTCTGCCCCTGCTCCCCATGGGGTCCCTCCCATGGGATGCCATCCTTCCCAAACTGAAATGCGGGGGCTGCCCACAGGAAGCAGCTCTTCAAGAACTGCTCCCACATGGCTCCATACCACGGGGTCCATCCCCCACGAGCAAACTGCTCCAGCACAGGTCCCCAAAGTGTGGCAGCTCCCCCCAGACCCCTTGCTGCTGTGTGGGCTTGTCTCTACAGGCTGCAGCTCCGGCCCGGGCCCTGCTCCAGCGGGGGCTCTCCATGGGCCGCAGCCTCCTCCAGGCCACAGCCACCTGCTCCACTGGGGGCTCCTCCACCCATGGGGGGGCTGCAGCGTGGAGATCTGCTCCATGTGGGACCCATGGGCTGCAGGGGGACAGCCTGCTCCACCAGAGGCCTCTCCACAGGCTGCAGGGAACTTTTTGCTGTGTGCCTGGAGCTCCTCCTGCCCTCTGCTGCACTGACCTTGGGGGCTGGAGGGCTGGTTCTCACTCCTCTCTCTACCAGTTGCAGTTGTGCAGCAGATTTTGTTTGTTTGTTTGTTTTCCCGTTTCTTAAATCTCCCAGAATCCCAACCAGCATCTCTAACTGGCTGCTCTGTCCAGCAGCAGATCCCTTTTGAAGCTGTCAAGAACTCTGTCTGATAAGACCTCGAGCTGATCCTGGGCTCTGCTCACAGAGGCCACCACTGCAGCTTCCCTGCTAGCAAAACCTTGCCAAGAAAGCCTGGTACAGTACCCAATAGTACACAGCAATTTCCAAGTGTATAGTTAGCAGATATAAGCATTTAATATGCAGCTGGGCTCCTAGTATGTGTAGATCTGGTTTTTCATTAGAAATATAATCTTAAATTGTTGCTGGAAGAGATTTCCTAAATTCTCCAATAATCAAGCAAAAACTTAAGTCAGCTTCAGAAAGAAGAAACTTTCTCATTGTTGCAATATCAAGCCTATTACAGTTCTTAACATTTTCCAATGAGTTTTCCTGTGCTTGTATGAGATTTAAAAACACACTTTAAAAACATACATATACTAATTATTTTTCTCCACATGCACTTAAAGCAACTATTTTTGCATTGTCTTTATTAATAACCAGAAATGTTTAAGTGGTTTAACTTCCAATATGCAAATGAAAATACAGATACCTAAGACAGTCATTTTGGATTTATTGTTGTATATGTAAGTACATTTCAAATAACAATAAAATTAGAAAAATGTTAAGAGTTTTTAATAAAATACACCTCCTTTTAGAGAGTGTTCTACTTTCCCCTCAGGGAAAGTTTTAAAAAATCCCCTAAAATATTTTATTTGTTTCAGTGTAGTTAGACATTGCAAAATATAATTAAAATTCATTTACCTTATTATGGCATAAGCATGCTTTGGATTCATACTTTGAGGAAAGTTAAAGGAGATGGAGGGGAAAAGTCTACCTTCCTTAAGTTATTTATGCAGATATTTAAGATTTAGTCTTAAGTCTATACTTACCTTAAACACATTCTCAAATTCTGAACTAAATAAATGGTGACATTACCTTATTCTTCCACATCCATTTCTGTCAAAAATGTGTTTGATTGTTACACGCTTTTTTGTACAGCTAAACCCAACGATTGTCCTAAATTGTATCTTGTTAGACTCTTTCTACTTGCCTGTCTTTGTGCTGTACAGGAGGATGTTTTGCTCCACCGGGGGCTCCTCCACAGGCTGCAGCATGGAGATCTGCTCCATGTGGGACCCATGGGCGGCAGGGGGACAGCCTACTCCACCACGGGCATCTTCACAGGCCACACGGGAACTTTTGCTGCATGCCTGGAGCACCTCCTGCCCTCCTTCTTCACTCACCCTTGGGGGCTGCAGGGCTGCTTCTCACTCCTTGCTCTCCCAGCTTCTGTTGTGCAGCAGGTTTTGTTGTTGTTGTTTGTTTGTTTGTTTTTCCTTTTCTTAAATATGCTCGCAAAAAGGTGCAGACATCGCTTGTTGGCTCAGCTCTGACAAGTGGAGGGTCTATTTGGAGCCACCTGGAGCTGCCTGTGATCTGACATGGGGCAGCTGCTGGGCTCTGCTCATAGAGGCCACTCCAGCAGCATCCCTGCTACCAAAACCTTGCCATGTAAACCTAATACGGCATCCATGGACCTGGGACCACAGAGAAGCACAGAAATTAATCCCCCGTTTTTACAGCCAGAGCAATCACTATAGATGTACCCACTGAGTTAACCATGTAATTGAAGTGCTCAGTGCTTTTCTTTTTACTGTACTGTAGTGAAGTGTAAATATTAATGGTCTATTAACTTATTGTTACACTTTCAAATAAAGTTAAGTGAATAACTTAACATTATGGTCTTTGTCTTAATAATTAGCATTGACTTATTTTTAACATTTCCTTTTTCTTTCTTTCTTGGAGCAATTCGAGATCTACAAAATGAAAAATAAATTTTTTGAATTAGTCATCAGTAGTTCACATATCATTCTTCCAGAATAGTCACTATATAATAATCGCACTAAATATGTTAACAGAGAGACTGTCTAAACATTTCAAGGTGGAAAAGAAGGGCAAAGATGTACAGCCTCACAACACTTTGCAGAGGTTCAACAAAAAAAAAATCCAGCCCAGTTTTAAAAAAATATACTAAAGCACACAAATACTGGCAAAGAAAAAAAATATATATATCCTTTTCCCATTCAAATGAGAAAGTAGAAATTGCTATGCACACTAAGGCAAACAAAACACTAAAGCATGACAAAAATGCTTTGAGAAGCAACTAAAAGCAAAAGATTACCCAATACACTTTTAAAATAAAGTATGCTTTTAAAACAAAATGACTGAGGGGTAAAAGGAGATCCTGAGTAAAGGTCATTTCATATCTGCCTCATTTTTAACTGAGCATTTGTGTATACCAAACAAAATCAGATTAGTGGACCTCTAGCCAGGCCCATTGTAGTTTTTGAATCTTAGGTTAGACCATTATGTGGTAAAGTCCTCAAAACCTCCTGAAGGGGAAAGGGAAAGATGATGATCAGGGTGAGAAACAGCCAAATCAAAAGCTCTACAACTCAGCATCAGGTTGAGCACCCAGCAAACTAAAACACCCTAACTCAGAAAAGTATCACTAGTACTATAGAATCTTAATAACTGTACTGAGAACACAACAAATTGTGTTTATAGCACACTAGAGCCAACAAAACATTTTCTGGAATTCCTGTGTTGGGAACTAGCCTTTATCATCATACAGTCGTTAGATCGATTTCCAAGAAATCACTTCTTGCTTAAGAAATCAGTTTGTGTCCATTACCATAAAAAACAATGCTTCAGTTCCTAGAATATGCTCATTTTGACTGAGTAGCTGAATGGCTCAGAGGGTTTTGAACACCTAATTGAATGAATATTTCATACAAATTCCCTGTGTTACAATAATTTCTCCTGCTAGCTACGTAGTACTCCAAAGCAAATGCTGTTTTTACAGATGTGCAGAGCTGGCAAAAAATGGTATTGACATGTTTTAAAAAATATTTAACTATGGCCTCTTTCAAGACTTCTCTTAATTATTTTTATTTATTTATTTATTTATTTTCCATATAAAATGTCTTTAAATAATCTAATTAAACATAACATTTTTTTGTTGTTGTTTTGTTTTTCTGATGAAGCACATATTTTTGTAAGAACACTGTTTTTTTGAACCATTACAGTTTTACACCTTTTAGAATCGTTCCACACAGTTGTTAAGGTAATCAATTTATTTTTTAAGGAAACAGTGAGTGTAGTACAGTCTGGGCATTATATACATTAAATTGATAAAATGTCTTTATGTTGCAGAAGTAACACAAGGTCTTTTGGTCCAGTTCTCATTGGAACTGTTATCAAACTGTGTCCAACTTTGTTCCTTTAAGCATAAGTGTATTTTTCAGATTTATTTTAGCCTCTTTGTGCTCAAATATTTCAAATATTTACATGCATGAATGTAAATATTCATTTAATCTCTGAAGCTATTACTTATTTAATCTCTAAACCTCTGAAGCTATCACTTAGCTCTTTTCTTGCCAAATACAGGCATCATAGAATATATTCAGTATATAATATATATATATATACTTGACATACTGAAACACCCACTGCACTCTGATTGTTCATGTGAATAGATAAATTTTGCATTCCAATTTTGTTCCTTAATTTTATGACATAAATAAACCTAAGTAATTATGTCTTACTGGTACTGTAAATGTTAATACATTCTTTATAGTAACAAATTTTACTGTCATTAGCTGTTGAATGGATTCATTTTGGCAACTAATTGGTTTAGGTTTACTTATATCACATGAAGGTATCAGTACTCAGCATAAGTTCAAAATTGTTTTTCATTTGGATGTTGTGTACCCAAAAGCTCAGATATTAGGAAAATGTAGTGGAAATTAAGTTCAGTAACTCAGATGCAAAGTAGGTGCTATTTAGTTATGTTTTTCGTATATTATTTTCAGTGAAATTAATTGGAGTTATGCAGTATTTGTAGGGACCACTCTGGTCCTTGGAGCTGATGTACATACCAAATGCTTTGATCACAAAATGTGTCTGAAGTACAGCTAGTCTAGCCAAAAGAAACTGTTGATTGCCAAACAGAATTTGATCTTAGGAGACCAAGAACAAAAGCCTTCCAGCACCAGATCTTTGACATTCTTGGCTCTTCTGTTTAAAGAAAATGAAGGCTGAATGCCAACTATTTTCTTCATCATCCTTTTCTTCTTGGAAGCTCATGTTCAACCACAGAGGAAAATGTGTGTCTGGGGTTTAAACAAATTTGTATTCAGATTTTTCAGGTAAGATTTCAGGTAAGAAGCATGTTTCTCTGTCTTTTAAAAGCTAGGAAATTATATTGCCCACTTAGGTAATAGAATATGAGGCACAGAAATTTACATTTGTATTTTCACTACATTTTTCACCATATACAAGAAATCTGAGAAAAACTGGGGAGACATGAAGTTAATGTATGCATTTGCATGTGTGTTTATCTGTATACATGTATTTTTGACTGTGTAAGCAATTAGGTTACACAAATCAGTTACCTTTTATCTCACTTGAACAGAGTCTTCATTTAAGAACATTACATCTTTTAGACTTACTAAAGTTCTTACATGCCATTAAGACACAAATGGCACCTAAATAAATAAATAAATAAATAAATGTTAGTGCATGCCATCATTTCTGTGCATAAAATTTAGCTTTAAAATGTTGATTTCATCTTAAAATTTTAAAGGAAATACAAAAATAGAATTCATATCAGAGTGGTTTACAGGTAATGCAATACACTTAAACTAAAGATGGAAGTTGAAGCAAGGTGGAAAACAATCACCTTCATCTAGGAAATTAAAGAAATTGAGAGTATATAAAATAATCATCTAAAAAAAAAAAAAAAAGTATCAAATTCTGCAGTCCAGCCAAAAATCGAATAAAAACCATTGTTGGCAGTATGTGGAGGGAGAAAATAGTAAGAATGCTATGGAGCTTCCCCAAATTCACGTCCCAGAAGGAATGCCTGACCAGACTGGACCAAGGAGATACTTTCATGAAGCTGGATAAGACATAGTAGTGACTGAAAAGCAGAAACTAGAACTTAATGCCTAAGTGACATTAGTCATTAAATAGACATGCTTATATGGAGGATTAATTAACTCAAAAGAAAGATGGAATGAGAATCCAGCAACACCAAAGCAGGCAGTAAGAATGAAGAAAGTGAGAAAAATAGCACTGGCCAGCTTTTCAGAGGAGGGCTCTCTTTCTAAGGAAGTTTCAAGACAGTAAATAAATGTAATGTGTATGAAATACTGGTGTGCACTCTTCTTTCCCTCTCCTCATGACTGTTTCACAGAATTACACAGTGTAATATTAAGTGGCAGTAGGTATCACCACAAGCCTCTATGTGGCAGAAGCAAACAGCTGGGTGTTAGTAACAGCATATCAGCAGCTGATCTGTAATGAGAAGTTCCCTAGAGTACCCACTTCCCAGCATTGTAAATGCAGCAATTTACATGTTGCTCAATTACAATGTTATCCCTTATTTATGCATGCAGTCTTTACATGTTTTACATCCATGACTGATTATTTAGATACAACACTACAATAAACATATTAAGAATACCACATGGGTGGGTAGATTAGATTAGATTATAATTGCTGTCATCGCCATCAAAGATCAACCACATAGACTTTGATCAAACAAGAAATCTACTTCCACTTAATTAGCATATCCTCATTCTTCTGTAGTTTATTGGGAGGTCTCCTAGTGCAATTTATAGTTCTTAAGATTTAACACTATGATGAAACCCTGAGAGTGCAGGCTTCATCTGTTCTTCTTTTAATATGCTTCTCAGGACGGTCAGACAGATATCATTATGTTCTTTTTGTCTGGGTTTTGTTTGTTTGGTTGGTTGGATTTTGTTTGGTTGCTTGTGATTTTGTTTTGTTTTGTTTTGTCCAGGATAGTCTGTCTCTGAATCAAAATCTATCAAACAACTGATCTGTCTCAGTGATGGCTTCCATCAATACAAAATTCCCCTCACCCCAAAAAAGAATACTCTCCCAAAAACAACCAAACCACACACCAAACAGGAAAATAAACTCTAGCTTCATCTCAGATGCTTGCAGATGTGAAAGACTTCCCTTGGTTCATTAGAAGAAATAATTCAAAATTAATATCAAGTAGTGTCTTTTACACAGAGGTTTGCATGATTATTCTAGCTAGCATGTTAAATCTTTTGGGTCCTTCAAAGTCAGTAACCTCAGCATCTAGGTTTTTTGTTATAAAGTAACTGTCTTCTAGTGGTTCCTTGCTGGACCACTAACCATGTCAAAGAAGTGTTTGCAGAGTTGTCTATAAAAGCCTTGATGAAATTATATAATGTTCTAGCACAAGGCCATGTCATACTTCCAAATCTAAATCTTGTCAACTGTTCTAAAAGTTGGCAAAAATATACAATCATTTCTCAGGATGTGTCATATTTTTTCTTCATGAAAACTTATTTTTTAACTCTATGGCTATGGATATAAGCTAGGCATAGAGATTTCTTTAATAGAGATTTACGTGGTTCCTCTAATGCTTTAATCTTTGCTTCCATGGTTTCCTCTCTATCACATCCTCCTGTTAGAAAACTATCAAATAGTCTCATTCATTTCATTCTCACATTCCCTATGATGTGTTATGATCCTATGTATGTTTAATAAATTGGTTGTATAGGAGTGAGATATCTCCTCAGAAGGGATGGAAGAGATCATATCAGGCTAAAGATAATTTCTGTCTGTCTCTACCGTCACAAACATATACCCTTCATTTTTAACTAATACATCTAGGTAATGTATTTGCTTCATACTAAATGATGCAGTAAATTTGCATCAAATATTCTGTGAAACTTTCCATCTTTACTCCTTCCCTTTCTGTCATAAATATTGATGCATCAACTTGTCTGAACCACAGACCTACCTTGAGCCAAAACTTTCAAGCTGCAATAGTTTATTTAACTGAAGATTTCTGCATTAAAAGATATATATTTTTTATTTTATTTTATTTTATTTTTTTTTGCTTTGCACTGGTTCTTTGTGTGTTATAATGCATTTAATAGTGTCTACGTTTGTGTAAATATATTGGTCAGATATATTTCAGAACTATCTGCCTCTTCCTCAGACTCCTATACATGAACTGTTTTTGTGTTAGAAAACACTGAGAAGGTATGGATTTGATAATTTGAATAATGAATATATGCCAGGCTAGAAATTTAATGCTAGATCTAGTGGACTTGATCAGAGCATCAGCTGTATGCTATTGAACTGATTAAGCAGGACTTGCACGCATCTCTCTAGAAATCAATAGAGGAAAAAACATGTAGAGAAAGGCAGTACTATTATTTTCAGAGCAACGTGAAAATTAGTGAAAAGTACAGGAAACTATCAACAGAAAAAGAATCATATTTCTAATATTTTTGGAAAGGACTTTCTTTTTGTTATATCTCTAGAATATTGAAGGTGATGAAACTCTAATAAGGAAATGGGCTTTTTAGATTTTCTAGGGAAGATGTAGTACCAAAACATTTTCAACATTTACATTAGCTAAGCCAGCAAGAGAACTGTACTGTAAAACTGCTCCAAATAACTTTTGCACAATGCACACAACTCTTTCATGGGCTTAAAGAGATAGATTTATAACTACCATGTGTTAAAATTGCTACAAGTGAGAACTAATAAAATAAATACCAACATCAATAAAGAAAGGTAGGTTCCTGTTGATGTAACACAAAATGATATTTATTCTTTCTAAGTAAAGGTACTTCTTCAACAGTTCACCGTAATGAATTAATTTCCTTTGCTAAATACAGAAGCTTCCCAAGGCTGCTGACTGAAGTAATACAAAGGCCCTCACTATTGCTGAAAAGCAACACATAGAATTACCAGTTTCACCTACACACTATATTGATGACCCTAGCCTAATCCATGTTACATGTTTATTCCCCTAAAAAATTCTGAATATCAAAAACTTGATGTAATCAATCTTATTTTACTTCCTTTGAAATCCAAATACCCAGGGGTTTAAGAGAAAGTTGAGTATGACAGCTAGAAAACCCAAAGAATTAAAACCCTATTGCTCACCAATGTTTTTTCAGTCTTGGGTATCCAATCTTCTTTCTAACCATAGCAATTGGTAAATGTGATACTGCTGGTATTTTAGTTAAGTTAATATGAGAGGCTCAGGATTTTAAAATATGAATATTCATTAGAAGCTGAGATAACCACATATGATAAACTTTGAAGCCTTACTATAATTTTATTCCTGAAAACAATAAAAATTGTAGTACTACCTACCACTCGACACAATAAATTATAACTTCTAGGGGCCTCTGCTTTTCCAAATTAATGGTTTTGTTTTCATAGCATTTTTCATTCAGTTGTGCAAATTCTTCTTCTTAGATATATCTACAGTTGTTTTTTATGATAAATATGTGAATCTCCTACTGTGAAATCATTCTTTTTCTCACTCTCTCTTTTTGAAGATAGCATATTTTTTTTCTGCCCAGAAGCAGACAATAAATGGAGGAAAAACAATGCCCTAAATTCATTGTTTCTCTTTCCTCATTCCAAAATTCAATGGAATAGTATTAGGCTCTGAATTCTTTTGCCTTTATTCTATATTTCAGTTACAACTTTCCTACATATAAATTCTTTTCTCCACACCAACTATATAAACTTGTATGGAAATTTTAATAAATTGTATAAAAACCTTAATTTCAATAACAAAAATAAAGATATTGGTGATAACGCAGTAGACACTGTCCTACCACTTGCTAACTCCGCACAGATAAATGCAATAATAGATAAGAACCCAAACTCTATCCTATCCACAACAGCATACTACACAAATGCTCATTAAATAAATAAATAATCCCTTTAACAAATAAGCACAGGATGCTGACAAATACAGTGGAAGTCTGTCACTTCTCAGTGATTACAGATTGAAGCAAAGGCTTTTAGCACACACTTTAGGACAATTAACATTGTACAGCAGTAGAAATGAATACAGCTGAAACATTCAAAATATGCATTTTATGCTTTATGAGCTAATTGAAAGTCATCTATGCATGGTTCCTCAGCTCTTTTTCAGTGTTTGTGAAAAGATAAATAACTAATTAAATGTGCTGGTAAACAAGACCAGTAGCTGGCATTGTTATGTAGTGGTTAGTAAGATATGATTAAAAAATCTGGATTTCTAATTTCAGTTCTTGGCTTGGTCACTGAAATTTAATGATACATCATTTGCTTTGGTTCAGATTATCTACCTCTGAACAAGTAAAATAATATTTCCCAAGGCATAGTGCTTCAGAACAGATCAGGGAATTAACTTATTGACATGTATGGCGTGTTACAATCCTTGTAAGTATACAGTATACTGTTAGTGTGAAATATTATTATTCTAGCGAGGGATTCCATTGACTGATGGAAGGATGCACAGCCATGGAGAGCTCTTCAAGTCAATGCCTCCCATGGGTAACTATGTGGCCACAGTGATCATTAATAACTTTTTGTTTGTTTGTTTGTTTTTAATCTCTACTTGGTGAAATAATTCTGTATTTTTCATTTGCTTGCATTCATGATTGAGATCTTTATTATTTCTAGAGTGGATGGCCCCAGAAATCACTGTCACTGTGCACATAACAGTCAAAGCCATGGTGTAATAGGCAAAATTATCACTTAGTGTTCATCACTTAAGGGAGAAGAGAATGATTATGAAAATGTTTAAGAACTGAACTACAGTCAGGAGTAATCAAATCAAGCCAAACAGCATAAAAAAAAATACCAGTGTAAGTCAACATTTTGGAAGTACTCCTGATTTCTCTTTGCTTGGAACAGTGGTAGTTTCCCAATGCAGTTTTATATACAGCAAATTCTGACTATTTGAATTTTTGTGAAAGGTGGTTGTTGACACAGGCCTTTTGCCTTTTCCAAAACCACACACTGATCTTCTGGCCAATGATATCTGTAACACTCCAAACAAACAAGAACATAAGAACACTAAATAAGCCTTTAAAAAGGAAAATAAAAAGAAAAAAAAAAAAAAAAGAAAGAAAAACTAGAAGCTTTACCTTTGAAGTGTATCTAAACTGTACTGTCTACATGGTGCAACACTGTGTAGTGTTGAAATACCACAGAGGTTTCCAAATGCTTTGACTCTGATATAAAAATAGCTCCAGACGGATTTATTTGTGGAACAGAAACTTCTTTGAAGCCAACAACCCATAAATAGCTCTTTATTACCCACAGAAGGATTCTGTTGCTTAATCTGTCTTTAATGAGGAAGTTCAGGTATCTCCAAGAGTTATGTAATTTTGACAGACTTCTAGACAAACCCAGTATTTGGGGTCTTATTTTCTGGATATATATCAGGATGTATGATCCTGATACACATGTATGTAAATATTACAACATCTATGTATTTACATATTGCGAGTATACTGTTGACTGAATTTTTACACCATGTCCCTTATTGAAATTTTAGGAATGTAAACAATTTGTTACTTATGCAAAAGTGCTTAATATTATAATGCCTATTAATACATTCCTAATATCATCACTCAAAAGCTGCTTAGTTATAATTTTCAGCATTTTGATCTTATGCTAAATGGAGCCCTTCATAACAAAGTAGATCACAGGTGATCACAGTAGATCAAAGGTGATCTTCACCATTACTGCTCAGTGTTCAGACCATAGGTTATTCTTTCCATCATTCCTGTGTTGTGTTGTTTGAAAGTGTTCAAGGTTACCAGAAGGAAGTAATGTTTTTCTAAATTATCAGGTAATGGAATCAGTTTTGCTGTCTGCACAGGTTTTCTCTTCTTTGACCAATGGGGTATGGATTACCTTCAGCCCACTAGCTAGAGTGAGAAGATAAAACAAAATCCTCATCTTGCTCAGAAAAGCCTGGTAGAAAAGGCACATCAGAAATGATGTGCAAACACACAGAAATGCGAGTACCGGAAAGGGACTGTCTCTCCTCAGTAGGCAATTTGTGCACCAAGAGATGCAATACTTTAAAAAGAGTTATCGAGATGGTGTATGCTTGATTCCTTTGTATTACAGAAAGTGTGCAGTACCTAAGAAAATGAGATTTGGTCTTTTCAACATACAAGACTGCAGAGAATTTTATACTTTCATAATTATTGTATTTCTAGGAGAGACAAAAAAAATAAAAATTTTCCCATTACACTTTCAGTTTACCTCTTTCAGGGATACAAATCAATGGCATACATACTTGTTATGTGTCGCATATCATTGCTGCAGTTGCTTTACTTACAGAGTTTTACTGAAATAGGAATTATTGTGCACAGAATATATCAACAGAGTTTGAGATCAGGTCCACAGACAAAGATAAGAATTTGTTTTTTTTTGTTTGTTTGTTTGTTTGTTTTTTGTTTTGTTGTTGTTGTTGTTGTTGTTGTTGTTTTTTGGTTTTTTTCCTGAAAGAAACTACTTTCCTGTCAACAACCCTTTTAGGATTGTTTTGTACTGTGAGAAGAGGGAAAACAGAAAGTATTTTAAAATAAGAATATGGAAATACATTTATAAATAGGAAAAGGGGGAAAAATAGGAAAATGTAATCAAAAATCTATGAAGTTGTCAGGGATTTTTTCAGTGATTTCCCTGGTCATTAGTTCAAGCCCCAGACAAACAAAACAGAATTAAAAACAAACAGACAAACAAACACAACAACAAATGTAGAAAGGAATTAGTGACGTAAATGACAAGGCAAACTAATAATTCTAACAATGTAATGTGGACACTTTCTTACAGTCATATGTTTATCTGTAACAGGTAGGAAATACAAGTAAAAGAAAGCTTTGGTCTGTAAAGAAAAACATAAAAATTAGCTCACGACTTATTCAACTACTTGCTAAAAATATCAGAGAAGGGTTTTTGGACAATTCATCACTAGAAAATTGGTTGTCAGTGAATACAATAATCTCTTTCAACAAGAACAATATGCTTATTAAAAAGTGTAAATTGCCTCTACAACACACAGTTTTATCCATGTTAGTTTGAAAATACTAATCTTTCATGGGCACTTTTCTAACAATTACTAAATTAACTTTACATAATATATTCCAGACTATAAAGATTTTTAGAATTATTTTTTTTAAGTGAACAAATATATATTAACTTATAGTAGACAATATTTGCTTTAAGAAGTAAAACTCACAAAATGCATTAATCCTTCCTGTCTGTGGTTCATGCCTTCAAAATTGCAAGAACTTTATTTAATTATTCAAAATCTACATTAAAAATCAGCATGGCCTGTTTAAAATTATAAACTCTTCCAGTGTAAATAAGAGGATAACAAGACTTCCTCAAAAGGCAGCAAGAGACAAATTTTCTCTTCTATGTTTTCACCCAGCTACATGGAAAGGCAGAAGCTAGCACAGGTGAAGCCAGCATTTTAGGTGTGGGAGACAGTTTCCAACAGTAGCTGAAACTAGCCAGAGCAGCAGGGACAATCCAGGCTCATTTTAGGATCCTACACTCCCTCCACAACTACCACCCACAAACAGAAACTGTAGCTTGCTGTTGGCAACTGAATCTCTGCAAATTGTTTTCCCTCCACTGATCCCTTACCTTGTACCACTTCCTCCTTCACCCCCTGGATCGTCTCTTCCTTCCTTAAGATGCCCTTTGTGTTACTACCTACAGCGTGCATGATTAGTAGTTATTCACAAAGCATTATTAAGATAATTCACTTTCCCCCAAGAGATACCCTGAACTAGAAATACAGGGAGGGGATGGGAGGGGAGGGGAGAGGGGCTTTTATTTGAAGCTGTAGTAGTTAAGACTGACTGTGTTTATCACCTGGGCCTGATGCTGTCATGTGCACTGTGATTTGTAGCTGTGTATTGATTGATCTACTGAGCTGTGACCTGTAGAGTTAATATGTATATTTTTGTACTGAAACAGCACAAAGCCTCTGAACATATGTGGGACTTTAATGAAGTTCTGTGATGATAGTTCATGGCATTTCTGTTCTTCTGAGAAGTCTACTATTTCTGGTGAGTGTGTCTGGTAAAACTGTACTAGTTATAGGTCTACAAAGTACCTGTTCTTAAAACAGATCTGTGCTTCCCTGAGCAGATTAACTACTATGTATCCTTACAATTTATGCTCTTCTGGGTGAAAATGCTTGTACTCATTCACATAAGATAACGTTCAGTCACTCTATTCATCACATTTTCTTGTCTTCCATGTTTTGGCTTCTTTCTTTATATGCTGAATTTGAAGGTTTTAGTATCTTATTTATGTGCTTATTAACCAGCACAACAGGTGGGGATTCTGAGCATTATTAGAATAAGAATGGAAGTAAAAAGGAATATCTTGCAATCCTGGACAGAAACCTTTAATTTCTTTATGATTTATATCCATTTCATGTCTGGTTCCATTAGGCACATCTGGAAATTCTTCTTTTAAAGTATTTCTGTACTAAGAAATCAAAGGTACTTGTCCAGCAAGTAGCTAAATGCATACCATGAGCAGGCTATGGATAAGAAACTGGTAATTAAATAGTATAGGTGATACAAAATGAATATATAAAGCACTTAGTGGTTCATCAGACATACAAACTAATGTGTATCATTTGCATTAAATGCCACACTTCTAATAGGTTTAGTGTTAAGTTCCAAGCTGATTTACTGGTAATACTTATTACCAAGAGATTTACTGGTAATATTCCAATGTTTGTTTTATATCAATGGGCTTGTGTCAAAGGAAAAAAAAAAGAGGCAATTTCTCAAGGCTTTACAGGCTAGTTTAGTTTTACATGGGACTAAGCAAAGGACTGTAGTCTGGTGTTAATTCCTTTGAATTGCAAACTTCCTCTTTGGAGGAAGTATTTTTCTGTATGATGGCTGACTTTTTGCAATAATTTCAATCGAAAAGATGCTTAAGCCTCTCAATGCTTGTTTGGTTACTTCCCAGCAGTGTTCATGCAGACACCATTGTATTCATATTCAAGCTCTTTGTGACTTAAATCTTAAATTTTGTGTCTAAGCTACAGAAATGTTTTCAACTAAGGAAATGTCTTATTGTTCCTTGTTTTAATTTTTTGAAGACAAACAATTTATGGAACTTAAGTTTCTGAAGACAAAATGCTGGAGCCCCTTATTTTGTAAATATTACTGGCACAGAAACCCTAGAGAACTGTAGACAAAGATTAAATGAAAGAAGCTAACATTCTGTTTCAGGAAGGAAAGACTGTTATATGTTTAATTAGAGAACAGAAAGTAAAGAACAATATTGTTTCTCTTTCTCATGGTCCTGCCCAAAGATATGGAAAAGATGGAGTCATACTTTGGTTTTGTTTTAAAGCCTATGAACAGTGAGTGTCACAACTCCATGGCAAATAGAGGTTTTGCTTGTAGCACTGGTTTTCTACCAGGTTGGACTTGAATCAGGTCCAGCTACTGCAAATACCAGTAGAGAGGAGTGTTGCAGGATGAATTTTCCTTCTTCAGTTCCTTGAGCTCTATAACAGACACTGGACAGAGCCTGTAATGCCATTTTACTACTTTGCGCATCCATATAGCTTTAAAAAAATAAAAAATAATTAAAAAAAAAAAAAAGTGAGAAGGGGGACTGGATTAAATACATGGAGATCAAATCTTTTGGACAATTGCCCATTTTGTCCCTCTCTAGCACTAAAACAGAGGCCTTGAAGAGATGGTATTTGGAGGTAGTCTATTTTCTCTCTTTTAGCAATCCTTTCTGACACCTGTCATCAGCTAAGGAACATCAGCTGCCTCCAGTGAAAGCTATGTAAAATACTGGTTAACCTGAAACATAAATCCAAACTGGAAAAGACATAAAGAAGGGTTATTAAGATGATCAAGGGACAAAAAAGCCCTCTGAGAGAAGACTAAAAAATGTGTTTGGTTTGCTTAGCCAAATGTGAAGACAGAAAGTATGTTATGCACATTACAGTGTAATCACCATGTAAATTAAACAACAGTGTGGGAAGCTGGGAACAAAATGACCATATGCAATTTAAAAGAAAGGTTCTAAAACTCAGAGGGAAGAGGTTTTCATCTGAAACAATTTGACAGCATGGGAACAAAAATATTCCTGCTGAATTTTAAAGGCGAGTTTATGACTAAGATCATAAAAATGCTTCTGTTACTAGAAGACTGGGTTTGGCAATCCAGAAGAGTCCTTCTAGTCCTCTTCTTTATGTTTCTGTGACTCAAAGGAAAAAATGTTTCACAGAAACTGAGAGACCACAATGTGAACAGGAGCTCTCACCTTTCACCATTACTGCTATGGAGAAGAAAAGTAGTAGTAGTACTGGGGGATTGTTCAGCCACCAGGTCTGGCAATGTAAGCACATTTGCTTAGATAATAACAGACACAGCTAAAGTATATCTCCCTCAAACTTTAAATCTCTGCTTGGCAGAGTATAAGCTTCGTGGCATTTTTGAGAGGCAACAAGCAATTCCAGTTACTTAATATTTTATCAAATGAAGAGAGACGTTTCTTTAAGAGAGATACTTTTAAAGTATTGCCTGTGTATAATTGTCCATACATCAGAGATAGCAACTTGTTATTACAGCCAATGGCACACTAATCATTTTCTGGTAGCAAGGAAAAGCAAAAGCCCTTCAAACAGACCTTTCATGAGAAGACTTAATACAGCAATAAATACAGACAGAGGAAAATGTAGCAGATCAGACAATAACATTTAAGTGTAATCTTATGCAAACTTGAATTCTGCTCTGCACTAAAAACCTCCCAGTAAGCATACTTTCCTACTAGGTAGAAGGAAAGAGTCTTAAGCAATAATCAGGGTTATGTGAGATCCATATTCCCAGTAAAGAAGGTGATAGACTTTTGTGATTATTGCAAAGCATAAGAAAACAAATGGAAGGTTCCTTCTGCAGAATTTGTATATCTTACCCTCTTTCCATTCATTATTAGTTACTCTCAGCATTATGTCACTAGACAAGAAGGAAATGGTCCAAACCAACATAGAATATGAATTCTAATTTTAAGTTGGTAGAATTCTAATTCTACCAACATTTAATATGAATTATTAAATTAAAGGAGATATAATTAATCCATTTAAAAGGATGATGGAATATTTTTTTTTCTAAAATATATTTCCTGAAGAATTCTGGGCATTCAAAAGTGTTTTTTTTTCTTTTTGCTTGTTTGTTTTTTTTTTGGTTTTTTTTTTTTTGTTTTGTTTTGTTTTGTTTTGTGTTTTTACCCCTATTTTGTTGTTGTTTCTGTTTTGTTCTGAATAGAGATATTACAGGTTTTCAGTCCCAGGCAGAGGCAATTCCAGCTTCTAAATCAACATTTCCCTAGATTTCCCCCTCTGTACTCATTGTCCCCTTATTGTTCTCTGTTATATGCTGATAATTCTGTTTTTAAACTTATCTTTGTCTGCATTTAATGTGCCTTCACTGCAGGGAGTACTTATCATATTTATCATACCACTGGAATCAAAGATTATAAGGGTAAATGCCTGTAAGGGACATGCTACGATTTAAGCATTGGCTGTCCCATTATTTAATGACAAGCTTAGGAGCAATGTGTGCTGTATAGCTTAGGTCCCTTAATGATCACTGCTCTAACAATGTGAAACTGCCTCCTAAATAGGCGTAAAATGTGCCCAATTGGAGGCCCTTCAATCCAAGGGGAGGCCTTCATAATCATTCAAGTCAGTGCCAAAACCTAATAGATTCAGTGGAATACAAATGGATCCTTGAAATTTTTGTGAAGACTGAAACTAAAAATAAAACATGCCTAGGGGTATGAATGAATTAAAACAGAAGAAAATATTTGCAGAAAGATAACAGAAGACTTCTCTTGTATTGGGAGCTAACAAGGACTGCTCAGCCTAGACTTTGCCTTACAGATGAGAGCTATTAACTGGCTGAGTCTGATGACTCTGACCACTCAAGGTAGAATAATTTTCAGTTAAGATTTTTCACCCTAATTCTCATGGGATCACTTACTCTACTTACATGCTTTTACTGAAATATGAAAACAAACAGATTTCTTTTTTTTTAATGTAACCTTTTACAAAATTATTTTTTTCTGAACAGAAAAAGAGATAAATTAGATGTTTCTGAAAGCATTTTCAGACATGATACAATCAAAGCAAGCAATTTATAATAAGAGTGGGAACTGGAACTGAAGGATAGCCTATGGCAGACTGCACAAAAAATGAAACAAAACTTTTCCAAGTTTAAATTCACAGTTCGACATAATTAAATCCTTCAAGATTTCCTAGGCTATAGTCTACTGGATGTTGCCATCTTCCACTTGCTAAAATATTTCAATAGAAGTACTTCAGGAAACCTCTTTCAGTAAGTATTTCATTAAATTGTAACATGAGGGTACCAAGAGGTATTACCAATAGGATGTTCTTTTAGTTTATTAAAAAATATAATGGGCTGCACATATAACAAACTTCAGTGATTTCTCTACATTAAGACTTTCCCATTATGCTCTCATGCTTCCAAAGTCCTTCACTGAAAATAATGTAGTCTTCTTTTAGTCTGAGACATGCAGCAGTTGCTGAAGTCTGACATTCATAGGTCAGATCACCAGAAAAACACTGAGTGTTACTGACTTTGTTTGCTAAGAACACAAAACAAACCAAAATGAAATTAAAAAAATAAATAAAAACATTACCAATCATACCACATTTTAAAAAGTATATAATTTTATGCCTCTTTAATATATTAAACAAATGAAAAAATATTTGTGTTTACTCTTATTAAACGTTATTAAACAAAAAGTGTTCACTTCTAAAATTAAAAAAAAAAAAAAAAAGAAAAACACTATCTGAAGTTTTGAATACCTGAAATAACACATGAAAGAGAAATACCTTGCTGCTGACATGACATGGACAATCAGTAATTTCTTTCACATTGTGCAATGGTCTTATTGTGTTTGCTTCATTGCTGTCCTACACTGCCAGTGCATGCATTTACACCTGCTCAAGGGGGATGATAGACCATAACGTTGCACATGAAAGAATTTCTACAGACAGAATAGACACCTGGAAATACCAAGAAAATATCTTGGCCTTTCTCACATTGTGTATGCCATTTCCATCTCCTTTTGAGTCCCAAATGATGCCAGTCCTTTGTGTTCTCTCCCATTCTCCAGCAAACAACTCCTTCCTACTTCTGATAACACTGTTGTTTTTGTCAGCAAATTGTAGCTCTTAGCAGAAATCCAGCAGATTTCTAGATATTTAAAAAATAAATGAATAAATAGGCAAATGGCCTGGAACCATATTTCTGCCAACAGTGGCAGCTGTACCTATGCATTCCCCAGATTCTCCAGACTCCCATTTCCTATGTGATTTTTTTTCCATGTGATTTTCACATTTACTACTTCCCTGGGTCTTATGTCCCTCTCTGTCTTTATGTGGTCACCTCCCCAGAGGAATTAATAGTGTAAACTGGAGGTGTTCCCACCTTCAGTTCTCATTCTCCTTGCAGCCTGAGCATAACTGATCAAGAAGCAGAAATGCTGATGCAGCTTATGCTTGCTTGAAAAGGGAGAAAGCAGCCAAGTGTTTCAAGTCCATATTAGCTACTAAGAGGAAACAGAGCTACTCATCAGACAAAATTAGAAGGAACATCTAGCCATGAAGGAAAAAATGTGTAAACCAAAGACCCTTGGAAAAAAAGACCTATTGTCTAGTCTCATTTCCTATAGAGATGCCTGCATTTCACATGAATTAAAAAATGCAAAGTCAAACATCATGGACATTACAGGCAGAGAAGAGCACGTTACAAAATTATTTTGTGTTGTGGAGAAAAGGTGGAATTTTTCTTCTGCTTGTGAAGTTTTAAACAAAATACTGTAGATAAATATACATATATATATATATATATATACACAAATGGGGGGAGGGGGAGGTTCTGTGGAATTTATACTCTTCAGAGAATATATGGCAGCTGTGCAAAATTTTTGAAAATCACTTTATCAAATTAGATACCTAATGCAGAAGGTGGGTAAAACATAACTTTATCTCCATGCATGGATCACAACGTCACTCATTCTTTCTCTTTAGCAGGGTTGCTTTTTCCTTTCTTCCAAGGTTATTTTCCTACAGAAGACAGCTTGAAGGAAGAAACCAGTTCATGGTTCCATTCCCACCAGAGACTCCTCAGAATGACTGCTGTGAGAACCGATGATGGTTGTTCTATCCTTATTTTTGATGCTTATGAAAGACACTTGTGATCCATAAATATCCTGGTTTCCTGCCAAGAAGCCATGAAATAAGGATTGTTCAGCCTGTCATGAGCAGTTAGGCTTTCTCCCACTATATGATGGGAACTTCTGTTCTAAACAGGGATTTTCTGTTCTGACAGTGGATGTAGCTCTGCAGGTCTCGGGTTGCTACGAGTGCCTGGGGCCTCCCATGATGCTTGAGCTGACAGTCATCTCTTCTGCAGAAGGTGTATTGCTGTTGATGAGATATGTCACCAGGTCAAAGAGTTATGGGAGGAAATAAGCAGGCTGTGAAGCGGTCATGAAGATGAGCGAGAGATAGATAGCATATTCCCAGAGACCTTGCAGCTTCAGGAGTCTCACACACACGTATACAACATTGTGGTGGAGATGCAGGTGGGCTCTGTGCCATGTGAATAAAAAAAAAAAAAGGTCTAGTCTATAGATGATGAAGGCTGGAATGTGTCACTACTTGTACAAGGAGAAAGGCTTTTGTTCCTCTTGAAGACTTGGAGTCGATGAAGCTCGGGAAGTATGGACTGGACAAGAGATGGTGAGGTGGACTGAGAACTGAATGGCAGGTCTGAGAGGGTTGTGATCACAGAATCTAATGGGAGACTTGTGTAGTGGGTTTATGTGGCAAGGTTTTGGTAGCGGGGGGCCAATGGAGGTGGCTTCTGTAAGGATCTAAAAGCTGCCCCATGTTTGGTAAGGGCCTCACTGCTGACCAGAGCTAAGCTAATAAGCGATGTTGTTTTGCACCTCTGTGAGAGCATATTTAAGACAGGGAAAAAATGCTGCGCCACACAGCAGCTGGGAGAGTGAGAGGAGTGAGGAACAGCTTCACAGGCGTCAAGGTCATTGAAGAAGGAGGGGGAGAGGTGCTCCAGGCACCGGAGCAGAAGTCCCCTGCGGCCTGTGGTGAGGACCATGGTGAAGCAGGATGTCCCCCTGGAGCTCATGGAGTACCACGGTGGAGCAGGGTTCCATGCTGCAGCCCGTGGAGGAGATCATGGTGGAGCAGGTGGACCTGCACTGACGGAGGCTGCTGCCTGTGGAAGACCCCTGCCTGAGCAGATCCCAGGCTGGACCTGTAGCCCGTGGAGAGGAGCCCATGCAGGAGCAGGTGACCTGGCAGGAGCTGCTGCCCGTGGGGAACCCAGGTTGGAGCAGTTTTCTCCTGAGGGATGGACCTTGTGGTACGGACCCATATCTAGAGCAGTTCTGGAAGAGCTGCTGCCTGTGGGAAGCCCATGCTGGATCAGTTCATCAAGGACTGTATCCCGTGGGTGGGACCCCACAGCACAGGGGACGAGAGTGACCAAGAAGGAGCGGCAGAGAAGAAGTGCTGTAGACTGACCATAACCCCCAGTCCCCCGCTCCCCTGCGCCACTCGGGGGAAGGAGATGGAAGAGGGTGGATGGAGGGGGAAGGTGCTTTTGGTTTCTTTCCTTTGTTTCTCACTTCTTTAGCTTGTTAATAATAAGCAATAAATCTTACTGTCTCCCTATGCCGAGTCTGTTTTGCCCATTACAATAATTACTGTGTGATCTCCTTGTCCTTATCTCAACCTTTGAGCTCTTTTCATCGTATTTTCTCCCTGTTCCTCTTTGAGGAGAGGGAGTGAGAGAGCAGTTGTGGTGGAGCTCAGCTGCCCACTCGAGCAGAACCACCACAACTGGTAAATAGCAGTGACCCCCAGAGGTCAATATTAGGTCCAGTATTGTTTAACTTATTCATCAGTGACTTGGATGAAGGGATAGAGTGTCTCCTCAGCAAGTTTGATGATGATACACAACTGGAAAGAGTGTTTGATACCCCAGAGTGTTGTGCCACCATTCAGAAGAATCTCAAAAAGCTGGAGAGAGTGGACCCTCCTGAAATTCAGTGAAGGCAAGTGCAGGGTCCTGCACCCGGGGAGTAATAACCCCATGTACCAGAAGAGGCTGGAGGCTGACCTGCTGGAAAGTAGCTCTGCAAAGAAGGACCATGGGGTCCTGGTGGACAATGGGTTCACCATGAGCTAGCAATGTGCCCTTGTGGCCAAGAAGGGCCATGGTACCCTGGGCTGCATGAGGAAGAGTATTGATAGCAGGTTGAAGGAGGTAATCCACCCACTCTACTTAGCCACGGTGAGGCCTCACCCAGAGTGCTGTGTCCAGTTCTGGGGTCCCCAGTACCAGAGACATAGAGCTCCTACAGCCAGTCCAGCAAAGGGTTACTAGAATGATTAAGGGACTGAAGCCTCTCTCACGTGAGGAGCGGCTGAGGGAGCTGGGTCTGTTTAGCCTGGAAAAGAGAAGGGTCGGGTGGGATCTGATCAATGTGTACAAGTATCTGAAGGGAGGGTGTCAAGTGGATGGGGACAGACTGTTCTCAGTGATGCCCAGCAATAGGATGAGAAGCAACCAGCACAAACTGCAGCACAGGAAGTTCTGTGTGAACATTAGGAAAAAAATTCTTTACTATGAGATTGACTGAGCACTTAATCAGGTTTCTCAGACAGGTTTTGGAGTCTCCTTCTCTGGAGATATTCAAAAGTTATCTGGACACAATCCTATGCTCTAGCTGACCCTGTTAGAGCAGGAAGGTTGGGTCAGATGATCTCCAGAGGTCCCTTCCAACCTCAACCATTCTGTAATTCTGTGAAACCTATACCTCTTACAAAGCATATGAAAAAATGTAATTTTCTCACTAAGTTAATGTTCTATTGAAAATACCCTAAACTGTTCCATATTAATAAATTATGTTACTGAATAAAAAAGGCTATCTGAAATGAAGCTTGACACAAATAAATCTATTAATATCTACTGTGTGCAGGTAGGTGCAAGAAATAAATGTTATATCACCTCATTTGTGATTGGCAATCAAAAGTAAGATTAAATCAAAGTGTCAAAAGTTAAAATTAACCTTCCTAAAGGATTCAGTTATGCATCCTTTATACTGTCAACATCTAAGCAAGATTCACCTCTCCCATGTAAAAAGAAAAAGTACAAAACCAGAAAACCACTCATTTAACAACTACTTTTATGTAAATGTATATCAGCACATGCAGTCATGCACAAGAACATACACACCCAGTGATAACAGCATCTATTCCTGTCACAAAGACAAAAATGATGTCATTATTAACCATCTGCACTTAAAGTGCATTTTCCATTCATACACAGAAGTTATTTGTACTGACAATTACAGTACAGCCCTTCTAAAAGCTTCTAATAATTTCTAAAGGTTTATAAGAAACCAGACATTCAAGGGAGTCGTGTTCTCAACATCTGATTTCTGAAAATTCTTCCCAAACTTAAGGCTACCTTGAGAACTTAAAAGAGGCAAAGATCTTTGGCTAAAATATTATTATTTACACTGTTGTGTAAATTTTATTGGAGTATCATTTTGCATAGATCAAATAGGATTTTTTATTATTATTATTCTCTTCAGTGGTATTAGGGAGTTTAATGAAGATTCAAGAAAAGATTACCTAAATCCTACTGTATTTGATTGTAGCAACTTGTGTGACATCCTAGCACTTCTTGACATTCATCACTTTGCTTTTCTGTATTTCAAACCAACAGCTGTATCCAGAAAAAAATGTATATATATATAAATATATATATATATATATATAAACCAAAGTCAGGAGAATTGTTATAAACATAAAAGTTACACTATATTATGTCAATTTGCATGGCAAAAGGGTGTACAAGCACTATCACAAAGTCAGGAATAGGGCTCGTTAAGTATTGCAAAATGTTATCTCTGAATATTAATTGATTTTCAAAATTAATCTACATAGTTTCATATCCTTTTCAAGCATGCTTCCTATTAATATTCTAGCAATGAAGTTTGCTGCAGGTTAGAAATTCTTTGTAGATCAATGTGTTTCCTATTCAAGGTCTGAATAAATAAATTGTACTAGGTGAAATATTCATGGGAAGACTTTTAGAATTCTATTATAAAAATCAGTTTGTTATTCTGAACACACATAGAGAAAACCTAGATTTGGATCCTTTATTGTTATGCCAATCACTCTATAGTATTCAACCTATATACATGTAGTGAACAGACAGTGCCGAACAGCAAAAGCATCACTTTCAGGAAAGTCACTCATGATGCATCCACTAATTTTTTTTTTCCCATCTTAGGAACTGCAGCCACCACACAGGCTCTGAACAAATCCTGGTGACAGTACCCAAAAGCCTACCCACGTAGATAAAGGATACCTCACTGTATGTACCCAGATGGAACTGATTAGATTAATTAATTAGAAGCTAGATAATAAGTTAACACTTAACTCAGAAAGCAATGAAGAGCCCCTCAGAAGAAAGATGTTACTCTGATCTCTAAGACCATGTCGATGCTGTGGTCTGAGGTGAGGAATTACGATGTGTAGAAACTGTTATACATGAAGTCTCAACTCAATCTGAATTTAGTAATATTTATACTTATAAAAGGTATAAAAGCTATAAAAGCTATAAAAGGCAAGTAAACAGTGCTGGGTGTGCGGGGAGTCTACGCTCCACCAACATGCACACACGAACATCAAACATTCTAAATATTTAGAACATTGTTTTACATACTAAACCCGAGTATGCCTATACATACGTACAATCAGGAAAGGTAACAAACAATCCTTTAAGTTCCATGACTTAACAGTCTCCATTTTCCATTCCTTTTGAACAACATTTATCGCTTTAAGTTGTCAAGCAACTCGGTCTTCAGGCCTTATGTATCCTGTTCTTCCCGGACCAAAGTAAAAGCATATCCATCTTGTTTTCAAAGCCAATGAGGCCTGGGTCAAAAGGCACATTCAGGTCAACAGCAAAAGCTTTTGATGGCTGTAGCAGCAGAGGGGCCGATGGCGTAGCAGTTGGATCAGTAAAGGAGCCTGCAGCTCCCTCACTGTCTGGCAAACCACACGTTTCTGACTGTGGCCCCACATGGCTCTTTAAGGCCTCAGAGATTGCTCGCCAGGTGCCGAACAATCCCACTGCAACCTTGTCGTTTTTAGTTGCAGAGTCCCACGCCTTGACCTCAGTTTGGTCCCATATTTCAGGCTCATAAATTGTCCAATTGTTAATAAGGAGAATAAGCTGTAAGGTTACCAGGACAGTCTTTGTTCCTAAGGATGTATAATTCCCCATAATGCGCAACTGCTGACCAGCGAGAGGCAGTTGTGTGCACGGGTCCGCTTCTCTCAGCTTGAGCTTCTCTCCAGCTCCAGTGCACCTATTTCCAGCGACTTTCTGTATGAGCTTCTCTGAGCAGTTTGCTGAGTTTGGCCGAACCTATCTTCATGAGGCAATCAAAGTGCCTGTTCCCATCCTGGTCTCCATTCTGCCAGCCTGTTCCTCTTCACTCCTTTTTCCTGCTTCTTTATTGATCATATCTTCATCACATCATGTTGCCTTCCTTTTTTATCTTGAGGGCAGGCTCCCCTCTTATACCCTTGTCTCCACAGCAGTTCTTTTCAAAACAACTTTTCATTGGTTAAACAACTTTGAATATAACAACAGCAAACACCCAGAAACTTCCATGCCTTAATGACTGGAGAACAAGAAACCCCAGACTGCATGGAGTCTCCTGAATCACCCTTCTTTGTTCCCTCTAAACTCTTTTATATTACTGATGGCCTCATTGTTAAGAGTTTAATGTTATCTCAAACCCATGGCCACACGCCCAAATCTCCCCCTTCTTTATTAATATCAACCATTTTCTCGACACGAATTACCACTCCATATATAACAAAACTGAGCTGTCAGCCACACTCAGGGTGAGCCTCTTGTTCTCAGGGGTCATCTGGACAGGCTGGTGTAAAGCGCACCAGAGTGGCTGAGCTGTGATTTTTGCCTGGTCTGTGTTTGCAGGGCAGAAGTCATCATCCACCTGCTGTATTTGTCCTGCCAAGCAGATCAAGTTTAGATTGTGTGTCAGCAACAGCACTGATTGTGCTTGAGCAGCTGTCTGCTGTACTATCCAGAAAACTGTTTCATGACAGAAGAGCAGGTGAAACACAGATAAGGTCTGCAAAACTGGACTAAGTGTCTCAGTCCACAAAAGGCTTAAGAGAACTCTTTTGTCCCTAAGCCAACAGGGACCCAAATCCAAAATACCAGAAGAAAATCCTAGTTTATTGCTCATAGGAGACTGTAACCAAGATTAAGGAATCAGAAGGGCCTAATCCATCACTATAATGGATTACATGTTGCTAAACTGGCAGCGTCTCCCTACATTATTGTGGAAAATGTGTAGACTCAAACTTGCCATTTAGCACAAGGACTCATGAAATCCAATCTTAAAACTTTACTCAACTGCATACTCAGCAAAGCTTTAGATGGTTCATTTGAGGTAAAAGCACAAAACAATGCAGGTATCTGAGCTCTGCCTGTCTTCCTTTGTAGGCCCACAGTTCAGACCTTGATATCCTTAAGAGACCAGCTTAACTGATGTGGACTTCGTCAGACTACACCTAGGTCTTTTCAGAGTAGTTCAAATCTGAACTAGTCACTCTCAGACCTCTTTTAGTCCAGCAAAATTTGTTTTGAAAGTGTCTGTTTCTATCCAGTGACTAGCATAGGATGTCTAACTAACTAGGGCCAGTTACACTTAGTAACCTGCTAAATTACAGGAACCATCATCTCTTAATGCTTTTGCTACCTACCTTAAGCAGTTTCCTGTTCAGTATGCATCTGTTGAAGGCGTTACTCTTTAGTGACAAAATAAGAACAAAGACAGGCAACAAAGATCCTTGACATCAGGAGGGGGTTCTTCACAGAGAGGGTGGTTGCACACTGGAACAGGCTCCCCAGGGAAGTGGTCACTGCACTGAGCCTGTCTGAATTTAAGAAGAGATTGGACTGTGCACTTAGTCACATGGTCTGAACTTTTGGGTAGACCTGTGCGGTGTCAAGAGGTGGACTTGATGATCCTTAAGGGTCCCTTCCAACTCAGGATATTCTATGATTCTGTGATTCTAAGATGCTGAATGTAGGACTGAAATCACAAAGCAGCTTTGCATATAAAGGCAGGTGGTTAAAACACGGCTGTTAAAATGCCCCTTTGTTTCCATATTTCTCAGTTCATGATCTGTAAAACAGTCATGATGCACTTCTCTACCTTTCAGGAACCTTGCCAGTATAAATATTGTAAAGAAAGCAATGCCATCAAGCAAGAAAAACTCAGATAGACATGGTAAGTGGAGACAGACAGTTAGTAACAAGCCATTCTCTATCAATAAGTCTGTCTGCATTTCATAAATTAAAATTAAAAGCCTTTTCAGTCTTCAGTAATTTGAACAGTCCTTAAGAGGATAACAAAAAAAAAAAATCTTTTGTATTTTTTTTCCATTTTAGTGAGTTCAATCTAAAAAATCATTCAAGCCCAGGTCCCTAGAAGTATTTAAAGGTGTAATGCATCCTGAATCAGACAGAGCTTCCTTTGAGGAAAAAGGTCCAAGTTATTTTTTAGACATGTTCAGCAGAAAAGTAACTTAATAATTAGCAATGTGTTACTTATCTAACTGTAATGCATTGCATTGGAAAAAAAAAAAAAAAAAAAGTGTTAGCCATTTTGCAGTTAGCCATTTTTCTGGGCATGATTAGATTCACTAAATGTTTATATTAAATGTTGCAATATATTCATATTTACCAAGCTGAAGGCATGCTGTCAAGGGTTGCTGCAATATCAGTTGTCTAAATGCCTTCTCTGAAGCATGTAACAGAGATGGAGAGGCTGAGTGATTTGCCAAAGGTCACAGCATGGTCAATCCATTTTGAGCTCTTACACAAACAGACTTTTTCCAAAGGCAGAACAGTGCAGTTTTCTTACAATATACATTATTTTCCCAATTTGCCAGAAATGTGTTAGAAATCAGGATCAAGTAAACAGTTTTTGCCTAGTTTCAGAAAATGGCTAAAGGATCTGTAGGCAAAATGCTACACTGGAAATGAGTAACTGCATGGCAGTGTGGATACGGGAAGTGAAGACACTCCTGGGACCACAGAGGTCAGGCCAGTGGCTATTGCTGGGGTGAGAGAGACAAGAAGAATTTAGGAGAAGGGAGAGAGTGAACGCCCACCAAAGCAGGTCATATCTCTAACAACATGAGAATAAGACCTCCAACTGTGTGTGCCTAATCTTAATGTATAGAATAAAAGTATACTCCTTAAATCCTCCCAGTAAGTTTGCAGCACTCGTTTCAGTAAGAGCACTTTACACCTACAGCGTTTTGAGGTGTTGTATTCCTGCCTACTTTCAGTTGCCTTGTCCATTGTATTGTAAGTTTTCTGTCCTGTGTGTAATCTCATCTTCTGGCATTAATGCTTCCTTTTGAGAAGACGCAGAATTCTGGAATATTCCCTCTCTCTGGAGCTGCCAAAAGTTGCGGAGCAGTAGACTTTAAGGGAAAAGCTAAGTGACTCTGAATTTCTCCAGAACATGATCAAACAGAGCTTGTCAGGAAAAAATCAAAATGAAAGCTCCATGAGAGAAAGAAGATAGGTAAAATAAATTCATAAAATGAGTTACATATTTTACAAAACTTCACAAATCATTCAGAAGTTTCTACAGTGAAAAGGAACTCTGATTCATCTCAACAATGTTGGCAAGTTCTTTTATTTTATTTTATTTTTTTTACTTTTCATTAAGATTCTGTTAATTTTACTGCTTTACATATTTCAAAAGCAAAAAGGGCTGTTTGAGGCCTTTCCCTCTTTTATAGCTCAAAGAGAATCAGGAGTACCAGAGGTTTTCTCAGAGATTTTCTTGTCTTAATTGACCTCACAGGTCAATTCCATTCACCTCTAGAGTTTAGAAACCCTGAAGACTGAAGAAAAAGAAAAACAGAACTCTTCAATCCTGTGATATCATGCAGGAATCACAGTTTCATGTTCAGACATAACTAGGTAATTTTCTTCCAAAAGAAAGCAGTTCGGCATATCATGCTTTCCAAAATAAGTCCACTGCTTTATTCGCTAGTAACTGCTCTTTTTGTTTTATCATTGGCAGTTGCAATGCCAAATGATTTCGAGAGCTACAAAGCACAGATGTGTTAGAAGAAAACATAGGATGGCCTCTTCATGTGGTCCAAATGCAAAAGGTTTGCTTTGAAATAACATTACTTATGCAACTTCTTCAACAGCAGAAATTAAAACCAGCTTGTAATGTACCCATTACACTTACCAACAATTCCTGTCCTAAATTACTCCCTTTCAATGTCAGTCAAGTCAGTTAAATTCTAACTCACAACATTAAGTCATTTATAATGCTAACCCAAGATTTTTGCTTTCAGGAGGGTAGCTGATTCTGCAAAGCATTAAAAAGCTCCACAGAAACCATGAAGATCTTTTCTGGCTGTTGTACCTACTGCAGTAAGTACCTCTTGATCTTTTTACACATACAACAGTCTACTCTCCTCCCTCTACCAGAAGGGTCCCATAAAAGAAATCGTGTCTTCATTAGTCCCTGTTAAGATATTGAAACAGATGGCAAACCTAACAGGAATTAAGTATACTTTGAAGGGCTAGGCTCCTTACTTTATTCTTACTCACATCCAAAAGTGTCAGAAAATAAAACACAAAATTTTGGTGGCAAGCACTCTATTGTAGCAGACCGAAAAATTGTCTCTTGTGTTACATTGTACTGGTTGTGATTAAGAAAAACTGAGCCCAAGCTGCAGCTGGTGTTTGACAGAGTTGCCAAAGTGCAGTGTCTGGCCCATTGAAAAATAAATATTGCTGATAGGTCCCCACACAGTAATCTGAAATTATTGCCCTGAAAATTTTGGAGATGATAATGTGAAGTGAGCAAAAAATGCTTGGCTGAAACCAAAGCACAGTGAATTTTCTCAGGAGAAGAAATCAGAAAAGGGGCCACAGCTTCATTCGTTAATCTGACTGCACCAAGCCACTTGGTACAGTCACAGCCAAACTGTCTCTTCAGCCTTTTCCTTTTCTCTCCCTTTCCCATCCAGGTAGCTTGTGAAGTTTCACACCCAGAGAAATGGATTGGAGAATGACCAATGAAATTAGTAATGTAATTTGGTGCTTATTGTCACAGAAGAGACAGCATGGTGTTGGCTTCTTCTGTGTCGACAGCAAACAAAATTCAATTACTGTTTGGGTATGATCAATTATTGCCAAACTACCTGCCAAGTCTATTTGCTCTGTTGGCACAAAAAGAGCAATTTCTCCAGAAAGGATGTCAAGTATTCCCGTGGTAAAGAGAGAAGGCAGGAAGAGGAGAAATAGAGTGTTAAGAAAAGGTACTGAGTGACAATAAGACCATTTTAGGCCATGGTTTTGCTATGTATAGCCCCTAAAGTGTGACAAGGAAGGCAGTGTCAGAACAGATCCCAGATGGAACTGAAAAGGCTATCAGCTGTGCTTCACAGGCGCTCCACAGCACCCAGATAAAAAAATGCCTTGCAGCTGGTCAGTTGAAAAATCACTGCAGTGCTCAGCATAAAAATGTCACTGATACTCTATCACTACCACTACAATTTGCATACACAACAAACTTTCTCTGAGCCTTTTCAATTAAACCAGGAAAGATAAGCCAACTGCCTGTAGAAAAAGGCATTCATGTGTACTGATGCTTTTAAGAGTCTGACTATTTCTCTATTCACTATCACAGGGCTACCAGTCTACTCTACTTACCTATGCAAATATCTTTAATCTTTATTTGTTAAATGACATAAAGTAGCAAATATCTAGTAGGGATATAATTATATGTGAATATATTTTAGTAATCTTGCAAGTGGTGATTGCCATGTAGATCCTGCAGATTGAGAGAGTGACTTTGTTACAGGATTGATGAATAAAGATACCAGTGAGAGTACAGACAAAGATGGGAAAATACAGGTACTTGCCTATTTCTCAATTTGAAATCAATGAAGGGTTTTGATTCTGTATTATTTTAAGGTAATAAAACCTGTAGAACATAAGCTAATCCATACTTTCTCAGGTCATTGTATGCAAATGTATTATAGTAGAAGATCCCCAATCTGAGAACTAGTTCTATTGCAGTTGATGCTCATCTGTGTTTTCTGTGTGCTTACCAAGTATGAAAAATTATGTGAAAATTGTAGGCATGTAATCATGCTATATCGTCTGATTTCAACATGTGACATATAGACTTTAGAAAATGTCAAGGTGTATAAGTTAGAACCCAGAAAAATATTATTTATTGTACTGAAACTCTGCAGAGCATAATGCAAGAAAAAATGAGCTGAAAGCATCATTAAGCAAGTAGTAAATAAAAAGGCAATTTAGCAAGATCAATTATGTAGTAAGTGGAAGTAGACCTACTGTTCCTTTCACTTTCATTTTCTCACCAGCCCCAAAGTTGTCCTTCCTGTGTTCTTGCTTCTGCCAGGCAATTATTGGAAAGATACTAATGCTGCGAGGCCTGGAACAGGCACGGATGCAGTGATATTAGGGTGGGTGATCTGTAAAGTCCATGTTTTCTTCCACAAGCCAATGACACCTTTCCCATCTTTCTGACTGCAGAAACAGGTTTGACACTCGTGGTGTGGCCATAACAACAGGTTTTGCTTTTCTGATGTAGACTACAGTGTTCAAATGCAAGTTGTGGTGGTTTTACTCATCTGAGCAGCTGAGCTCCACCACAATCACCCTTTCACTCCCCCTGTTCAAAGGGAAAGGGGGAGAAAATGCAATGAAAAGAGCTCAAGGGTTGAGATAAGGAGATCACTCAAAAATTCACTCATGGGCAAAACAGTCTCACCACAGGAAGATTAATATAATTTATTACCTATTACTAAAAAGTTGGAGCAGTGAGAAACTAAAAACACCTTCCTCCCATCCACCCTCTACTACCTCCTCCTCCTGAGCAATGCAGGAGAAGGGGGGCTGCAGGCATCCCTCCTATGTTATTCTGTCCTTCCCGAACTGATCTGCTGGGGCTGCCCACAGGCAGGGTTTGTCTCCCACAGCTCCCCAGCATACAACCTCATGGCACTACTTGTATCTTTTGTCAGGTTTTCACAGGTAATGTCATATCCATCACTTTCTTAAACTATGTCCAGTGTTTTTCTACAATCCATTCAGTTACCTTAGACATAGCACTAAAGAATTCAAACACTAGGTATGGAATTACATGTGAACATTACATTGTCTGTATTGTGTTGTATATGTATATTGTATAATGTATTTCTGTTTGCAGAGGATCTCAAACTCCTCTACTGTATGGAGCAGAGAACTCCAGTTTGTATTCCTGTTGTGTGTTTTATTTCCATTAAACTTCTAGGTCAGGCTTTATGTCAGTTAAACAAAAATACAGGATAAACTATAATATAGGAGCTACTGAGAATTTATTCAACTGTACTAAAGTATAACCTCATCCATTGATGCTATTATTATGGTACATGAGTTAATTGCATTTGCAAAAGGTAATAAAGAAAACAAGCTAATGCTTTAACAAAGCAATGACTTTTATGGAAATATGTTTCAGATAATCAGACCCCACTGTAAATCTTTTAAGAGTGAAATAATTCAATTTCCACTGTAGTGCCTTGAAAAAGAAAATGATAATATGCAACAATGTAATGCACTTACCAAAATAGCAGAACATCCATGCTGGGCCAAACAAAATATTTGTAGATGTAGAAATTTTAAAATGTAGATATTTTATATAGACTTTAATAGTAGACAAATTATGGTTGCCTTTGCAAAGTAAGTATGAAAACAGCACAAACAAATGACAATTCCTCATTTTCAGCAATTTAAAGCTTAGGGATTTCCTGGATCCAACCTTGTATCTTTGTTTCTGTGTATGTTTATGTCAACAGGCATTGATTAATTTATTTTTTTTCCCATGAACTAACTCTTTAGGGGGTAGGATCAAATACTTTCACTATTGCAGCTTGTGCATAATATGATAATGTCATGTTTACAAACTTCTGCAGAGTCTAAAGGGATCCTGAATCCGGGGGAAAATAATACAGTAAGTTACTGCATATAGTAAGTCATTTTAAAAGAAAAAGGCCTCAGAGTAATACCAACAGTAAAGGGAAATTTTTCAATTGCCTTTTCAGTTCCAAAATGTTTGTTAAATTTTTAGTTGCATAACCGATAACACACAACTTAATCTAACATTTTATGCTGCTTGCACAATGTAAAATAACTATTCATTGTCTTTATTAATTCATCATATGGTGACAGAAGGAAAAAATAGTTCATTTGAAGTTATTTTTAAAACTCCTACAGTAATGGTAGTAATTTCTTCCCTCCCCCCCCCCCAAAAAAAAATAAAATACATATATATATATTTTATATATATTATATATGAGTCACTAAATGAAAGATCTTTATCCCAGAGATCATTTGCATTGGAAAAGGCTTCTAAGATCATCAACTCCAACAATTAACCTAGCACTGCCAAGTCTACCACTAAAGTATATCCCTAAGCACTACATATACACAGATGTTAAATACCTCCAGCAATGATGACTCAGCAACTACTCTGGGCAGCCTGTTCCAACCTGCCTTGCAACTCTTTCAATGAAGAAAGTTTTACTAATATGCAACCTAAACCTCCCCTGGTACAACTTGAGGCCATTTCCTCTTGTCCTATCACTTTTTGCTGTGGAGAAGAAACCAACCCCCAACCCACTGCAACCACCTTTGAGGTAGTTGTAGAGACTGATAAGGTCTCCCCTGAGCCTCCTTTTCTCCAGTTGTTTCAGTTCCCTCAGCCACTCCTCATAAAACTTTTCTTTACACCCTTTATACCCAGCTTCATAGCCCTTCTTTGGACATTCTCCAGCACCTCAATGTCCTTCTTGTAATGAGGGACCAAAAACTGAACACAGTATTCCAGGTATGGCCTCACCAGAGCTGAGTACAGAGGGACAATCACTTCTTTAGACCTGCTGGCCATGCTATTCTGATACAACAGGATGCTGTTGGCCTTCTTTGCCACCTGAGCACACTGCTGCCTCATATTCAGCCAGCTATTGACCAATAATCCCACGTTCTTTTCAACTTGACAGCTTTCCAGCCACTCATCCCCTAACCTGTAGTGTTGCATAGGGTTGTTGTGCCCCATGTGCAGGACACAGCATATAGCCTTGTTGAAGCTCATATGGTTGGCCTTGGCCTCCAGCCTACCCAGATCCCTCTGTAGAGCCTTTGTACCCTCAAGCAGATCAATACTCCTGCCTAATGTGGTGTTGTCTGCAAACTTACTGAGGGTATACTCAATCCCCTCATCCAGATAATTGATAAAGATATTAAAGATAAGTGGCCCCAGTACTGAACCCTGGGAGTGGCACTAATGGTGATGATCTTCCAACTGGATTTAACTCCCTTTACCACAACTTTTGGGGCTCAGTCACACAGCCATTTTTTTTACCCAGTGAAGCATATGCATGTCCAAGCCATGAGTAGCCAGTTCCTCCAGGAGAGTGATGCTGGAAACAGTGTCAAAGCTTTACTAAAGTCTAAGTAGACAACATCCACAACCTTTCCCTCATTCACTACATAGGTCACCTTGTCACAGAAGGAGATAAATACCTTAGAATAAGAAAACAAATAATCTGGGATAACATGGAAAAGAGGAACAAAATTAAGTGAAATAAACAGGAGACACTGAGCCCCTCCATGATGGCAGAGTTATAAAGTGATGGCTTGTGGGTTAAAAGTCATTACATACACCCCCTACATGCATACACACTTGAAGAAATACAGAGAAAGAGAAAGAGAGATGCTGAATATAATACAATAATATTCTTAACATTATTAAGAATACAGATGTAAACATTCAAACATGAAGATATTTACAATGTTATGGTGAGTTTTACTTATTTATACCTCTTGTTTTTTTCTAAAATAATAGAAAAATATTAGAAAGAAAAAAAAAAAAGTGGGAGGTAAATGTTTAGTTGTAGGATCCTTTCCTGTTTATCGTAAAATAATAACTTTGCAAATAGAGGCAGAAGTCTGTGGTGATAAGAAAGATGCTTTCACAATTAGGGCAGCCAAATAGTTCTTGTTAGACTTGTAATAGGTAAGTAGTAATTATCAGGTCCTCTTTACCAATGGTTTGACTTGAAAATTGGATCCGAAGTGCTCAGCTCTCACAACTCTGACAAAGTTGAAGGCAACCCTGCTTTATGTAGAGCTCTAACAAGTCAGGTCCTATCTGGTATCTGGGATGACTTGCTTAGGGAAGAGCTTGAAGTTGTCCTGTGTGCAATAACAAAGCTGGTTAATTGAGGTCCCTGACCTTCCCTCACTCCAACTGTTTGAAACCTCCCCCATAACACATTTTATTACCCACTCAGTTAAGCTTATTCAGCTGTGCGTGTGTATTCATGCTGTGAGCCATACCAATGAAATCATGGGTATTAAATAATAATAACACCTTTTTGGTGGGCATTCAGTTTTATCTCTTTGTTTCTCACCCTGCTCATTTCCATCAGCAAGCTTGCAGTGCAGCTTCACAAACTGCTGAAGGTCGGGGGCTGTGATTGACTGAGTGCACTGGGGTGGGAGGCAAACCAGTATAATAGTTGAGCCACTGGAGAAACTGCACAGCTTAGAGACACCTCACAGCCCAGCTCTGGCAGGGATGTTATTGACACTGGAGCCAATTAGCCCTGCTGGGCTCCAAGCAGTCAGATGTGGTGCCAGGTTAGCAACTTCTCCTTCACACCCACCAGTGCTCCTGCTTCTAAGGAGACAGTTCAGAACAGTTCAGAGACACCCACACCAATATCCTGCATCACTAGCGCACACAATGCAGGGTTGGCTTTCATGTTTTTCACTCTGCAAGTGAAAGTTTTTATTTTTTTTTTATTTATTTTTTTTTTTTACCCTGCTAGAGCAACTGTGCTGCCAAGCCTGAGCTTGCCATGGAGTCAGTGCAGCTCGGCCATGAGGTGCTCTGCCTGCTACAGACAGAGCCTACTTGGATCCATGCTGGCTCTTACACATCTCCACACCCATGAAATGCTTAATCTGCAACCCTGATAATCCATCCATGGAGAAGTGGAAGCTGAAACTTGGTTAACTTTTTTAAAGCACAAGCACTTAGTAACACTGTAGAGATGGATGCATCATGGGAGATTATGGTCAGCCACACTAAGAAAACTGAAATGAAGAAAGAGTTTCAAAAGCAATACAGAAAACAAAACATACCTTCATTTAAAACATGCATGAAGAACATGTTAGGATTGGTTGTGCTGGCTGAACAGAGAACAAGGGAAACAGATATGAAAAAAAATGTCTAAGCACAAGGACAAACTGTTTAAATTGATGGACTACAGTCAGAGTGACATAAGTCATAATGACAGATAAAAAAGATATTCACCCTGGAGAACAAGTACAAGAGAATGTTTTAAGGCAGAGACATCAGGATTTGTAAATGGGTTATTTCTGATGGGGAAAAAAGTGTAGACTTGTGAGACAGTAGTAACACCCAAGGAGAACGGGACAGAACGATTGGAGATGCTGGCAGTTTCTAAACTGGTTCACTAGAAGTTAGTTAGTTAGAAGCTAGTTAGTTAGAAGCTAGTTAGTTAGTTCGTTAGAAGCTAGTGTGTCTAAATAGCCTTTAAAATTAAAACAGCCCGATTCTGAAGGTAGTGAGCAGTGGACATTCCTACAGATTCTGACTGAACTAGCCAATATCTGGGACTTCTGCATCTGGCTAGGCCAAGATATCAGTAAGAAAATTTTGAAGCCTTTCTCAGGTTTATATATTTTTGTTCCTAAGCTTCAGTCATGTTTGCATAGAGAAAATTTTATGGTGGTCTTAAGAACAGATTCTTCTATCCAATAGGCAGCCAGAACTTCTCTTTCCATTAAATCAGTACAGTATCTACATTTAAGATTTCTATGGTTATAGAAAGTTCATCAAGTATTGTGCCAGATGTTGAAAGTTATGGACTAGTATTTTGAGGAGATATATTATTCTCATGCTTAAGGATCTCTTGAACCAACAAATGAAAAATATGTGGTCAGTGGTACTAGAGGCCATCTTGCCAGTTATTAATGGGATTTTGTTTAAAGCCGTGTGTATCCATGGCCAACAGTATGCAACTCCCTTTGGTAATAATCTGAGATTATTTTTTTCTGTGATATCTGTTTTAAATGTGCTTGAATATAATTTGATATTTTGCTTTGGGGTAAAAAAAAAAAAAAAGTTACTGAATGTAAGAATATGATCAAATGGTATTTTTGTCAGAAATAATGAAGTATCATACTAAATACTTCCGAAAGGCCCCATGATACATTCTGCTCCCATGTACATTCACTCTACCATCACAAGCACAAAAAGCCATTACACATGGTGAGTCACTCTATATTTCTATGATCACAGAGAAAATTTTCTACAGATATTCAAAAACCTTCCAAATTACTTATTTCACAGAAGTAGGTCAAAATAAGTAGAGATTGAAGACTAACATTTCTGCAAGTATCTAGCCATTCAGATTTTATCAAGATAATACCAAAGAGAAACATTCTGCATATTAAGAATGGGTTATCTTTTTGTAATAAAGATCTTAACATTGCTATGTGTAAAGCAAAGTCCTTTTCTCTGGTGACCTCTTTTTAAGTGTCTGCTCTTGCTGTCTTCAGTTCCTGTTAACTCATGTTGTACAAGATCAGTATAGGATCTTCTGAGTCAGTGAAAATGTTCATCAGATCTGCATTAAGGTGAGAGGAAAACAGTGAGAGGAATGAACTTCCTCTGCATGTTGAACCCTCTGCACATTTCTTCCCTGTCTCAAAAATACACTAATACTGTGCAGCTAGGCGATATCAAAGAGTCTAATAGTCAATCTGCCTTTGGATGGCAGATTGGTATCTATTCTTCATTTCTTGCTTCTCTTAAGAGACTTGATTTTCAGGGGTTTGCTTTTTTGATTGTTCTTTTTCATTTGGTTCATTGGTTGGTTTTTATTGTTTGCTTTTTGTTGTTGTTTGTTTGTTTGTTTGTTTCTGGTGCATGAGATCACAGGAATATATACTGCAGATTTGTGTCTACCTTTAATTTACATTACATTATTCGTTGACTGTTTCATTCCCCGTTCACATTTTCTTATAGAGCTAAACCAGTCCACAGTTAGTAAAACCAATTAATAGTAGATTTTCCTTGAATGCACTCACCTTGGAAAGATGATATTCCTTGCTTCAAATAGATATCACTGCTAGTCAGACACAATCCTCATGTCAGAACAAGAATTTGATGTCCCAGGCAGACCCAGCTGTGGCTGCATCATGTGACTCAGACACAGTACCTACAGAGGAAGACTCCAGTATGAGAGGTTTTATTTATTTATTGTTAACTCTAAGGCATTCAGATAGCTTCATGATCAGTGTTTCATAAAGTACACAGAGACATTTAGAATCAAAAAAGCCAGCAATTTGTCTTTTGGCAGGTGTGCACTTAGCAAAGAAAATAAGTTTTGGTTTCAGTACAGTGATACTAAATTTAAATGGAATCACAGTTAAATTAATTACAATTTATTACAAAAGTGATTAAAATTTTGTTTTTATGTGTTCTTGCATTTATATTTTCACAGTAGTGCTTATGGAAATTTACCTATACAACTCCTGTTACTGCACTGAAAATTTATTCCTTGGTGTATTATCCAGTGGTTTCACTAAATAAATCCTTGAGTTTTATGGGCTTTGGTATTTATTTATTTTTTTCTGCTCTGTATCCATTTTATTTTTGGCTGCTGGGAATTAATTTATAAAAGAAAAACTACATGGACAATACCTCTTTTGCCCTGTAGCATGCTTGGATGTTGAAAGTCTTTTACTGCAGATTTCATTGTTTCAGTGGGTTTAAAAAAATAAATAAATAAATAAATAAATAAATAAAATTTAGCATTCCATTGAAGGAAAATCACAAGATACAAGAGACAGAAAGACAGAAATCTGGCTCTCCTAAAAGCTTAAGCAATACACTTTGTTAAGGCCCCTGGTGCCCTCTCCCAGGTTTATTATTGATCTGATAAAGTGGTGAGGATCCATAGGATTCTTGGATGAACTGATCTGGAGCAGCATGTGTGTGCATGCACACAGGGAATATTGTTTACTCTATTGCTGGGTGCTGGGCAGCATCCCTACTGAGTCTGTGTGTGGCCCACATCCCACAGGCAAGCCTTCATACATTCTGTGAGAGCTGGCTGTAAAGTTTCAGGCGCAGTCCTTGAATATTACAGTCTTGTGTGGACTGTCTGGTGTTTATTCGAAATAAATAAATAAATAAATAAAATAAAAGTGTACTCAATAAATAATAACATTATACTCAAGAACTCCATTTAATTAGATATGGAATTGAATAAAATCAACATAGCAGCCTCCACAGTATTTGTTTTGTTAATAAATTCCATTTGTTTTATTCTATTCTTCTCATTTTCAGCTTCAGTGTAGTACTGAATGCCTTTTGTTGGGTCTCACTTGTGACCTAACTCATTTAATTTCCTGAATAAGCTACCAAATGAGACACCTCAGGCAGCTCAGAGCTATTTTTACCAGCCTGTCTAGAGATGCACACACACAGAGCACTTCACCAGTTACTTTTCAGTGGCAATTTCAGAGAGTTTTTGTATCCATAAAGGCCATACGTGTGATTCAATTTTAAAAAGATTTCAGAGCACTGATCTTGTTATGACCATCAAGATGCAGGCAAGCATCTGTTGTAACTACACCTTAAACTGACTTTGCTTCCTTTGTAACTCTCACCAGTTTTTTTTCTCGTGACATCTCTTTGGATCTCTGGGAAGGGACTCCTCTGCCAGGAGTAACAATGCCATGACTGACATGCTCCTGACAGTGGGGAGGATCTCTCCTGTGGTGAGGGGGCTTATAGCCACCTTTACCCTTTCACTTTTTCTTCCCTGCCTACACATCTGCCAGCAAGTTTCCCTCAGACTGCATCCCCACGCTGAACAAAGCAGGGAAGCAGCCAGGCCAGGCCTGCATTTGCTTGTGGCCTTTTCTCTCTCTTGTCTCTGCTCTGAACTCTCAGCCACCTCGATGTATTTCAACACTAGAAGTCTCATTTACATGCATGTTTCACAGCAGCTCAGCATCACCCTTGCATTTCTCCAGTTTCCAGTGCTGAAACTGAATGTGTTTGCTTAAGGAGCAGAGAGCAAGCATTTCCAACAAGGTTATCGTTCTCCACACAGGTCCTGGTGCTCCTTGTTAGCGACAGGCAGACAATAACGCACTCTCTGGTTCCCCATCTCACACAAATACATGTCTCTTGGTACTGTCACATGCCATTTGAAGCAGTGAATTTTCTCCATGGTTCTCTTGAAAAAAAATATTTTCACTGATTTGTTTTATCTTATTTATCTTATTTTCACTTATTTGTTTTAATTAAAACTAAATTGTTTTATCTGGCACGTTTTTAGAGATTTTCTCATTTAAGGCTTACCTATATGTGGAACTCCTGTCCTGTGTTATCATTTCTGACTGTTTTATAATAAATGGACAGCATATTACCAAATTCATCCTTCAGGACAGTGTCTCCATTTTCTTTAAATCCCACTCAGTGCAGCCTGGATAATAAAATCAGCTTATATTGCTATACAGTGCATAACTATAACATTTATTAATCCCAAATATTAATTTTACTATTATAACACTAGATATCAGCATCCTAAGCAATTACACCTGAATTTTTAAACTATTATTTTTCCAGACAACATAATTATTCACAGGTTATTACATAGTACAGAGGATTTGTCTTTGTCAAATACATTTTTATTTGCTAGCTTTAACCACTGTCAGTAGATCTGATCGCTACCATGCAGAAGAATAGAAAAAAGTAGATAAGTGAATGAATTTCCTTTTCATCCTGAGCTTGAAAATTCTTCAGGCAAAGCTATTCAAAGTACAGATAAATTAAAACATAATTTGCTCTTTTCTTTCACTTCCACATTAATGCCTGTGTTCTTTGTTTAGCCCCTATTATTCATATAATGGCAAGTTCTAGGTCACTGCATATAGGCAGCTGATATTCAGCAACTGATCTTAGTGGGGTTTAATTGGTTGTCTGTAAAAATTGTATGTTTCTTGAATAAAGAACAAAATACATTCCTACCAGCGAATCCTTGTTTTCCAGAAAAGCAGCTAGGGTGAATTTCAACAAACACAATGATCAGTCGTGTTGTTTCTAATTTAATTTTTCTTTAGATTTAACTCAATTTTTAATAAAATTTATGGAAATAGCTGCAATGGACCTCAGGGATGAATGCATACAATCTCTATTGCTTTACTTGGAACTTGTTTGTCAGATTTTTTTTTCAGGTGTTTAGATTCTCTACTATGATATGATCTCTTGAAAACTCCAGTGTAAAGCTGGTATAACAAAACAAAACCAAAAAGGTCTATACAAAGCACAGGGGTAATTTAATTGCAAAAAGCCAGCATAAGCATATTTATCTTTCCTGACTCCATATTCTGGAATGCCTCTGGAAGAGATAGTATCTCGATAGGATAGACTTTTTTTGATGGCTGGGCAGCACAGGAATAACAATAACAACAATAACAACAATAACAACAATAACAACAATAACAACAATAACAACAATAACAACAATAACAACAATAACAACAATAACAACAATAACAACAATAACAAGAAGAAGAAGAAGAAGAAGAAGAAGAAGAAGAAGAAGAAGAAGAAGAAGAAGAAGAAGAAGAAGAAGAAGAAGAAGAAGAAGAAGAAGAAGAAGAAGAAGAAGAAACAATAATAATAAATAATAATTAATTTCCCCACATTCTTTTTTTGTTTGTTTGTTTTTGATTTATGTTTAACCAAACATTAGGCGTTTTAACCAACTTTATTTATAAATGTGTCATCATTATCACAGAATTTCTAAGTTGGAAGAGACCTCAAGATCATCGAGTCCAACCTCTGACCTAACACTAACAGTCCCTACTAAACCATATCCCTAAGCTCTACATCTAAATGTCTTTTAAAGACTTCCAGGGATGGTGACTCCACCACTTCCCTGGGCAGCCTGTTCCAATGTCTAACAACCCTTTCGGTAAAGAAGTTCTTCCTAACATCCAACCTAAAACTCCCCTGGCGCAACTTAAGCCCATTCCCCCTCGTCCTGTCACCAGGCATGTGGGAGAACAGACCAACCCCCACCTCGCTACAGCCTCCTTTAAGGTATTTGTAAAGAGCAGTAAGGTCGCCCCTGAGCCTCCTTTTCTCAAAGCTGAACAAGCCCAGCTCCCTCAGCCACTCCTCGTAGGACTTGTTCTCCAGGCCCCTCACCAGCTTCGTCGCCCTTCTCTGGACTTTTTTTTTTTTTTTTTTTTTAAATTTTGGCCCCTGGGCAGGCGCTGGGCTGCGGGCGGTTAGTGGGGACAACGTGAGCGAGGGGGATAAATGAACTCTGAAAAGCTGCAGGCTCGATACGAAAGAAATTTAAAAGTTATAAAAAATACTGAGAGTCTCAGAAAATAACGCAGGTACTTGGGAAGGAGGAGGAGGAGGAAGGCAGAGCTGGCTGGGAGGGCGGGGAGGAAGGGCCCCAGGGAGAGGTGACGAGGTTGGGGAGAGCAGCTCTGGGGCAAAGCCATCTCGTGCCCGCCCCGAGCAGAGGCACTGCGGTGGTGCGAGGATGCTCTGGGGAGGCTCGGTGCCTCCCGGGGATGCTGAGGAGGAAGAGGGGCGGGTGGTTCAGCCAGCAGTAAGGCAACAGAGGTGAAAGGCGGCTCCGTGCAAGAGCGTTAGTAAGAGGAAGGTGCAGAGCTGCTCCTTGCAGCCCACGGCACAGGACAGGGCGAGACACCAGCCTCCCCCCCGTCCCGCCTGGAGGAAGGAGAAGAAGAAGAAAGGAGCGAGAGGGAGGGCGACAAAGGCACGAGAAGAAAAAAAAAAAAAAATCCTGAAAGGGTATAGAGGGCTGGACCCACCGCAGGAGGAAGCCCTCCGGCCCTCTTTAATGAGGCTTAGCAGCGGGGTCACCCCGGGCTGGTCTAGGACAGGCTCCCACTCCCGGCAGCCCCCCTAGGGGCGCGGGGAGGCGGGCTGGGCGAAGAAGCGGAGGTGCTGGTGCGGCGCCTGCTCGGGGCGGTGCTGCGCGGTGTCTGGGTTAGTACCGGCGCGCCGGTGGTGGTGCAGGCAGGGCTGTGGGGTACCCGAGGGCAGCCCGGCGTTGCTCGAGGTGGGGGTGTCTTAAATAGGAGCCGGCGGCAGCAGTCTGTGCAGTGAGTGGCGGCAGGGCTCTGCCCGGGCGCAGAGAGGCGGGGCGCGCGGGGCTCAGTTCTGCTCCTCGTCCCGCAGCTCGGAGGGCAGGAACTTGTACTGCTGCTGCCGGATCATGGCCAGCTTCTTGCGCGCCTCCTCCAGCTCACGCTCCTTGTGCAGCATCTCCTCCTGGGCGGCGATGATCTGTGCGATCCCCCCCACCATCTTCTCCTTCACCACCACCGTTTCGTCGTGGTCCTGGAAGGTGGCTGCCTTCTGCGCTGCCTTCACCAGGTTGTCTGACGCTCTCTTCACCGCGTTCCCGGCCGCCTGGAGCCTCTTCATGGCCTCCGAGTCGTGGTCAGCCTTCACCTTGCAGGCCACCAGGAGCTGCGCCGTGGAGGCAGCCACCTGCTTGGCGGACGAGATGAGCTTCTCCTCGCTGGCGTGGCCCTGCACCGCCGCGTTGGCAGCTTCGCACAGGTTGTTGGTGGCCGCAGCCACCATGCGTGTGGCTGAAATCAGTCCCTGGGACCACTGCCCGTCATCCACCGCGTTGGCTGGGATGGCTCCCACCATTCCTCGGGCCACCAACTCCCGCTGGGCAGCCGAGGCTGCCTTCACCAGGGCGCTGGTAGCTGCTGCGATGGATTTGGCAGCTTCCAGGATCTGCTCCTCGAGGTCCAGGCTCTCATCTGCTTGCTTGGGCTTGGCCCTCGGCTTCAGCTGCTCCAGCTTCTTGGCCGCAGCCTCGATGGCAGCCGCTGACCCCAGCAGCTCGTTCTTGGCGATGACCGTGGGATCTTCTGGGTCAACCCACTCCGTCCCTTTCATGGCCTCGGCTGCCTGGATGAGCTCGGTGACAGAGCTGGCCACCTGCTTGGAGTACCCGGCCAGCTGCTGCTTCAGCTCGTGGGTTGGCTTCTGCAGGATCACCAGCACGTGCTCCAGCAGCTCCAAGTATCCATCGGCACACTCCCTGCCGAAGCTAGGGAGTCAATTTTATAGCTAAATTGACTCCTTCATTTCAGTTGAAGTACATTTCTTGCCACCTCTTCTATTGAGAGCTGCAGGTCCTTACCCTGTATATCATCAGCAGCAGAAACCATTCTCTCATTCTATATCCAGGATTTCCTTAAGACCTGCAGCCTGAGTGACAGATCTAAGAGACAGCCTGTCCTAACCATTTACAAAGATAAAACCCTTATGTTTTGATTGGATTTTTTATTCTGTATAAGATAGTTTTCCCTACTAATAACCATAGAGATGCTGCTACAAAGATTTTCTTTCTACTCTGTCAAATATTAACCATTACACATCTCTTCATCTATTTTCCCTCTCTGTTCTCCTTTTGTACTGTGTTAAATATATCTCCCTTCATTGTCACCAGTCTGTATCCAGTCTTGCCTGTAATTTTTTCCTTCACTGGACCACAATCACATTTACGTCACACACCTGGGCAAATTTTCAAGAGAAATCTCTGTGTTTATCTTGATGCTCCCTTTTTTTGCTTGAGAGGAGTTACATGTACAAAACCGTATTTGCCTTTGCCCTCTTTTAGTAAATCTTATTTATTTATTTATTTTTAATCCAATTGCCTGAAAAGAAAAAAAAAAAAAAAAAAAAAAAAAAAAAAAAAAAAAAAAGAGAGAGAGAGAGAGAAAGAGAGAGGAAAAAAAAAATAACAGCAAAAGTCAGGCAACAGATATGGTAGCAAGACTGGTAGTAGTACTGACGTGCACGGTCTTATTCGGGTGTTTGTAGCTATCTGATGTTTCATCCTTTGCATTTAGAATACTGATTCTTTGCAGAAGAGACCTTTTGATATTTTTTATTAGCTTCTAACAGTGCCATGCTAGCTTGTGAGCAGAACTGATGCTAATATAGATAATAACAATAACAGCATCAACAACTTGCTCTGGGAAATAATCGTGCACAGAATGCTCCTATGATTGAAGAACTGCAAAAATAAACTTTTTGCTCTCTTTTCCTTTACAGTTAACACTGTTCTGTCCCCAGTTTGCACTATATGTACCACAAAATTAGCTAAGGTGTTGGTCTAGCACTTACATATTGGTAACAATCACACTATGAAACTACTATGAGTTACACACATTTTTCAGGCTGTCTCATCTACATCCCATTGATCTTGTGTACAGTAATGAGACATTGCAACCAGTCACCTGTGTCACACTGAATGATGAGCTGGAGAGTCTGCACTACAGGGAAGTCCAGCACAAAGAATAAATAGCTCCAGCAGATCAGTAAGCCACAAGCAATAACCAATGAGCTCTTCCAGTGTACATGTATGTTTGCAATTATTTCAAATGACTCTCCAAGGTAATGTGAAATGTGTCAATCGTCACATAACAAGCTGCAAGCATTTCGGTGAAGTGCTTCTTTACAGTGCTACTACTGACTTATTTCTTTGCAATTGGTGCAACTGACTGTGAATAAAATAATAAAAATGGGAGAAATCTGTGGTCTTAGGTTGCTTTCCAGGATAGTTAAATACAAGATGGGAAGAAGGCACTAGATTCACAAGATGGACTAAAACCATAAAAACCTAAGGAAAACCTGGTAACTGTAGTACCAAGATGCCTGAAACAGGCAGAGATTTAGAAATATAGATGTCGCTTTTCTTTAGTAAATATAAAGAGCATTTTACCACCAAAAGCAAAACAAGACAAAAAACCTTTAAATTTAAGCAAAATTCATTTTCTTTTTTAATGCTAATTTTAACCAGGAACACAGCCTTCAAGAAACTACACCTATTTTATGCTTAACCTACACCAAAGCACACAATTAACAAGATAGTCAGGATATTTAAGGGCACGATCTCACTTTCAGTGAGACTGACAACATACATTTTTCTCTATGCCCAACTTCAGTTTCTTTTTTCAGTCTAATGAGGTAAGAGAAATATAAATCAAGGTGTGGGTATTCTTCCAAAAACTCACATTCTCACAAAGTGTCTTATGTCTCCATTGCATGGTAAAAGGTTACCTCTGAGCAATTCCCTTGCATTTATTAAGGACAGTCTATCAAGAAAAATCATTACAATATACACAGTGTGTTTTAAGTAGAATTTAGAAATCTTAATCCAAATGAGACATCTGTAAGAACACTGATTAACTTAAGAATGTGTAAGTGTCCATGAGTCCATGCAGAATTCATGATCTAGATACCTTGATATCGAAAGTGTCCATAAAGGTTTCATCATATATAGGTTGGACTGTACTACATGTACAGTGCCAATATTTGCTGGTCAAATCTGTTTATGATCAATGACCAAGAATACAGAGGGTACAGTTCACTTAAACTGTTTTAGGCATTAACATTAGGATGAGATCTATTATGTCATAGAAGAATTCACTTCACTGACCATCCACTGTATGCTTACATACAGTGTAAATATGCTTACATACTTTGCTCTGACGACTCAGACTCCTATAGGTCCACATTTTTATTAGGAAACTTAATTTGATGCCTGTTGCATGTGCCCTAATTCACCTTCTTGGAGTGGTTAATCAGTTTTGAGTGTCTCACTTGTACTTTAGGTGTTTTTTAGTTCAGCATCAGACCTACATTCCTCAGGTGAGTAATCTAGTAAGCACAGTCTGAAACCATCTATGCTACCTGGACAGCAACGAGCAGACTGCTGAGGATAGAAATTTGTGTTGGGTCATGTTAATTCCAAGGTATAATTAGTGTGCATAAGTAGAGAAAACTGTTTCACATTCTGAAGTTTTCTCAAATTTAGGAAAAGAATTTTTTGATGGATTAGTACAGTGCTTCCTTACCATGATGACAGATGTGAATACCCTCTGAATCACTGCATTTGTTCTAGATAACCACATATTTCATGCTCATTTGTGACATCCATACCCAAAGCATGGCATCAAGGAATGGTAACACTGAAGCTAATACTTGTTCTGGATTTTGGTGCTGAAAACTCAGAGCTCAATATTTTGTGATGGGAGGGCTCATCTACTACAAACAAACTTAGTCATGATCAGGGTTATGGAACAGATTAAATTGTCTGAGAGAGCAGAAAAGCCCTCATGTGAAACTAACATAAGGCAGTACACTTTTTGAACCTATTAGGAACAAAAAAAATTGTGATGCCATGTGCCGATATGCTTATAAATATATGTTACATCTGTGTAGAATTATCTTTATTTTGAAAGCATTTATTCAATAAAACTGTTCTCATTACAGTGTGCCCACTTTCTCTATATAGATTGCCATAGTTGTAGTACTGTCTGGTATACTATTTTGAAACTACAGATGCTCTAATGGCAAAAATAGTTTTTTGGGACACCAGAAAGCTGATACAAAGTCAGATCTAACAGGATACATTTCATTTTTTAAAAATGATGATGTCTCCTGTGAAGATTTCAGGAATTCCAATGTTTTTGGTTTTTATTTTTTGTTCATATTGGAACAATCAAGAGATAGTGGGTCAGATACTACAACAGTAAAGTAAACAGAACATATCTTATTACTGGGAGAACAAATATTGTGTAGGATTTACATTCACACTTTCAGAGACAGCTTTTGCCTGAGGGAACTCTCAATTACTCAAGCTGTATTAGCTTCAAGGATCTAAAATGAAAGCTAGAGATGGGACTAGCATGAGAAAGTATGCACCACTTCTTCCTGTACCCAATGATGGTAGTGTGGAAATAGTAGCAAGACTGTTGAAAATAAGCACTTGCTTTGCACCACTATTTAGTTTACTATGTGATTACTAAATGTGGGGGACAGATGCATTTACATTTACAACTAGCTTGCATCAGCACAAAGCACTGCCAACAGATTATTCTGACTAGGAAAATAACTCCATCTTTATCACTCACCTCCTAGAATTTAGTTTTGCATTTAGAGAAATGGGAAATAATCTGTTCATGCTCACTTTTCAAAAAATGAATCAAACATATTGGAAAATACAAAATATGTTGTTCTCAAAAGTAATACAGCATATTTCATCTGCTATTTTAGGATCAGATCATTGCCCCTAGGGTATTAGTGCTTACAGAGGGGAGTCTAAATATCATTTCCCTGGGATACTTCTGCTCTGAGAGTGATACTTTCTCCTGTGCAACTGAAATAAAAATTCCAGTGGAAAAAGGATGTCACACAGGAAGCCTCTTCATTACTCATCATAAATGTCAAAGATTCCTGTTAAGCTACAGGGGACCAGAACCCTGGGAAGAAAAAAAAAAAAAAAAAAAAAAAAAAGAAAGACTTGAGGGGGAGGGGAAGGCAGGCAGGGCATGGAAGGGCAGGGCAAGGCAGGGCAAAGCAAGGTGAGGCAAGGCAGGGAAAGGCAAAGAAACGGAAATGGAAAGGACAGGCAAGGCAAGGCAAGATGTAACAGGCGAGGAGAAATAAAATGAGACTGAAAGTAGAATATTGACTATAAAGGTGCAATGATTTGAGAGGAAGTGAAAATTAATGACTAGCTAGATATTCCTCATTATAGCAAACTTGCAGGTGTCTTCCATCTACTATAAAATTCCTGAGAATAATGTCTAGTGATAGCATGTGCTTATTGAGTTGCCCCACCACATAAGATTATCAGACTAAAACAGACAAACTTCTGACTGGCACAGGAAACTGGCTAATAAAGGAAGAATGTCATTAATCACAAGCAAAATACTCTTCAGCAGAGTGATTTTTGAAATCATTCATTTTAGTGAAAGTACTGAAAGCTTTAGATTGAAAGCCTGTCAAAACAGAGTCTTGTAAGATCTGTGAATCTCACAAAAAGGTTGTCTACAAAAAATATGGAGGGGGAAAGGTAGAGGTGAAGGGGAGTTAACTAGATTTGTGCCTTCTTTCATTGGGATTTCATTCTTTCTGTGGGATACTCAATAAATCTTCATGTTTATTAATTTCATCAGAATGGTCTGCATTAAGTAATTCAGTCTTCTCTCTTTTTATCAGAGGAGATGTTGATGCTCATGTCTCAGATCCTTGCCATTTGTTGTCACAACCAGAACATCTATTTTCTGACTGGATTTTTCACCTTTTGTTTAAATCACTTAATAATTGGATATATATTGTCTCTGGCATGGAGGTGGTCTGGGTGATCCCTGTCATTAGTTTTCAACTGAAAGAAACAAATCAAGTAGAGAGCAATGTAATAGGCTCCCTGACAGCTACAGTCTTATTTCAGCAGCTCATATCCTTTGCATTTTACTCACAAGGTCCTATTTGAATTCATTAGTGAACAGCCATGCATTCAAGTACAGTTTGTTGTCTAAGGCATATAATTTCTTTAAGTTCCTACTGAGATCATTTTCTATTTTGGTAGACCACAGAGGGTATAACCTCCAGATAGGAAGCTTGCCTTAGGAATGACATTGTGCTTATACCTACAGGAAACAAACTTTTCTCTGAATTGAATAGCAGGGTTACAGTCCCAGTTTTCATTACTAAATATTGACCATTAATGCTTAAAAAATGCTATTTTCTATGTATCTTCTCATTGTATGCAAAGATCCAGCCACAAAATAATTATGTCCTTCATTAATCATTTTCAAGAAAACTCAGCAACAACAGACAAGAAACATTTGAAAAATTTTATTTTATTAAAAAACTGAATTTAGTTCAGACCAGAAAGACCTGGGTGATATACAGATTCAGATGTTTAACATCCTGAATCCTACAGTAAATTTAACATTTTATACGTACCTGGGATATATATGAATGTGAGACTCTTGGATCATTCAGTCCAGTAATATACTACTGAAGGCAATAATGTCATGACATATACTATAGTAATCTAAATACAGCATAATATTTTTGCATCCCTTAGGGATGCAGATTCCAGGGGTTATTCTACATTTGCCCATTAGGAAGTTATCCTGGAAAGATAAATTGTAGATTCTCTGTCCTCTGCTCAGTGGTCACTCAAAACTGACTCACTGATGTCCTACAGCTAACCCCTCTTCCACTATATGAAAAGCTAGCTCACTTTGTTTCGATTCTGCCAAGGGAGTGAGCCTACATGTGTTCATGGACTGTGAGTAAGTCAGTGAGTGAGTAAGTGAGTGAGTGACTCCTTGTATACATGGGGTGATAAAAGCCAAGTTACCTTCTGCGGAAGGAGAGCAAGTTATCTCATGTTTACCACTGGTAAGGAGTGGCTTGTTAGCACTGTAAAGATATCCATTATATAACAGTAAAGATATCCAAGATATAACTCATTAACTGAGGATGATTCAAAGTAGCTTATCTTGAATTTATTTAAAATATTTTTACTAATCTGACGTTTTGAATTTACAGACTTGTTTCAGATTTGTGTCCTTTTCAGTTGGGTTAAGCACAATGGAATCATCAAATCGTAGAATATCATGAGTTGGAAGGGAGACAGGGAGGATGATTAAGTCCAACTTCTGACTCCACGCAGAGCAAACTAAGAGTTAAACAATATATTTAAGAGCATTGTCCAAACACTTTTTTGAATGCTGACAGGATTGGAGCAATGACCACTTCCCTGGGAACCTTGTTCCGGTGCTTGGCCACCCTTTCAATGAAGAACTTTTTCCTAATATCCAATTTGAACTACCCCTGAAAAATTTTAAGCCATTTCTCCTTGCATCCTAGAACCAGTAACAAGAGATCAGCACCTGTCTCTCCACTCCACATCACAAAGAAGCTGTGGACAGCAATGAGGTTAACCCCCAGTCTCCTCTAATCTGAATAAATCAAGTATCCACAGCTGTTCCTCATAAGTCATGCCCTCTAGTCCTTTCACCATCTTTGTTGCCCTGCTTTGGACATATTCAGTATTTTTATATTGTGGGTCCCAAAGCTGCACACAGAGCTCAAGATGAGAACTCAGTGCTGAGTATAGTGGGACAATCACTTATTTCAATCAGTTAGCTAAAGTGTGCTTAATGCACCCCAGGTATGGCTGGCCCTTTTGATCCCCATGGTACATCATTGACTCAGATTAAATTTAGGATCAGCAATCTGGTATCTACCTTAAAGTGGTGGATTGTGTTACTTTATAGGGATTTTTTTTTCTTTTTTTTTTTTTTTTTCAGAAACCAGCTCTCTGATGGTTAGACATTTGTTTTCAAATTTCCACTTAAATTTATTCATGATGAGTTATCCTTGTTTGTTCTTTGGCTAACATTTCCCTTCAGATTAAGTAATGTTTATTCCCCAGTGCATTTACAGATAGCAGTCTTGTCCTTTCACATCTTCTGTTTTACTAAACAAGATGAAACTCATTTAGTCTCCCCTTGTGTACTAGATTTCCTTCTCTGATAGAGCTAGTAGCTATTCTTTGCATCTGCATTCCAAATTCATCTGCCTTGGACATGTATACAAAGTGTATGTTATTCCTGGTGAAAGTTCAATATGGTCTTTTAAGAAGGAATTATGAGCCCTATACGTGGTAGAATATCCTTCCTAAAGCAACTTCAGATAGACTGTTTCAGAACCACACTATTAGTAGTTCATAAAATTCTTGTGACTTTTTAATATACCTAGGTGATTGTCTCCCTGTGTTGCTTCTGCTGACTGATCTCACAGCTAAATGCAAAAAGTCATAATTTTATTTTTTCTTCATGAATTTCAATTAATTTCTACTAGCTCAAGAATATCTAACTCTTCTCATACAATAATCCACTCCTTCTATATTGACAGTGTCCTTGAATTTGTGTCATTGTCAAATGTCAGTAATGCAAATCAGTTTTGACGTCAATATTTTGAGCTGAGAAATGAACTACTCACATTTCCTCACTTTATGCCCTCTTTTCATCGCAAACCACTATTTTTTTGTCTTTAACTAGTTTCATATTAATTCAGCAATTTTTCTACCAACCACCATAATCTCATATTTAACTGCTTTTCTACAACACTGCATGAACTTTTTTTTTAATATATCCTACAAGAACAGGTATTGCATTAAAATAAATAATAATAATAATAATAAAAAGATAAGCTTGGCACTCCTACCCTGGAAATCTAATTCCTTTTATCCTATTTTCTGTTCATGCAGGTGCTTCAGTAAATTCATCCTTCAATTCCTCCTGTTCTGTAGTCCAGTACACTATGACATCAAACTAATTGGAGCCATGATCATCACAGGCGTATCTGGTGATAATAAGATTTATTATTATTGTTATTATTATTGTTATTATTATTATTATTATTATTATTATTATTATTATTATTATTATTATTGTTGTTGTTGTTGTTGTTGTTGTTGTTGTTGTTGTTGAAGACATAATTTCTATTTTCTCCCCTTTTTATAAGTGATAAGAAACTGAATTTGGTCTTCCTTAGCTTAGCAAGAATACCATACTAAATGTCTCAAAAATGTTGAAGTTCATTTTTTACCTGAAGAGGCTCCACTGTTGACATTTTAACAAAGATTTTGTGTCAGACAAGTGTGTGTAAAGTACTAGAGCTAAATAGATGTTAACTAAACTCCAAACAGTTAAGTCAATATGACTTTTACTTTCTCAGTCATGCAAGACTCTTCTGTCTTGTAATTACCAAGATAACTCCAAAACTTACAAGATCTGAATATATAAAAAGAAGATATCCAATTTAGTGCACCTAAATAAATAAATAAATAAATAAGTTTATTTTTCATATCACCAGAAGTAATAAATTTGAATAACAAATTATGAGATAATATTACATATTAACAACAACAACAACAAAAAATAATAACCTCCATCATACATGCCATGATCAGGCAACACTGAAAAATTGCATCCAAATAATCCAAGATTTGTTAGATCTTTTAAACTATGAAGAGGCATTCAGGTTAACAAAGATACTTTGAGTTCATTATTTACATGAGGTTTATAATTGAAAAGAACTTTGATGGCCTGACTTTTTATCTAACAGATACCAGATTTTGCAATCAAAATCAAACTCATACAAGTCCCCGTCATCAGTGTTTTTAAGGATAAAATGAAAACACAAGTCAAGCAATCACTCCATGTAAAGAAAGATGTAGAAGAGCCTAGGGAAAAAAAAAAAAAAAAAAAAAAAAAAAAAAAAAAAAAAAGAGAGAGAGAGAAAGAGAGAATCTGAGTTTTATATTTTAACTGACTGGTCATATTAAACATGAACTTAGTGTATATGTTGAAAGGTGTAGTAAGATTACTACTAGACACAGAAGAGGTGATTTTAGAGAGTTTTGAAAGTATAGACTGAGTTTATGCTGTGCTACAATTCAAAGAAATGAAGTCACTATTTGCCTGGTATAGAAAAGCCTCTGATGGAGTAACTGCCACCAGACCATCATTTCTTTTGTCATCTGAACCACACAGACTATGTCAAGATATAATGGCCCTATCATCCTCTTCATTTAATTTGGTTTACATCAAGACAATAAAGCAAAAATTTCCAGTGCTAACTTGCTCAGCACAGTCCATTCAGCTATATGTGGAGGCTGCTTATTGCCTGTACTTTTATATTACTTTTATATTAATATCATATTATTATATTATAAATTAAAATTTATATTTTATATTTTATATTACTACTTTTATATTACTGGCATAGATAATACAAATAGGAATGAAATCATAGAATCATGGAATCATAGAATCATAGAATCATAGAATCATAGAATCATAGAACAGTTTGGGTTGGAAGGGACCTTAAAGATCATTTAATTCTAACCCCCCTGCCATGGGCAGGGACACAAAGCCCTATCCAGACTGGCCTTGAACCCTTCCAGGGATGGGACATCCACAGCTTCTCTGGGCAGCCTCACATTGCCTCACCACCCTCTGAGTGAAGAATTTCCTCCTAAGATCTCATTTAATCTCCTCTTTTTTAGTTTAAAGCCATTACCCTTTGTCCTATCACTACACTCCCTGACACAGAGTCCCTCCCCAGCTTTCCTGCAGGCCTCCGTTATGTACCAGAAGGCCACTATAAGGTCTCCCCAAAGCCTTCTCCAGGCTGAACAACCCCGACTCTCTCAACCTGTCTTCATAGGAGAGGTGCTCCAGCCACAAATGTACCAGAGTGATGATGTATTCCTCAGTCATGCCCAGGAAATAGAGCAATGTTTCATTATTAGTCCTATAAATATGCCCTATAAAGATTGGAGCAGCCATGATCCTCCTCAATATGTATTAGTGAGTTGATGTGTATGCTCCATCCTTGCTCCATCCAAAGATCCTTGCTCCATCTTTCCATGTGGAATCACCTGGTTCCACTTTGTGTGGTGTACCCCTTGGTTATACCATGAATATACCAGAATATTAGAATTTAATAGAATATAATTAGAATATAATAATTAGAATATTGGAATATAATAGAATATTATGGTTGTCAGCAGTATCTCAGTAAAAACCTATGTCAGTTAGATGTGTCTATTGTCAAAGTCCCTAGTACAGACAAATATATACTTTAATTTCTTGGAAGTTACATATCAGAAAATACTTTATAGATGAATAAAGTCATCATTCTCAAGGCATATAGAAGAGAAATGAGATAATTTTGTTTCCATCAAATAATAAGAGTATAAAAATGCATAGTAGTATTTATGTCCAGAAAGACATTTCAATATTAAAAAAAAAAAAAAAAAAAAAAAAAAAAAAAAAATTTTGGAAAATCTATAGGCGTGGAATATATGAAATGGGAGAGAATTACACTAAATTGAACATCAAATTTAACTTTCCATTAGCTTATGTTGATGATTAAATTATGCTGATGTGAGGGTTATTGTGCCCTTGAGCCAAAGTTTAACAGTTCACTTACAGTCTAGTAATAGAGATTTTAAGAAATGATGACTCCGTCATACTGCTGGTGCTATAATAGGTATATTTGGATGGCTGTTCACATACAAATGTATTTAATTTAAATGAACATCATATCAGTCATGATCTGCAACATCTCTGATTTTTCTGGCACTTTATCAGGTCAAATTATATATAAATTATAAATACCGTGAATATCAACAGTCAAAGCATTATTAGTATAACAACAGAGACAGATAGCAGAACTATTTTGTTAGTACACTGTGACCTGTAACACCATTGCATTTTGGGATATTAATGCCAGAGCTTGCCTTTCCATTTTCACTTTTTAGAAATTTTTGCATCATTCTTAAAATGCAATCTAATGCAGAACCACTGATCTTTGTTGAGAGCTGACATATCATGTCCCTCAAAACATATAGTTACTGATTGCATGGTCTATAAGGTCCTGAAATAAGGTGCTCAATGTTAGTAATTGTCATATACTAATAATTAATTTTTTTATTAGAAGGTTTTTTAAGTTTTTTTTAACACCCTAGATCTGAGACATTTCATTCAATTCACTTGGTTTGACACCTTACATGCTTGTGTCCCACCCTAGTTATGGTTCCCTAAAAAAAAACTCCGAGGCAAAACAACAATGACTAAATTCAAAACTACATCCAGCAGCAGGTACACATCTTAAAATAAAATCTATTTTCCTACAGACATTTTCTGCTTTCTCCTGTTTCCAAAATTATATATATATATGTATATATATATATAAAAGGTCCATCAACTCATAGTCTTTAATAACAAAACTGTAGATAAGTAACAATGATTCCTTGCCTAAGCTTTTGCAAAATTTGTCAGACATTAAATATAAGAAAAGTGTTTCTGCATAAGAAAAATCACAAAGTTTTCAGAGTAAGCCAAAATGTTCCTTTTATTAAGTGCAACATTTGCTATGATCTGCCAGTACATCAGGGAAAATAGGGCTAATGTAATGTTCTAAGTGTGCTGAATAGCAAAGGATATATGTGGAAATATAGTATTTTTAGGTTTCTGATCTACACACCTCCTTTATCTGAGAATAAATAAATATATGGAAGAACAGCTGTGGATCCCAAAGTACTTCAATTAATTAAAATATCCTAAAAACATTAAAGCAACATGTTAGCTCATCTCAATATTCTCCCTCTGCCAGTGGCTAGATGAGAATTCCTGGAGTACAGGAAACACAACCTGTACAAAGTGATCATTTCTAGAAAAAAAAGTAATTTAGTACCTTCAGCCAGAGGTTGTGGTTGAACCATGATGTTAAATGTTCTCCAGTGGAGCTCTACTTTATGAATTTCTTTTTGAACCCATTTATACTTTGACCTCCTTGAAACCTGTGGCAATGAGATCCACAGTTTAATAATGGTGAAATAGCGACAAATTGTTCCCAGTTTACCTTCTCCACACAATATATGCTCTTATAAACTTCCATTGTCTTTCCCTTCGGCTCTTTCTTTCCAATCTGAAGTCTCTTAAACTACTTTGTCTTTCTTTACTCTTAAGCTTTTACAGCACCTTGTGGCAATGAGTTCCACAGTTTTATAAATGAGAAAATAAATATTTTTTCCCAGCTTTCTTTTCTATACGATTTAAAAATTTGTAGACCCTTTTGTTATCATGCTTTAAATTATCTTTTCTAATCTAAAGAGTTCTGGCCCTTTCATAGCCAATTTTCCTTTTTTAATAGGAAGTTGCTTCAAATTTTTCTTAAACTTAGCTACACTTTTCTGTGCTTTTCTTAGTTCTTTTTGATAAAGGAAGACCTTTAAAAACCTGCAGAGGTTTTTAACTTAAAGGCACACCACGAGTTTTTAGTGACATAATGATTGTTTTATTTGCCTTCCATTCTTTTTTTAAATAATCCTAACCAGTCTATTTACATCTCTAATCACAGTGCTGAGCATTTCAGGGAACTAATAAGATATTATTATTATTATTATTATTTATTTATTTATTTATTTATTTATTTATTTATTTATTTATTTTTCTGAGTGGTTTTAAGTAATTTAAAGCCTGTCATTACACATACATTTTCCCCCATGTCCATTGCTTCCCACTTACCCACACTGAATTTCATTTGCTATTTTTTCACCTAATCATTCAGTGTTGTGAGACTGCCCTGTCTCTCTAGGCAACCAATTTCAGTTTCTACTGTAAGAATATTGTTTCAGAGACAGGTAACAAGAGTCAATCATGCATACACATTGTCATATGAGAGGAGCCAGTTATTTTCTTGTTTGACATCACTCAAGAACCAATTATAAGGTGCATACATTTATGCTCTTTAGATCTTTGTACGTACCTTTATGTCAAGAGTGATATAAAATACAACTTGATATAAACATTTATTTTTTTATTATTCATACAATCAAATATACACAACAAGTTACCAAAACTGGGATGAAGAGGAAGGACTTACCTCTTACTGCAGCAAAGTTTATTTGGTAGCAAAGTAGATGAAATGACATCTGATTTAACAAAAACACATTAGCATTTCCAAGGCTGTGGATTAATCCACTTCTTTGGATTAAGAGATGTGACAAGCTGTCTGCCTCTTCTCGAAGGAAGAATTAAAAATGTTTTGGGGAAAGAGATTACATGTCTGGAGCCTTAGAGTATTTCAAAGGAGAGATTGGCTATAAAACCTAATATGCATCACCAAGACAGGGTATCCTCTAATAATGCAACACAAGGAGAATGATAAGCAAAACCAGAAAATCCCTAACAATTATCTTGTCTGGGCAATTCATCACAAATCACCTAAATGGGAAAAAAAAATAAAAATAAAAAAAATAAAAAAAAAAAAAGAGAGAGAGAGAGAGAAAGTGAAAGAAAAAGAGAAGGAGAAGGAGAAGGAGAAGGAGAAGGAGAAGGAGAAGGAGAAGGAGAAGGAGAAGGAGAAGGAGAAAGAAGGAGAAAGAAGGAGAAGGAGAAGGAGAAGGAGAAAGAAGGAGAAGGAGAAGGAGATACTTGTTTCTCCCCTTAACATTAAACCAAAAAAACAAGTAGGTTAAGCATAGTTTTTCTTTTATTTATTTTCCTCTTTCTTTTGTAAACTTAGCAGCTGTTTTGCCTCTTTTGCATGTTGTAAACAAAATCATTTGTTCTTCATTTTAGTTACCATGGTTTGAGTTTGTGTTATGGTAGTGTGAAATACATCTGGTAATTGGGTAATAAGGTATTCCGCCCATAAAAGTGCAATAAATCTATAGACTAGCTTCCTAAAAATGCTCATGGTAGGCAAATGTCTAGACCTCCAGGATATTATTCCAGGTATCTGAAACACAAAAAAGTGTGCCCATTTTAAGCCATTTAAAGCAGATAGAGGAATAGCAACTGGGGAATCAGGAGAGGGATAACTGTGTCTTGTAACTAGAGGAAACCAGGGTGGTTTCCTGTTCCTGGGATTCTAACTGTACCATGAGAATGTTTGTTAATTTCTTCAGCTGTCCTTTATGATCATGTATGAGAAATGCTTCTTGTGGGAGAAAGCTATTTGCCATTACGTTTTCAGAACAAACTTCTGTTACGAGGGGAATAATACAAAGTTTCTGTATAAAATAACATTCCTGTTTCTTCCCATATAATTTCATACTTCCCCTCTCTAAAGAAGAAATTGAGTATAAATATATTCTATACGTAGTGGTTTAGAATCATAGAAACATAGAATCATAGAATATCCTGAGTTGGAAGGGACCTACAAGGATCATTGAGTCCAACACCTGGCTGCACACAGGACCACCCAAAGTGAGACCCTATATCTGAGAGTGTTGTGCAAACACTTCTTGAACTCCAACAGGCTCGATGCTGTGACCACTTCCCTGGGGAACCTATCCCCGTGCCCAACCACCCTACTGGTGAAGAACTTTTTCCTAACACCCAGCCTGACCTTCCCCTGATACAGCTCCATTCTTGGAGCCATCCCTTGAGTCCTACCACTGGTGACCAGAGAAAAGAGCTCAGTGCCTGCCCCTCCACTCCCTGCGTGAGGAAGCTGTAGGCCACCATGAGGCCTCCCCTCTTCTCTGGGCTGAACAATCCTCATGACTTCAACCACTCCTCATATGTCTTCCCCTCTAGACCCTTTGTAGCTCTCATTCAAACACTCAAACATTTTTGTGTCCTTTTCATACTGTGATTTAGCCATTGACTCTCGTTTTATCCATCACTGCAAATCTAATTCTTCCAGCTGAAAAGCTACCCTTTTCTTGTGATCCTTGCACTTTGTTCACTTATCTCCACCTGTGCCCTCCCATGTTCCCTCAGTCTCTTACCATTACATCTACAAAGATATGGAGACTGTAGCTGAAGAGGGGATAGGAACACATTTATACTAAACGTTCAGTACAACTGGTATTTGGAAATTGACTGCAGCTTGTAGGAGAATGAGGTAGATCAAATTGGCTTGACGTTATAGAGTGATATTTTTATATTTTAATTAACTGAGACTTGCAACTAGGAAAGAATAGGAGCAGGGTGGATGAGAGAAGAAAGGAAATAAAATACCAGTTTGCAGGAAAATATGAATAAATAACATTACTTTTCAGATTCTGTATTGTAACGCAGGGGATTATAACAAGATGAATTTGAAGCTAACAGGAAACATAAACAAGACTTCAATTATAATATATTTGAAGTGACCCTTTTATTCTGGAGTCTGCAACAGAGAGTAATTTGTCAATCAACAAAGCTAATTTTAAGAGGATATTCTAAGTATTACTATTATTTAATGTACCTTGTTTAATATCCGTGTTTTTCATCAGAACTAATATATCATGGGTCAGATTCCATTTCACTGCACATGCTGAGTAATCATTCCTTACTTACTGAGTAGTCACACTAATTTCAAGGGGGCTACTTAGCAAGATGATAGCCAGTATAGCTCAGACCTGACTAAATATTTTTATCTTTCCATCTAGCTAAGATGTTAAATTTAATACAGCAAAATAGTTATGATTATGCTCAAAAACCTGCCAGTACTGTTAGGATGTTTTATACAAAGAGACACTGGCATATTTCAAGGTTAAATTGTGGAGATCACAGACCAGATTATTTCCATCCAAATTTAAGCATGTACAGGAGATGATTAAATGTAAAACCTGACAATCCACAGCTTCTATTTTAGTCACTGTGGGATGATTTAAAAAGGGGCTGATTCGGATCCAGTGTAGTTGTCTCTCTTTACATCTTTTTCAGTGAGATAGTACAAATTCCCATCTATATCAAATGACGCCTGCTAAAATCCATAGAGGCACATTCTTTCTCTTTAGCATATTAAGGTTTTGTGTTGTTTTTAATAAAAAACATTTCTCATATATCACCATTTTCAGTATCATAAGGTAATATTAAACCTTAACCATAACATTAACAGTGAAATATTCTAATTGCTTAACTGGTTTGTTACACGAAGTTCCACTACTTTTAATTCATGTTTACAACAAATTTTCCACTTGACATTTGAAGGAAAAAATTCCTTCAAGATGTGTTCACAGTCATGACCCAAAGAAGAAGCTTAGATAACCAATTTTGTTTAAGTATCTAACCTGTATATGTTTAATTTTCTGGGTTGAATCATTGATCATCCCTCTGACCAAAGAGGTACTGAAAGTGACAACCTTGTTCTTTTATTTTTCTGGGCTTTTCCACACCTTCCTCTTCCCTAAAATTTTTGATTTCTTTTTGTGGTTTGAATCTTAAATTTAGACATTCTGATTTCATTAGAAGATGTGTTAATTATGAGTCAAGTTAAAGCAAAGTTATCATAATGTTTTCTTTGCAAACTCCACTAATTGGACTGTAAACACATTAAACTTTTCTTTGTAGTTTTATTGTGTATGCTAAGTGCAGAGACAGAAAGTAATCTTTTCTACCAATACTGAGATATTTCAGGGACTTTTATCTGAATATTTTCTGCAGAAAACAACAACAACAACAACAAACATTTTTATTAACAAGATTATTACTCTTTGTTTTTCAGATGATTTTGAATATTATTGTCATGAGGTGGAAGGAATGGCAAATATAAAAAGGCATAACTATTCATCATGCTTTACCTCTATATTTTCAAAGATTCCTCAAATCTAGCAAATCAGCATAAGCTTGACTGCTTAAAGCAAAATGTATTTATTAAGAAGATATGGTCTTGATTCATTGACTCTGGAGTTTCCCAAAGCAGTGAAAAGTAATATTGTTTTAATGAACTTAAATAAAGACATAAAAACATGCTGTTAATATTCACAAGTATAAAAGAATTTGTGACTACAGACTAATGGTGGCAATTTTTGTTTGTTTATTTGTGTTTTCTGGAGTTTCTGGTAGATGAAAATCTTGACATGAGCCAGCCATGCTTTCTTGAAGCCCAGAAATCCAACTGCATCCTGGGCTGCATCAACAGAGAAGTGGCAAACAGGTCAAGGGGCGTAATTGTACTCTGTACTCTGCCCTTGTGTGGCCCCACCTGGAGTCCTGCATCTGAGAACCCCCAGCACAAGAAGGATGTGGACGTGTTAGAGAGGGTCCAAAGGAGGGCCACAAAGACAATCAGAAGGCTTGACCACCTTTCCTATGGAGAAAGGTTGAAAGAGCTGGGGCTGTATGGCCTGAAGAAGAGAAGGTTCCAGGGTGATCTTATTGCAGCCTTTCAATACTTAAAGTGGGTTTATAAAAAAGATGGAGAGCAACTTTTTGCTGGGGCATATAATGATAGATGAAGATGGGAGAGTTTAAAACTTAGGGAGGGAAGATTTAGATTAGATGTTAGGAGGAAATCCTTCACTCTGTGGGTGATGAGACACTGGAACTGGTTGCCCCAAGAAACTGTGGATGTCCCATTCCTGGAGGTGCTCAAGACCAAGTTGGATGAGGCCCTGGGCAACTTGATATAGCAGGTGGCATCCCTGAGCATGGCAGGGGGGATAGTACTAGATAACCTGTAACATCCTTTCTATGATTCAATGATGTTTTCCAAGCTCTTTTCTTTTTCTTTTTCTTTTTCTTTTTCTTTTTCTTTTTCTTTTTCTTTTTCTTTTTCTTTTTCTTTTTCTTTTTCTTTTTCTTTTTCTTTTTCTTTTTCTTTTTCTTTTTCTTTTTCTTTTTCTTTTTCTTTTTCTTTTTTCTTTTTCCTTTTCTTTTTCATTTTACTCCTTTTAAACATTTTCTTTTTCTCCTTTTAAACTTAAAAGTGTTGCACTTAGTCTTGCACTGTATCTGTGTGCCTGGCTGGTCCTCACATCAAGGTTTCTGTAGAAATCAGACATTGTGAAGTGCTAATGTCTTTCTGATTGACTAGACCTTTTTGTAACTTGTTTTTGAAACGATATTTGAATCCAAAGTTCTTCCATTTCTGTAAGGTAATATTATTGTTTATGCCTTGATTACAGGTGTGGGATTTTCTCGATATTTCTCAGATAATTTGTAAATTCTTTGTGGCAGAATTGTTATTCTTTGTTCTGTGAATATCTTCACAAATATTCAAATTATCATAGCCATTTGTTATGCAGGGTCACCCCAATCCCTTTTCTAATTACAGCGATTGCAATTGTTTTGGACGTGGTGAAACATATTAGTTCGAGTAGCAGCAATAACAAAGGTGTTATTCTTCAATATGCTCAAATGGGGTAAGGCATAATGTTTTACTACTCTGTAGGGAGTTATAACAAGTGTTTTAAAGTAAAGCTGCAGTGAGCAGTTCAGCAACTATCTGAACTCCAGAGAACAATAAAGTGCTTGTAAACTCACTTGAATAAGTTCACAACCTAATGGAAAATAGCAAAAGTGAAAAAAAATCATTTTTTTTGCTACCAATTGCCGATTTGCTACCTCAGTGTTCACAGATTTTCCTTGTGTTTAGAAAACCGGTTCACCTTATCCATGTCACCTGGTGCACCTTCTAACCCTTTCACTTTAGACTCAAATGAATGAAAACAAATGTTTGCAAACATTTGCGCAATTGAAAATGTAATTTAATACATTTTATAATCCCCTGGACAATTCAGTGATAGCAACGTCCCAGTATAGAGCATAAGCTGACTTTTTTTCCCCTTTTGATCATTGTATTTCCATCTGTGTTGACATACAGGACAGATATTGGACACATACAGGAAAAAATTAAACATTCAAACAAACAAAACAAATAAAAATGTGTGATGTAAAAACAAATGCTCACCATCAACTGACCAGTGAATTATGTCTAGCCAATCCTTGAGCAATGGAAAACCCTGGCAAGTGCACACACTCACAGCAAGTATAATTGCTGACCTTGACATTGCATGGTATGGAATATGGACACGAGCCAGCAGTGTGTGTTTGCAGCCCAGAAAGCCAACTGCATCCTGGGCTGCATCAATATAGAAGCTGCCAGCAGGTCAAGGGGAGTGATTGTCTCTCTGTACTCCATCCCTCTGCATTGGAACTGGATGACCTTTAAGGTCTTTTCCAAGCAAAACCATTCTATGATTCAATGATATGATATCCCACACTGATCAATTTAGGTCAGCTGTCACAGCTTCTTTCCGTCCCAGGCTGTTGTCTATCCCCAACCTACTTGTTGTGGGGAGCAGAGTGAGAAATGGCAAAAGCCTTGACTGCTTGTAAGTAATTTTCATCAGTTAAAATAAATAAATACATAAATCAGCATTTTAAAACCACTTTTGGTAACAAGTTAGCAAAGTAACAAGTACAAGTTTTGGTAACAAATCTAAAACACAGCACAGTATGGGCTGCTAGGAAGAAAGTTAACATCCACACCCAGTACACTAATTTATTTGGATCTTAGCATAGACTAATTTTGCATTGAGTATCTAACCTCTTGAACAGGGTAGTTGCTCACTGTCTGGTAGCTATGGGAATCTCCATTACAAAGTTTATTGCAGGAGTATCTTCAGCTATACTGGGAGAGTTTTATAAGCAAAACTACTCTTTTGCTTATAATCTACCTGACCTTGGCCTGACATGGTTACTCCAGAACACTAGCATAGCATGGAATGGAATGGAATGGAATGGAATGGAATGGAATGGAATGGAATGGAATAGGACAGGACAGGAATGGGAATGGGAATGGGAATGGGAATGGGAAGAGTGGTTTTTGCAGAAGCATATAGTCACACGGGTTAGAAGGGACTTACAGAGACTGTCTAGTTAAATCTCCCATTCAGTGCAGGTCCACTTAGAGAAGGTTGTTTAAGGCCTTGTTCAGTATAGTTTTGAATATCTGGATGAAAAACATAAAATCTTTTTGGCTAAACAACATTTGACTTCCCTCACTATGAGTATCTTTTTTTCTAATTAGAATTTCCTGTGTTGAATCATTTGACCGTTTCCTCTTTTCATTACTACTTTGTACTTCTGGTAAGAGTCTGTCTTGTCTTCTCTGTACCTCCTACTATGTGATCAAATGTAGCAATAAGATCGCTCATTTTTTTCTTCTTAAAATGTAATAAGGCCCCCAAACTCTTTGTGGCCCTCTGTAGAACTAGGGGATAAAGTACTTCTTGTATGGAGGAGCTCAAAACCAGATGCAGTACAACAGATGCATTTGCACAAGAGTGATAGGAATAGTCACTGACCTTCATCTGTTCATTACTTTCTTGCCCAGCACTGACTAATACAATTTGCTGTCTCTCAACACTCCACAGTGCTTTTCTACAACACTGTTTTCTATCCAGTCTATACACAGTTCCTTAAGAGGGTTATAACTTTCCAGGTGCAGGACTTCACAATTGTCTTTGATGAACTTTCCAATATGTGCCAGCCTGTTTCCCCAGCCTTTATAGCTCTCCCAGCAGACAGTAGCGCTGTCCTAACAAACAACAACAACAAAAAAATATTTTATAACAATAAATAACAAAAAAATTTTGTTATTTTCCTGCAGAAAATGACAAAATAGCCTAGAAACTTGCTAACATCCCATACCATGCTCAGGCCACTAAACAAATTTATTGAATACCATCAAATCCAATATGAATTTTTGAGGGATGCCACCCATCATGACTAGACACCAGACAAACTTTGGATCCCCTAACTCAGTATTTTGATTCCAGAAATCTAGGCAGTTTTCTACCTAGTTATACAGTCAACTAAGGATGACTCTAAGGCTCTAAGGATACTATGGGGGAACAGGTAATAGAATTTGCTAAAAGAAAAGCAAACAGCATCAGCTGGTCTCCTCATGTAAACAAAGCCAACAATCTCATCAAAGAAAGATGTCCAGTTCATCAGGCATGTTCTGTCCCTTTAAAGACACAAATCCATAAATCCACAAAGACATCATCTGATTATTCTTTGGTGTTCTCCAAAATGACAGGTAAAATCTAATGAAAAGAAAACATTAATTTATTTCAGTTTCTAGTCATTTTTTTTATTTAATTGTGGTTTTATGCATAGGCTCCCACTATGATATTAGCAATTATGTCATTAAAAAGATGTAAGTAAATTATGATATGTGAACTATTTATTTAAAGTTTCTAATTGAAAAATATTATCATTATTTCTACTAATTATAAAACATGCAATTAGTCCTATAAAACTGATTAGCAATATGCCAAGAAAGATTAATGAGCTTCAATATCTTGCAGTATTGAAACAGATGTATAATGTATATTCAGTAAACTTAGTTAAATACTTGCTGCCACCTTGGAAATAGTTCATACCAAACATTAAAGTGTTATCACATTCTAATGAATAAAACAACTTTTTTTTTTTTCTGTCTCTCCGCAATAACATTTCATCATCTTTTTTTAAGTATTTCATCAGCAGTATAAAACTAATTTTGGAAGTTTAAAATTAGGATTAAAATTCAAAAGTTTCCACTACAACCACCGTTAGGAAGAATCTTGTAAATCATCTTGCTAAGATTCTGTGTTATATTGGAGAACTCAGTGACTTATAATTTACATTGCCTAGTGTAAGCAAAAATGCTTGTGTCTTGAAAAAACAAACAACCAGCCATCTAACATAGTCAGTGAACAATGATGGCTGAGCTGTATTCATAGATCTTTAAATTTTGGCTTTTGATAATTAATAAAAATAACTGTAACCGTAATATTTTCTAGTGGAAACAGATCTTTGCAGGGTAAGAGTAACTGGAGAAAACTGTTTTAGGCTAGGATAGAGAAGACTCTTTCTAATGAATGATAGTCCATAATTCTTCAGTTTAGCTAACATGCACCCAAAGGTGAATAGAAGAAAATATTCTAGGGATACTATTGGAAGGGATCTTCAAAGATTGTCTGGCCTGACCACATCAGGGCTAAACAGAAGTTAAAACATATTAATAAAGATGTACAAATGCCTCTTGAACACTGACTGGCATGGGGCATCCACTATCTCTCTAGAAAACCTGTTCCAGTGTTGTACCACCTTCATGATTAATAATTGTATTCCTTGTATCCCCTGATGCAGCTTTGTACTGTTCCCACGCATCCTGTCATTGGTTACCAGGGAGAAGAGACCAGCACCTCTCTCTCCATTTGAGAGAGTTGATTAAGAAATTTTAAAGAGGAGAATATAATGGTGATTTTGTTTATAATGAAAATGTTAAATATTATTATATGAAATAACAGACCTCTTTATTCAAGCTACTGATTTCTGCCAACATTTTGCTAATAAACATTTCATTTCCACATACATGGATACTATTTTTACACAAACTGAAATAGGTAGTTGCTGACATTTAACTGAGAATTACCTTGTCTTTAAGCAAGTGTTGGTTTTATTCGCTTAACAATAAAGATCATCTTTCCTGTCATCCATTCAACTTAAGAACGGTAGAAAACTGTAATCAACATACAGTAGCCAATAACCTTCTGTGTTAATTTCCCATAATATGTTTAAATATCTGCAACTGTGCTGTCTATTATCAGTAATGTCACAGACCACCATAAAACTTTTCCTCATATATATATTTTATTTAAATAATGATAATAATAATAATACCAACTACTTGAAACTCTGAAAATAAATTAAAAAGCTATTAGTTTTATTTTCCATTAACATGTTTTGGCACAGGTATTTGTCCAGTTTTCCTAGTTCATAAATCACATCCAGTGTAAAAATAAGTCCATTTCTTATAAGATTTCTAAAATCATATATATATATATATATATTTTTTATTATTACTTTTTGGGGGGGGGGGTTGAAAATTTTGCTATTTTCTGAAAATTAGATTTTGGTAACAGTTCACTGTAGTGTGCAAATGTGCACAACTGTGAACTTTTACAATAGAGTTGTAGAATTTCTCTCATAGTAAGGAAATTTGCTGTTACTGTTCTTTTCCTCCTTCATGAAAGGAAAGTCATGTGCAGCCATACAGAATTCCATATCTTGACACACTTGTTCTTTGATTTAGAAGTTGATTTTCATTCTACAGCTGCTGCTACTTTTTTTTTTTTTTTTTTTTTTTTTTTAATCTGCTTTACTTTACAGACCACTTTAAAAATGTGATTCTAATTCATGTTACACAGTTTCAAATGAAATTACTTTTCACCAACCAGCTACATTAATTTGTAGAGAGGGCTTCCAAACGTCATAAATACACATACATAATTTTGGTGTTCAGGTTGTTTGAAACAGGCAAAAGCAATTGTTTGCTGGCCGAAAGTTGAAGAGGTTAACATACATGTTTCATTGAGGAAGCTGGTGTGCTTGCTAAAACATGATGGGACCAGGTAATGAGATTTTTTTTCTACATTTGTACCTCATGAGTTTTAGATTTCTTCGTGGAATTGAACTACAACGGCCCGAAATATATTAACAGCAGTTTCCTTTTAACCCTGCAGTGGTTATCAGTGAACACCAGAGGGGTAGGAGAGCGAAAGTAAAAGAAAGAAAATTGGAAACAGTAAATTTCTGTTCTTACATATTGGTTCAAAGTAATGTTATACATATATGTGGAATAACTGTTTATTGTTTATTAGGCATTTCTAAGCTAAAAAAAAAAAAAATCCTGACAGTTTGGAGTCTGTACTCTTCAAAAGGACTAGGTAAGGAAAAAAAAAAATCTCCATATAGAAAATCAATTCAAAAGTCTACTGGTAAATTCTCAACATGTACCTCTTTTCCCATAGGCACTGTCTAGTTGCTTCTTACTTTCCAGTAGCAGATTTTTCTAAGCTATGTCTTTAACTCTATTTTTACAGCCTTTGAGGAAATAGGATTGCTTAACAACTTTTAATTTGCCACTGAGGGGAATAGAAAAAGGGTAGATTTAGAATTAGAGATCTAAATTTAGATATCCCTGTTGGATTTCCTACAGAGACAACAGAGGTTTAAACTCCCATTATAATCAATGATGATCTAATCAATACATGTAGTAGTCTAGAGATAGATTCAGTTCCTTCTATAGTGTATACTGGAAAGAAAAAATACAGGCATGTAGTCCTATCTGAGGTGTTCTGTTCCAAGATAACTGAGGTACCCATATGATGCTGCCACTAAAGGCTCTACAGAATACCTACACCCTTCTGGCACAGCAGCTAACAGGCAGGTAGGCTGAATCACAATGAAACAAGACACCTGCATTTAGTCAGCTGAATCCAATTTCATTGTCTGATAGGATCTATCAATTTTCTAGAGCCTCTTTTCAGTGGCTTAAACTTAGGTTTTGCTGTCAGTTGAGGCACTACAGCTATACAGAATCGTAGAATATCCTGAGTTGGAAAGGACCCAAAATGATGATAAAGTCCAGCTCCTGGCACCACACAGGTCTACCCCAACATTCAGACCATATGACTAACAGCACAGTCCAAACATTTCTTAAACTCTAACAGGCTTGGTGCCGTGACTATGTCCCTGAGAAGCCTGTTTCAGTGTGTGACAACCCTCTCAGTGAAGAAACTTTTCCTGATGTCTAGACTGAACCTCCCCTGTCACAGCTTGTCACCATTCTCTTGGGTCCTATCCCTGGTCACTAAAGAGAATAGATCAGTACCTGTCCCTCCACTTCCCCTCATGAGGAAGCTGTAGACTGTGGTGAGGTCTTCCCTTGGCCTCCTCTTTTTCAGGCTGAACAGGCCCAGTGACCTCAGCTGCTCCTCATACGTCTTCCTCTCTAGGCCCTTCACCATCTTTGTCACCCTCCTCTGGACACTCTTCAACAGTTTTACATCCTTTTTGTACTGTGGTGCCCAGAACTGCACACAGTTCTGCTTGAGGTGAAGCCACACCAGTGCAGAGTCGAGCACTTCCCTTAAACGACTAGCAGTGCCATGGTTGATGAACCCCAGGATACGGTTGGCCCTCCTGGCTGCCAGGGCACACTGCTGGCTCATATTCACCTTGCTATCAACCAAAACCCCAGATCCCTCTCTGCGGGGCTGCTGTCCAGCATCTTGTTGCCCATTCTGTATGTATAGCCAGGGTTGACCCTTCCCAATTGTAGGACCCCTCCCCCCCCCCAAAAAAAAAAAAAAAGTTTTCTTGTTTTCAGATGGAATTTCATGATTTTCAGTTTGTGCCATTACTTCTCACTTTCTCTGCCATTACTGAAGAATAGTCTAGCTTCTCCTTCTTTATTCCCTCCCACCCAGATATTTATGGACATTGACAAGATCCCTTCCCCCACCTTGAGACTTCTGTTCCCCAGATGACAGATGAATATAATCTGTACAGTTGATTGAGTCACTAATTGTAGAGTCATTACATGTACAATGTGCATTCAGCTTCCTCGGCATATTCTTGGATGCTCTAGACCCTTGATAGTCTTCTTGGCATTGTACTGCATTTGCTCCTGCAAGTAGATGTTTTTTGTTATAATGGGGAAGAAATAACTGGACGCAGGGTTCTGGTTTCAGTTAGGATAGAGTTAATTTTCCTCCTAGTAGCTGGTAGGGTGGATTAGGATGAGAAGAGTGCTGATAATATGCTGATGTCTTAATTGTTGCAGAGCAGTGCTTACACTAAGCCAAGGACTTTTCAGCTTCTCACTGTCTTGCCAGCAAGCAGGCTAGGGGTACAGCAGGAGCTGGGAGGGGACAGACCCAGGACAGCTGACCCACACTGGCCAAAGGGGTATTCCATGCCATCTGACATCATGCAAAACAATATAAAGGGGTGGCTGGCCGGGGTGTGGGGGCCAGCTGCTAGGGAATAGGCTGGGCATTGGTTAGTGGTTGTTGAGCAATTGCGTTGTGCATCACTTGTTTTGTACACATTATTAGTAGTAATGCTATTATCATTTTTTTTTTTTTGTCTTTCCTTTTCTGTCCTAATAAACTGTCTCTATCTCAACCCATAAGCTTCGTTTTCCTGAATCTCTCCCCCATCCCATCAGAGGACAGAGGGTGAGCGAATGGCTGTCTGGTGCTTAGCTGCCGGATGGGTTGAACCACGACACACAACATGTGTGCCATATGTACACAGAGATTTGATGGTTAGAAGTGATGATCTTAAAGTTTTTTTCCAACCTAGATGATTCTGTGATTCAGAGAGGCATCATAGCATGCTGATTGCCCACAATAGGCTTGAGAACTTTCCCCATATGGTTTCCCATAAGCTTTTGAGTCATTTCTGCTAACCCATGCAAATATCCTGGATACCTTACAGCATCTCAATAACCCAAAATTCTTATGCTTAAGCAACTGCAATCTCAGATCTCTGTTCACTAACAGTGGAAGTGAAACAGCTGGAGTAGAATTCAGCTCTCAAAATATGCAGACATGTTGGTTTCCATGAGACATCCTAACTGTCTTACAGTTGTAGCTTTAGAAGTACTATATGTAGCCCATAAATCTACTGTTGTACCTGCCAGCACAATGCAGGTGCTCCAGTTAACACAAGATCTGCAAAGTGTCGCTGTTTAGCCAAATTAATAGTGTCTCCCAGACTGTATGTAGACATCTTATTTCTATGGTCATTTTAGAGATGAAGTCATCTTCTCATAGGCATCTACACCCATCATATTCCTAATGAGACATTTACATGGAGTTCACAGGAGACCTGTCCTATTATGGACCAGTAGCTAAAGACCAGGTTAAATTTTCCAGAGTACCAAAAAGGGCAGTAAATTCATATCTGTGAGCAAATGAGTTTTGTCTGTGGTGATTATACTCCAGAAGATAATTCATCTCACCTAAATTAATCACCAAGCAGAGTATGGAACTTTAATGACTATATGCCCTACATTAACCATAGGGAGACCTGAAGTCTTTTAGGTGGATCTAACTAGATGATGTGGACAGTGTGAATCCATCCTTATAAAATGGAATGCATATTTTTGGCCAGCAAATATGTCACACTACAGCTCAACTACACCACATAGGTATTCAAAATAGTTTCCTTTAAAGCAAATGCAGAGTTTCTCCTACTTATGTGTGTGGAAAACATGGTCAGACGTATTTCTAGCTGTTTTGTAGGCAATCATTACCAAATGTACAGAAGTACCCTGAAGGTACTAGTCCCATGATTACCAGTGTCTGTTTCAGTGATGTGGAAAGATATACGGGTAAGTTAAAACTCTTTTTATCTACCAAAATCTTTTTCCCTCAATAATCAGAAGCAAAATATAAGCTCAGAAATTTTTAAATAGTCCATCTTTTATATGGATTAACCAAAGTTTTAGATCAGTTGTACCACTTCTCAGTCTTTCTATGACAGGGTAATAATCGGGGGTCTACTTTATACCAAATTATATATTATTTGATACCTGCAGTCATATAATAATCAATAGGCATATGTCAGCCATGGCTACTGCAAGGTTTTATTATTGGGATTTTTTGATGCTTTGCTGTAAAACACAATAATCAATAAAAATATATAAGGAAAAAAAATGGAGGTTTTGCCAAAACTTAGGAAATTAAGAAGTAAAATAAGTAATATATAAGAAGGATGAATTATTTGAACTTGTCATACGTATACACATACTGAAGTTCTGTACATGAAAGATAACACTGAAAATAAAAATGAAGTTACCCTAGAAATACTCTAAGGTATCATAAGAGTTATTTGAGCAAGAGGTCATAAAAATATCTATTGCTTTTCTAAGCATATCATGGTAATACAATCTGTTTTATAATAAGTTTCAATGCTTTGGAGGGATCAAAGATGCATGAAGAAATGCAACGTCATTGAAAGAGAACCTCAGCGGGGTTAGAACACTGATCACTGAGGACTTAAGTCATCATCTATGCAATAGTTTGAGTCACTAATTGTAGAACAATCAAATGTATGATGTGCTCCTAGAAGTATTAAACATCTCCTCATACTGGCTGTTGAAGGGACTTAAAGTCCATTGGTCGCTCTTAGCAATGTAATCTAAACATAAAGTGGTGGAAAAAAGAAGATGGAGCCCAGTATACTACTAGGTAAGTGTACTAGCAGCACATTTGTGAGTTTTGTGGTGCTCCTGAGAAGTAGGCTAAAAATGTGTCTAAGGAATATATTAAGTACATAGAAAAAATCTTAAACAAACATTATTTAACTTCTATTTATGGTAATTCAAAGTATTCAAACCATTTCAAAGACCTCTTTGAACCTAGACCCTTAATTGTGCTATAAGCACTTGCTTCAAAGTTAAAGGAAAACATTTATGTTCTAATGAAGTAAGAATGCTGTGTGATCCACATGAAAAAGCACTCTTAAAAATAAATTCTGAATTGTCCTATGTAACACTCATAAAGCTGCACAGTCCATCATTAGGCATTAGATGTGAAAGACAGTGGCTGAAGATATTAAAATTTAAATGGCACATTTGCAGAGAATATGTAACGAGTTCAGGAAAGACGATTGCAGTAAACTATTGTACAGAACATGTGTAATGAAAAAAACAGAACATATTTCAAGAAGAGACAGAAAAGAGTATATTAATACTCATGAAATCTACATGTCAGAAAGCAGCACAGAAATCAATGAGATTAAGCAAAAGTCAAAAGGCAGATGTAAGGGATTTCAAATGAAGATACAATGGTATAAACGAAATAATGAACAGACTTTTAAAGCAAAAGGAGCCAATGAATCAAAAAGGTGGAAATAGTTGCCAGCTGTAAGTTTGTAAGCAAAGTGAAAACAGAATAAATTATTGTTCTTTCTACACATAAATTAAATAGATGAATTAAATAGATAAATCCTAGATAGATTAACTTTGGGATAAGAGGTAGGGATGAAATTGAAGTAATTAAGAAAAAGACATTTAAATGGGGAAAAAAAATATTAGATACCTTTCTAAAGTAAAGGAAAAAAAAATCTTCTGTGGACCTGGTGTATTAAAGTAGACCTTCAATAGTCCATATTGTTCTATTACCTACTTTGGACCTAGGTCCTGACAGAGAAAATAGTCTGATTGGAGAAATTAAAAAATAAATAAATAAATAAAATCTTTCCCCTGCTCTATCATTTTTCCTATACATCATTCACTAAGTGATGCACAATGCTTTCCATCCTGGTGTTAAAAGTGTAAAATGACAGTTCATTTTGCCTCTTTTTAGTCCTTATCTGTAAGGATATATATTTTAAGTCCAAGGATCTGTTCAAAAAAAAAAAGCTGTATGCATCCTGAAAATAACAGGATAGCATTAAAAAGAAGATCCTTTCCTTTGCATATGCAAAGCAACTGGGGGCAGAACTTAAACATAAATAAATAAATATATACATAAATAATGATCAGAATGGTGATGTCAGGAAAACTGAATTCTTTTCTGTCCACAATTGACAAGAACTGACTAGATTAAATGTCTTTACTAATATTTAGGATAGAGAAACTCAACATTTTTTCCCGAAGATCTAAGTTATGACATGAAAGAATTTTAGAGGACTGATATGAGTATATGTAAATATAATCTTACTAAAATAATCATGTATTAAAATAAATTAATAAAAAGAATAAAGAAATGTTACAAATAAGTTTCAGTTAATCTTACTGGTTTTGACCAGCAAAATATCCCAAAGAATCTGCCTAGTCAAAAACATTTCAGCTATTTTCACTGTAGTATTATATTTGATATGGCAGAACGAGTGCATTGGCTGCATGCTGCTCAACTGTAACAACATAGGTAATCCATAATAGTCATCCAGAGGACTTCCCAGACCATATATTCAAGGAAAGATTTTAAATAGAAGACAGACAACTTGGGCTTTCGATTTTACTAAGGGTATTTGTGCAAGTGATAGAGTGGGTCAGACCCTGCTCCAAATGAAATCAAACAAGAAAAGTCCCTACTCTTTAAGAGACATGAGATCAGGTCTACAGAAAGCATGCTGTAACAGTGTCATGTCAATGTGACAGCTGAAGCAGAAGCTTTTTCATCCAATTTTGAATGAGTTCTCCAGTCTTCTGGAAAAAAGGTTGATAGACAGATTAAAAATAAATAAATATATAAAAAATACAGAATGATAAATATCTTATGGTTATACTCAGAAAAGTAGTGAAAAAGCTGTAGTGCAGCCTGAACAGAAGAGGAAAATTCATTTAGTTTCTTTTAAATACACAGAAATTTCTAATGCAGCTAGGAAGCATGCAGAGGGTTTATACACAGGTGAAACTTTTCACCTTACTTGTGGAGATCAATCAGACTTGTTAGTGTCACTGATAAGCACCAGCCTTAGTTAAAAGGGAGTTGAGCTCTTTCTTGTCTCTTGTACAAACTTTGTGGACAGAAGTCCACAGGCTTGGTAAGAAAGGTTGATGAAGGAGGGAGCCTTGTTGGCAAGACAGCCCAGTTTTGGTGGTAGAACAGAATCTTGAGAGCTACGGTGCCCAGACTGAAACCTTTTGCTACATTATTTGTAAAATGAATATTAAAGTTAATACCCTGAATAAAATAATGAGCTTAATGAAGTGCATGCTAAACATATATGACTATAGTACTCAACTCTTCACCCAAATCACTTTAAATGTCACCCCAGGGAGGGAACAGATAAGGTTAGAATAAAAAGAGTGTTAGGAGTTAGTGTAAAATAGTTAGTGTTAGAAAAAAAAAAAAATGTCAAAGTGAGGAAGAAAGGAGAGCAGGAAGCAGTTGACAAGCTGTGCTCCTTTTCCTCTCCTCCACCCAGACAGAGATGCCTCCTTGGTAAGCTCTGTGCCTTCACCTTTTGGTGAGGAATACCCAGGATAGAATTTTGCTAGTAACGTTATTATTTATTAGTGTTATTGCAGTAAGTGTATTTATCAACAGCAATTCTGAATCTGTTATATTTGTCAATTAATTAAATATGTTCAACTTTGTCAAACTGTCTCAGTAAAAGTTCTTAGCAGGACTCTGAAAAATGCAAACATTTGAGTCTGGTAAATTCCCTTTAACAGGACATTACTGAGCTGATTTTAATTTTTTCTCCCTTCTGCACTGTCAGAAGACTGGCATCAGCATGTAAGTCTTTTACATAAAAAAACATTGATAGGCAGGTGTTGTGTCCTGCATTGCTAAAAAAATGTTATACAAAATTCTCAAGTTCACAGCTTCACCACCAAAGATTGTTCTATGTCTATATTATATTGTAGATAATTGCAATTGTAGCATTTTAATTTGAACATACTCTGAATTTTTTGTTTCAGTGGGGTCTGAGCTCGCTAATTTAGGAAACTGAGCTCTCGGGAAACAAGCTGAACCCATGGCAAGTCTTGGTTTGAATGAAATACAATTCATCTAGCTATTTTTAAAGAATAAATGGCTTATTTCTAAAATCCTGGCCCACAGAGGTAATCTTTATCAGAATAAAAATCTATTAGTTCTGAAATGAATGCTCACTTTAGTAACAGCCTTTCATCAGCCTGTTCTCAGGGATTAAAATCAGTGTAAAAATTCAGGCTTTGGTGGGAAACCTATTTTAAAGGTTGCAGATTTTCTCCACCTTTTGTTTGTTTGTTAATGAATTTAATTTGTAGTATAATTTGGAAGACAAATTCACTGTTATGTTTTGGTTCCTCCATGCTTCAGCAGTGACACAAAGCAACTTTGAAACCACCTTCTTTGACAAAACAGCCATACATTTAGCTTATGTGACAAGTTGTGGAAGGTTTGCAATTGCTTTTTGTGTTGCTGAAGTCTAGTAATAAACCTAATTCTGTGTTTCCAGTCATTCCAACAGTTCCAGGAACTGTGTAACAACAGCTGAAGAGATCAGATGAGATCTGATGACTTTCTGTTTCTTCAGAAAAATATAAGCTAAGCGGTACAAAAATATCTGCCATCAAACTGGCAATTGAACCAGTTCTTATCTTGATATCTTTCATGGGAAAACTTACTGAGAATCTTAGAAAAGTTTTATATGAATCATTGCTATTTTGTCAGTAAATGAAGAAGACGCTATCCAATAAGCAATTTTTAAAGTACCTTTTTCATGATGAGCCCTTAAACTAAGATAACATTTATAAGTATTGCATTAATAACAATTCCTAGAAGTCAGCTTCTGAATAAATGATCTCTATTATTACATGTTATAGAGAAAATGATTCTGAAATACTCAATAAATGATTTAGTGGCAACCTTTAATGATGTAATTGAAGGAATGACTTTTAAAGAGTTCTTAATCAAGAAAATTTATCTGGAAACTCCAACTTTTCTATTAGTCCACCTCCTTCTTCTCTTACCACAGAACCAGTGCCATTCAAAAGTCTAGGGCAGGCACGTAAGTTTTTTCCAGGCCTTCAGAAAACCTGAAGGGAACCTCTGGTTCTTGACACCACATAAAGCATGGGACATGATGATTATTGGGTGATTATTTTCCTTGCCTGAGATACCTATCACCATCAAATGAACCCCTGGAGATATAACTGACTCCTGAAAATTATATTCTGCCCTTGTGGACCACTATGGACTTCTGCATGCCTCTTTTAAAACCATGTTCTAGTTTGATAATATTTGCCTCATCAGTGAACAAACTTATACAGCAAAGTGTTGTTCAAAATAAATAATGACTGTGACCAAATCTGTATTTGAATTCCATGCTTTAGGAACTTTTTTTTTTTTTTTTTTTTTTTTTTTTTTTTGTGTGTGTGTGTGTGTGTGCCTGTGTTGTCCTTTGAAAGATTTTCTGAAAACATTTTTTGAAAGATTCAGCGTATCTGTATAGGTTTACGATGTATACCATGGATGTACACAGCTAACATCTGCACACACTCAAAGCTGGTAAAAAAGCAATCTGTCCAGGATAGCATGGCACCATGCCTGCAACAGCTGAGACCAGATGCAGTACCATACTATTATTGTATGGACACTATTTTAAACTCCAAGTGCTATCAGGTTGAAATAATATGTGTCTGCTATATAGAGCAAAAATATGCTTTTTGTTACACAGAAATCATACTAGATATGCTACTACATATCCCTACTGCATTTTTTTCCATTTGTAATAATACCTATTAGTTAGATTATGACTTAAAATTAATTTAAAACTTGGGGCCTTTTAAGAATTTTAACATCTGTGCCAGTCTTTATTTTGTCCCAAATGATCATAGGAATTGAATAAAACAGATGTTTAGACTTTCTGTCATTATCATGCATTGAAATTTTGTGCATAAGCTATATTTGAGGAAATTAAGTTGTAATTTAGTTTCCCTCTGATTGCTATGATTACATAAACTATAAACAGGTCAGGCTAACAGCACATGTAACTCATCGGTGTGACTACTGTGACAACAGACGTAGTAGCTAGTCACCCCTATCCTCTTTTAAAACAAATTTGCATGCAGTAATTCAATTTGCTTTAATGAATGAGAGCTATTAATGTGACAAGAATTCTGATTTGTAGGTTTTTCATTCAACTGTTGCTGCTTTTTAAAGGTTTGTGGCCAATTGCTTTTTGGGCACTTGGGCATGAATAACACTTTGCAGCCCTGTTGCCTTGTCAATACTGTTTAAATTAGTCAGCATCAGAGAAGAGACTGAAACAGGAGCACAGGGGAAATCTTTGAATGCAAGAAATGATAATAATGAGATATATTACAACTGTCTTTGCAGTCCTTATAAGCCACAGATTACACTACAAGCCTGGTGAAATAATATGGGGACAATGAAAACACAAAATCAGATTAGGCCCACTTTGAACTACAAACACTGAAATAAACTGGTGGCCTTTTTGTTGCCAGTATCATAGGAATTATTTAAGTGAGCACTTCCATAAAAAGTTTGTTTTTCTTTAAAGTTCATTAGGTTGGCATAATCATAACAGCTCCCCCATTGAATTAGCAATGTTCATTTCCATTCTAAATCAAATTTTCATCAAATTTTGCTTCGCAAATGACATAGAATAACTCAGTTCATTTGGATTCTTCATGTTACATGATACATTGCTATGTGGGCTTTTCAATATATGCTTATTTTGTATATGCATTTATTATACATTATGTGTAGCCATTTATATTACACATATGTGACTCTGTATTCAATATTTATACATTAGGTGAATTCAATCTGGGGACGAAACAATTAAGACTTTATTTTTATTCATTGTATATATTTTCTATGAGGGAAATGTTACATTTAATTACATTCTGAGAATTTAGACTCAATGAAGTAGTTATCTGGGAGACTCAAGTGAAAAGGCTGATGCTTATATAGTTGCTACTGTTTGATAGTCCAGATGATACTATTCATTATTATTAATCATCTATATAGTACCATGAACATAAGTTCCACTGTATGAAAGACTAATTTTCTGTGCTGTGGAGATCATAATAACAAGCTACATAAACAAAACAAAGACAAAACAGGATGTGCATGGAAAGCTGTGGAGAGAATAGTAATAAGAAAAATACAGGAAGGATTGCCTACAAAATGAGTACTCTGAAAGGGTTTGAAGGAAGAAAGGTATATGGTCTATTCACAGGGCTGCCAGAGACCTCTTTGGTCACTTCCCTGCAGACAAATCAAACGTAAAATCACTTTCATATACTCTCCAAGTTCTATCTTTAAAGCATTTGGGGGTGAATTGTCCTCAGTACCTGTGACTGGCTGACCCAGAACTGTGCCCTGAGATTTAGAACCTGTCTTCTCATTCCAACTTCAGCTTCCTCCCAGCCAGCTTATAGCCACTTGTTCCCATGCCAGGCTGATCCTTTATGTTAAAAAAAGAGTTCACTCTTACATGTTTGCCCCCACTCATATACAGTAACAATATCTTCCCTTAGGTTTCATTTTGCTGGATTAATCTCTGAAAGTCTTTTTTTTTTTTTCTGAGAGATATGCTCTTCATTCCTCTGCAAGACCCTACAACCCTTCTCTGCAGCTGTTATGATTTCAATTCATCTTTAGTTAATATGTTGACCAAAATGGAACGTGATATTAGAGATGAAATCTCACTGGGGCCTTTAAAATGACAGAGAGGTTTCACTGTGTCAGTTTAGCTCCTGAGAGCACCTCTCCTGATACATCATAGAACCACCATAGAATTTTCACAGTCATTCCTCTGTGATAGGAGATAGCCGCTCTGCAATCCTGTCATTAGCTACTATAACCACTCATTTCCTAGTGGCAATATCTCCTAGAGGAAATTCTTATTGTTACACTGTGTATCGGGACACCAACAAGTGGATAAAATCAGCCTATAAGAATGCTGTCATCTGTCTGTGATGCTATAGCCCCCCACAAAGCACTCAGATCGGACTGATGGCTCTACATACTGCACACATCTACTGCATGAAGATGGAAGAGTGTTACTTTGTCTAAAAGCATCATCATCAACGGACGGAAGGAGCTCAGAGTTAAACAAAAGAATAATTGAATGCAAATTTCTGTTATCATGACACTGATCTATTTTTTCCTGACTTTTTAGTAATGAGTTTTCATTGCTTGCTGGAGTCCAAGCATTTCTTCCACCAACATGAATCCTTCCTTTTTATTACAGGTTTGTGTATTTCTTTGTTTCATTCTTAAGGAAGCATTTATTTCCTCCATTGGGTCTCCATCTCTTCTTTACAATTTTCTTCCTATAGCTAGGGATATATATTTGAGAAAACTGTTTCTTAAAGAAATAGGTTCTTAGGCCCTTCCTTTCAATAATAAATTCCCTCAGTGTATCTAGTCATCTTTGAATCTTAGTTACTGATATGCTGCTCTGAGTCTTTCATTTGATTTGCACTCAAATCCAAATTTTAGAGTGGGTACTTTTAGCAGTCAGTGCTTTATCACATTAAAATTTCTATTAGATTTTTACACTAGTTCCTTCCACTGTTGGTTTTCTTAGATTTTAAGTCTACTATTTCAACTAGCTCTGCTGCCTCATTTAAGGGTATGTTGCTCCTATACTCCCTCACACACTTAAATGCAACACTTCTCTGCTCTTCACAGCACAGGATCCCTAACAGTCTCTGTAAGCTATGAACTACAGCTACACTGTCCTTACTATAATGCAACCAAGTCCTTGAGTCTTACCTTTGCTACAGAAGAAACAGGAAGAGACCAAGGAGAGCAAAGGAATATAAAATGTTCAGCATGGTTACAAGTCCGTACATCAAGCTGATGTCAATGCTGTCACTTACAAGAAATAAAGAGATGAAACAAGATTGAGAGGGAAATTTTGTAAGGCTGAACATCTAAGAAAACTTCTAGAGACAAAAAATTGAAAACAACTTGAGTATTCCATGCGAATGTGGTTCTTCCACATGAAAGTAATAACTCAAACTGTCATAAGTAAAATGATATGTAGCAAGACTGTTTATGTCTGCCAGTGATCATTACTTCAGCAGCTTGTTTAGAACGTCCTTATATACACGTCTAAGCATTGCTTACATGTGCAAATACGGAATCTGTCCATAAACAGATCATTAACCCTCTAATGAGATTTAGGCAGAACATTGTAGGAAGTCATCCCAACCAGCCTTACAGTGATAGGCCACATCTACACTTCTAGTTATCCAGCTGCATTTCTGCTGTATCAGAGCATTTTTTAAATGTTAATGAACTTACTTTCTGTTACTTCACTGTAAAGCCTCTCAAGTACCAGTCCAGTGCATTAACCACAGTCTTCTATACATCAGGTTAGATTTTGAAGAGCTCTTTCAAGTCTTTGTTTATAATTAAAATGGGTCATTTAAAAGACATAAAAATATCAGTTAATTTAAATATTTGATTATTTGCTATCTTGCTTCAGTTAATGTCAAAAATAGAATCAACAAATTCCTGAAAGAACTATTATAATTTTATTCATCATTTGATCAAAAAGGTTCCTGACATGCTATGTTTACAGTGTTCAGCACTGTTGTTAGATGCACACACTGATTTTAAGGGTCAGCCTTTGCTATTAGGTTTATCTGTCTGTGCCTTCCACTTTGCCACCCAAGGCTTGTATCTTTCAGAGATTTCTAAAAAGCTGTCTTTGATACCTGTGTAGTAGTATGTGTTAAATTTCTGTGTTGCACACAGAACAGTATTAAATACTGCCTCCAAAAAAAGGCTTTTTTATTTTATTTTATTTTTTTGTACAACTGTGAAATATATGGAAGAGCATTTCTTTTCCTTATCAAAAATATACGTATGTATCTATATATGTCATGGTTTTAGCTATTATAGAGTTAATTTTATTTGTAGAGGTTTGTATGATGCTTAGTTTGGGATTTTTGATGTTAGCACACCAAAGTTTTTAATTGTTGCAGAGCAGGGCTTACACAGAGTCAAGGACTTTTCTGCTTCTCATGCTACCCTGACAGCAAGGAGGCTGGGGTTGCAAAAGAAGCTTGCAGGGGACACAGCCAGGACAGGTGACCCAGGCTGACCAAATGGATATCCCAAACCATATCATGGCATGCTCAGCAATAAAAGCTGGGATAAATAAGGAGTTAGTGGGGGACATTCATAGTGATGGTATTTGTCTTCCCAAGAAATCATTATGAGCCCTGCTTTCCTGGAAGTGGCTGAACACCTTCCTGCAAATGGAAGCAAGAAGTAGCCAATGAATTCCTTATTTTGCTTTGCTTGTACACATGGCTTTGCTTTACATAATAAACTGTCTTTATCTCAACCCATGAGTTCTTGCACACCTTTCTGATTATCACCCCCATCCATGTGGGGAGACTGAACAAGTGGCTATGTGGTGTTTAGCTGCCTGCTGGGATTAAATCACAGCACTATATGCACTTACTTTCATATCTAGATCGTGCTGCCACAACTCCAAATAGTGAAGAAATTCAATTAGGCCTTCCTCTAAGGATTATCCAAGGGATACTACTAGGGAACATGCTCCATGCAGAATGCATTAGTTTATCAATTCTTGATTCTCTTTAAGGGAAGAGATTTCTTTTAGGGGATTTGGAAAGACAAACTCAGTGTTCAGGCCAATGTATATGGATATTTGGGCTTCTTTTAATCTGTTTTTTGTTTTTTGTTTTTTGTTTTTTTTTTTATTTTACCTTTTCATGGATATGTCTTTAGAAAGTAGCTTGTGTTTGATCCTTACTAAGAAAAGCAGTGGATAAAATATAGCCTAAATATAGCCTAAATATAGCCTAAACTTCCCTAAACATTATAAACTTTCCATTTCCACTATCTCTTGTAAACCAAAGCAGCTTGCAATACAATTAGAGAGATGAAGGCCATTATAGAAGATATCAAGCCGTATACATGTATCAGCTTGACACTAGTTCTACTTATTTTCTTTACAACAGTCCTGCACCTGTTCATAGATAGCATGATGCAAAAATGACTGTTTTCTTGAATGTTTTTCTCTAAAGAGATCCATAATGCTCAGACCTCATTTTTGTTTGAAGCAGTTACCATCGAATCAATTCCATCTCCATTGTTACTGATTTTCTTGTTGCATCTTCAGATCCAATTAAACCAATCATGCCTTTTCAATTAAGTACAATTACCTTAATTAGATGAGAATAACAACAAAGAAAAAAAAAAAAAAGAAAAAACTCTTCCAAAGTTAATCAAGTTAGCATCTCCTTATTTACAGACCTCTACATGTTTCAGTCCAGCACAACTTCAGCAAAAACTGACCTCTTAAGAACTTTAAGAGAACAGTCAGCCCAGTTTGGAGAAAGAAATCATGTAGCTTCTATAACACTTAAAATTGAAACAGTATCTGACAGGTAAATGTAAAGCAGGAAACTTTTCCAGACAAGTACCAACTCCAGAGCTGAGTTCTAGTCTCTGGAATCTGCTATTTATCCCTCTGTCATATTCAGGAAGATACTTTGTACCATTTTAGGTTCAGGTTAAAGTTATTGAATCATTTACAAATATGAAAATAAAGCTTATTTCAAATGAAAGGAAAAAAAAAAATAAAAATCTCAATAGCAGACTGAGAGTCTGTAAGTAGTACAGACAAAGTACTATAGTCCTAGATTCACCTTAAGTTTCTATTCTAGTTAGACTCAAACCCTTCCAGCTCTTCGACATTTTGTCCATGATAATAGCTTACTTCACACATTTTTTCTGTCAGCCCCACTCTGTGAACTGCCACTTCCTTACCACTTTTTATTTTTCCTTCTAGAGCATGCATGGCTTTATCCCATGCATGCTGTAGAAGGAACTTTATATCCCAGCATTCTTTGCTGTAAACTACTGCAATCTTTTCAGCTGTTTTGTTGTTGTTGTTGTTGTTGTTGTTTTGTTTGTTTTGTTTTGTTTTGTTTTTTCTTTCTAAGTATTCAAAGCACAATTTTGGCTAATTTTGACAGCCACTTCCCATGGAATATATATTTTTTCTTCTACTGAGTTGCCTGGAAAAATGACTTCCAAAACCTCTTCCAACGTTCTTCCACCTCTTCCATCCACTGTGGATAACAACTGTGTTTTCATAGTTAGCAGTAGCAGTAGCAGTAGTAGTACAAACAGACTAAAAGTTATATTTATTGGAGAAAATGAATCCATTGTGCAAAATTTAATTTTTCTTCCCAATATAAGATTTCATTCTCATCAGATCAAAATAATAACAAGGCACTTTGAGCAAATAAAAGAATAATAACATTAAAACACATATCACAAGTACACACACACACACAAATGACTTTTTAATAAGATGTTTTCCCAAAAAAAAAAAAAAAAAAAAGTATTTATGTGTATATACTATGTATAGAGAGAAAAATGAGCCATGCCCTTGTTTTCCAAAAGAAATTACCAGCTATGACCAATGATAACTACAAAATATACTATGATCCTTAAGGGTCCCTTCCAACTCAGGATATTCTATGATTCTATGATTCTACTATGGTCATAAAGACAGTGCAAGAATTTACACCAGAGAAAAAATAAATATAAAATTAGATTTTAGATTTTCTAGTCCCTCTCTTAGTAGATCTGTATTGAAACTGAGGTGAAGATAAAATTCTTTATATAAAATTTTACGATTGAGCAGACACTTCTCTTCAGTTTCAGATGGCAGTTAGATGAGTAAATTTATATGAAAAAGAAAACTTCTTTGATGATGATGAAAATGACTTAGAAGAAAGAAACTGAGAAGAAAGAAACCAAGATAATAGAAACAGATGAGTACAGCTAATAAAAAGGGAAAGATTCGCTGTCTTCCTTTAAAAGATATGCAGTCTATTTTAAATGAGAAAACTGGATTATCAGAGCAAGTCAAACAACTCTAATACTGAAGCTAGCATGTTAGAAAAAATAAGAAAAAATAATATGTCTGGGTGTTCATTTCTGTTTTGGAGCACTAGTGCTGCTTGGGAATAAAGTCTCTATTCACCAGCTATGAATTGATCCATTTTGTAGGACAGTACTGGAGTATATGAACATTTTCAGTGGATATTAAACTGGAAATTCTGCTTCAGGAGTACCTCAAATTCTTTCAAACATTTTATGGAAACATGTATCCAAAATAACAGTTGGTTGCCTACACACTGTACACACAGTGGGGATGTTCAGTTCATGACACTAATCCAAACCTAAAATGAAGTACAACCCCAAAGTAAAATATGGAGTAGATGGGTCACAGCACCAACCAATTCAATATATGGATCAAGTCAGATGAAGTAGATCACTATCTAGCAGAAACATAGCTCAAGTTCTGGAGTATTTGGAATGATTAATTGGATATGAGATTGTCTCTCCCACTATAAACTGAATTAAAAAATAAATTTAAAAAAATGGGAGTAACATGAAATGTCATCCAAGGTGAAACTAATACATTATACCTGTAACATATATTTATGTGGAAACAGTAGTGCATATTGACATTTGTGCATATCCATAGCCTTGTAGACTATGTAATTCTTATGCATGGCTTTTGTCTCCTTTTTTTCCTAGAGAGCAGCGAATTCTGTTGCTGGCACTGAAGTTGTCTGAAGTCAGACCAACAATATTTGCCAACATCTTTTCACACAGGATCATGTCCTTACAGCATGTCCCATGGCCAAAATTGGGCAAATGGACAAAATATAGCACAGTTTATAGCATAATAAATCTGCAGAATTTTCAAAAGATTATTTTATTATAACATCTCAACTAATGTGTTATGTGTATAATTTCCCTCAGTCAAATATCATTCTTGACAAAAAAGTGGATGCAAGATTGACAACATATGGATGGCCTTATGAACACTAAAAAGTAGAGAGAAAGCCTGTAAAAAACGCATTCTGCATTGCTGAGATATTTCCTTCTTTCATGTTTGTCGAGAAGTTTTATATGCCTTAAACTCCTTTCATTTTCAGCATTCATAGCTCACTACTAATTTATAGCAATTTATACCAAGTATTATTTTTTTTATAACTCAAATTAAATACAGTTATATTCAGGAATTTCTTCCATATTAGTGTATGCTTTACTTGTAGGATGGCAGGAAGAAGATAACAATAAGTCCCTAACCCAATTTTAAACAATTTGATGTAATTTCAAGAAGTCTAATCTTCGTAACTTTCTCAGGACCAGCTTATTGGTATTACTTTTGTGCACTTATAATTCAGTGCAGGAAGAAACAATTAACTTTCAGCCAGTTTTTCACTTTTCTGTGTATCTAGAACTCTATACATGCATGGCTACAAACTGAAGTGGTAACTTATTATTCCCACAGAGTAAATACGTATCAAAAGAATATATGAAAAAAAGAAAAGAAAAGAAAAGAAAAGAAAAGAAAAGAGAAGAAAAGAGAAGAAAAGAGAAGAAAAGAGAAGAAAAGAGAAGAAAAGAGAAGAAAAGAGAAGAAAAGAGAAGAAAAGAGAAGAAAAGAGAAGAAAAGAGAAGAAAAGAGAAGAAAAGAGAAGAAAAGAGAAGAAAAGAAAAGAAAAGAAAAGAAAAGAAAAGAAAAGAAAAGAAAAGAAAAGAAAAGAAAAGAAAAGAAAAGAAAAGAAAAAAGAAAAGAACATTCATTTACACATCTTTACTCTAGTAAAGGAAAGGATTTCTAGATACTTTCTAACCTACAAGAACAGATGCTAACAACAATTTCTTTTGCAAATGTTAATTTTCTTTAGCTTTTCCTCAGCTCAGGATATTCTGTTAACCATTACAATGAAGAATTAATAGTACTGGTTAAAGTTGCTGTAAAATCATTGTGGTTTAACACTGATAGGAAACTTAAGTACCACACCCACCTCTTCCCCCACCTCTAGACACCAGGATAGGGGAAGCAGAGGGTAGGAGGGTGGGAAATGAGATGGAGGAGGAAAAAGGAAAAAAAAAAATAAAAATCAGAGTAGTTTATTGACAGGAAAAGCAAAGGTTGTATGAAGTAGAAAGAGAAAATAATTACTCTCTACTTCCTAGCAGCAAGTGATGTTTAGCTACTTCTTGGGAAGCAGGGCCTCAGTATGTGTAGCAGATGCTCCAAAATACAAATGCTTTCATAATGAGAGTCCTTCTGACTCCTTCTCCCCAAACTCACCTCCCCACCCCTACCAAATTTTTGTTTATATTGGATGAAAGGCCATTGGAAACTAAGCTGAGACTTCCACATGTATTTCAACAGCAACCAAACTTCATTTTCATTGTTTCCTCAGAGTAATGGTGCACTGCAAGTGTTCAATCTATAACATTTCCCTTTGTGTCTTATAAGATATAGCTCCTGATGGTGATATGTGGAAGTGTAAAATATATCTTACACCACCAAAAGCTGACTAAAGAAATTTGATCTATGACATACCTCAAACCTCTGTGCTTATCTGAGAGCATCATGGAGCTGTAGAAGTGAACTTGCTTTTTCAAGTTTCTTTACAGCCTCTGAAAAAAAAAGGCAAGTACCAAGTCTGTTTACTTGTTTGTTTGTTTGTTTTTGTTCATTTGTTTGTTTCCAAATACATTGCTTCCACAGCACTATTTTGGGATACTGCATGCCTTGTGTTACATTAATTGAACCTAGTTAAAATCTACTGAAGGAGTTCAGAATCAGACTTTTTCTTCTAATACTCAGTAAGCAACAGTATAAAATCCCCTGACCTACAAATGCCACTTTCATAGCATCTATCTAAATTCCTAGACTAGCAGGCACTATAGAACAAGTGTTTACTCCCCAGGTGCTCAATCACCCAGAGCTCATTCTGAGTGTAGAGGTCTCAAACCTTAATCTATTTTGTGTGTGTGTGCATGTGTGTCTATCGAAAGTGAGGAGCCCAAATGGTGATGCAAGCATTCAGAAAAAAGTAAAAAATAAAGATAAAAATAAAAATTATTTATTATTATTATTATTAATTTATTATAATAATAATTATTTATTAATTATAATATAAATTATATATTATATTAATAAATATTATCATATAATTAAATAATAATAATAATAATAATAATAATAATAATAATAATAATAATAATAATAATAATAATAATAATAGAAACCCAAGGCAATGAAAAAAACTTACCTACAAGATAGTACTACACAAAGACGAGTGAAATCAAGAAAGCCAAGATCCAAATAATGCAGGAATACATCTAAAATGTTTGGTGTAAAATAATTAGGTTGCCTATACAATCCAAGGTGAAATTTTACATTTTCATAGCCACTTAAGCTAACAGGAACAGAAAGCTCAATGAAGAGGCTGGCACTATGATTTCAAACCAGAACATCGACATATATATGCAAACACACATTACCTCAAAGCTATTTAGCAGCATGGCTTCTCATCAGCAACACAGAAATCACAATAGTACTTCTCAAACTCTTGTATGTGCTTTCATAGGCATCAAAGGTACATATTTCTGTCAAGACAGAATCAGTAACTGAGATCTAGGAGAATTAGTTCCTCAAACACATAAAACAATGAGGTAATTCTGATTGGTCAAAATTAATACCCACCTTTCCACTCCGTCTTAGCTATATCTGAAACTAATAGACAAACAAAATGAAACTAATAAACAAACCAAAGAGTAGCAACTAACTCAATGAAAGAAAATGGCCGATGAGATCAGTAATTCTAGTTTTCAGCTCAAACATTGGTCTCTGAAACTGCCCCTGACTAAGTAGGTTTAATAATTCTAACATCCACTGTTTCATTTCCTTTCCCCGTGTAGATGGAACACATGTACTGTTTTCCTCCAAGGACATACATATCATAGTTTCCATGGCACAGTTTGTTTAAAGTATAAAATGCATTTGGCAACACTTCAAACAGCATGTCATGCATTTCATCTTTCAGCCATTCTGAAAAATGAAGTGCATGAGGTCGGGTAATGATGAGGATGTTTTTGTATATCATTCATTTAGGTGAAAACTGAAGAGGTGAAATCAAATATATAGAGATTAGGGAATGCTGCAGTGGTTAGAAAGACAATCAGAAAGACAAAATGTCACACCTCAGACCCATTTTTGGGTCATTTAGAGATCAAAACATGGCCCACTGGAAGATAAAATAGATAATAAACCAAAGCATTTTGACTAGTTTTGACTGGTTTGCAATTGCTACAGATTCAAAATAAAATTTTCATTGTATTCACTTTCCTTTTGATTCCATATTTTTTTTCTTAGTGTCTGCTGTTTAATGCAGGCTGTGTGCCAAAATCATCTTAGAAAGTCTGCTATGCCAGATGTCACCCTTTTGCCCTTTTGCTCCGTCTGCAGATTTTCTTTTAACAGCATTAGAAGCTAAGTTAGTGAGCACATATTTTCCAGTAAAAGAGGCATTATGAATAACACCTTTTGTGTTTCTGAATAACACCCACAAAGTGCAGAACACATTACATATCAGCTACATCAACTATGTCTTCAAAAAAATATATTCTTAACCCTTAGCTACATGGATATCATATGCTCTCATTCTTTTAAATATATTTAGCAGCTACAAGGGAAACTAATAGGAAGGGTTAATAAAACCCTACAAAGATGGATTTTGCAACATTAATTTGTCCTGTATAGGGTAAAGATGAACTATTTCATTTTAAATGCTTCTTGTAAATTTGAGCTACTAGTATGTGAGAGATCTACTTTTATTTCTAAAAGAGAAAACTCTTCCTGTCTGAATTCTTCGTGTAGGAATAGAATTTATTTTCTACAGTCTGATTTCTTAAGCTATGAATTTCTAGAAATCAGAAGTGCTCCTTGCATTTCAAATTATAAGCATGAATAAATATATAGTATTTTTCTTAAATAAAAATAAAGCACATATAAAGTAATTTTGTCAGGACTCTCTCCTTCTCCAAGTGCTTCTCCAAGGCAATAATCAAATGTTTAATATTTTTAAATAGTTTCTTTCTCTGTTTGTAAAAGATAAAATTTCAAAAGTGTGTTTTAAATTAAAATAAATGAATAAATAAAATCTTTATATGTTACTGTACATCTGGCTCCAGCATAGACCCAAATTCACATGGTTTGGCCACTGCACATGACTATTATGCATTGTTAAGAGGAAACTTTTGGGGCTTCTGTTGCTTTTTTTTTTTTTTTTTTTTTTTTTAATAAATTTGGGGAGATATTGACTGCCATGTTTCACTTTTTCTTTAGGATAAATCATGCAAAAAAACAACATGAAATGGAACAAAACCAAACCAACAACAACAAAAATAAAAAATAACACCTAATACAAAAATTGGCTCACTAGGATGTAGGGAGTGTAATTTGAATAAAATATTGAAAACATCAGAAAAATTAAACTGACTAGTAACTCTGCTATTGTTCCTACCACGTCATGGATTCAGTGGTCTGAGCTGTGTCCAGACTCCCTTTTTACTCAGTGGGGAGAAATGGGCACTTTAAAGGTATGTATTATCTTAGCTTAAAGTCTCACTACAGAGCAAAACAATTATCCATATAGATGCTTATGTGTATTGACTAAAATGAAACCTACACTGGCTAGCACATATGTAGACATCTACATGGCAATATCCAGAGCTAAATGTGAAAATGTTTATTCCTGCCCTGGGACTCCCATAAACAAAGGAAAACAAATCAGCACCCACGGTGATGCATTCACCAATATAAAAATTGAGGTGCCAAGGAAAATGTACTGCTGGGTAAATTAGGACACCACAGGGTTAAGAATGGTTCAGCTCATGTAAATTTAAGTGCTGCTCATGTAAATGCTGAAAACAACAAATCAGCATCTCTTCCTCTTTATGGAAACAAAATCTATTACTCTTCATTGACATAAAAAGATGACTACATTGACTAATTTCAGATTGAAACATCTATAGTGCAGGTGTCTATAGGTACAATGAATGTTGTTCAAGTTGATGTTCAAGTTAAACACAATGAACTACCACAGAAAATCTTTCCATATTGACAACAGCAGGAGCCTGAACAACTAGTGTAGACAAGGGGAATAAAGAAAAGTGCAAGGATTCCCTCTCTGCATTTCCCAGAAGCTAGCCTACTTGTGTTTTTTTCACAACATTCTTCTTGAGAAACGGAATGCTAAAATAGGTCACCTAATATTATCTAGAGCCAGTATTTATAACTTTAATAGCAAAAGTTGTGTTTAACGTTCTATGGCATTTTCCATAGATACTTACATATCAACACTCAGTGATCAAATTCATTCAAAATCAAGTATAAGTTGTGTCAAAAAGATTCATCATTTATACAATAACGGTAACATAATTCTTACTGAATAATAAAATGTGTGTTTTTCACCTCTTTAATGAAATGAGACACAATGTAGGATGGACCCAGTACAGAACACAAGACCATCCAGAATGTACCTGAAAGGTTTCCACATAGGCATGTAAAACTCTCATTTTGTTATTTCTGTTATTTTGATTTGATTTGATTTTTTAATATTACATTTGGACAGATATAAGAAAACAATGACATATAGAGTAGATATGTAAAAATACATAATTTACATGATGTTTGAAAACTGTTTGAAAATTTAGCTTTACTTCATAGAAGTAAAGCTAAATTTAAGTTCTAAATAAATAGAATGTTGATGTATTTACATAAAACAAATGGGTACATTATTGATGAAATTATTTTCAAAATAATCTCTTTTCTACATCTATCTATGACAAAAATTATCCAGACATAAATGTGTAGAAGAGCTAACATAAATTCAAATTTTTATAAATATATAATTAGCACTCTTTTTCATGGTTATATGTACCTTTCCTTATTTTTATATTGTTCAAAAATGTGAAAAGTTTTTGAAGGTTTTCAGTGAACTCTGCTTTGAAAGTAGATGTGATAATTAGCTCTTGGGATTCTTGTTTTGAAACATGAAAAACAATTTAATAGAGCAACAAGTAGTTGAAAATATTTTTTGAAAGGTCAAATCACTTTTGTGCCCACTTTGTCTTTCTTTTTGTAAGTATATCCTAGAAAATGAAATACAGTAGAACACTACCTTGCTAAGAATAAATGTCAAAGTCATATCTAAAAGAAGAACACCAAACTTTTCACTGAAGGCCAGCTGCCAAAATGCAAATGACCAGCTACAAGGAAATATTAGACAATTCCTTTTAAAAGTAACAAGACAAATATGATCGTAAAGGTCAATGCCACATGGAATGCTCATTGATTTAAACTGATGTATGTTATATGGTAGGGTACAAAATCTTGATTTTAGTCTTCATGAATAGGAAAATTTTCTCTTTTCCACTTCTAGTATTATTTATTTCTTATAATACTTGCTAGGCTTTGCTAGTGCTTTGTTTTCTGTAAACCTATCATATTAGATGTCACAGATATATAATGCTGGTCAGCTGCCAGAATGTAAATTCACATCTACAAAGAAATATCGGACAAATTCTTCTTCCCTTGTAATTTTGCAATATCACTATTGAACAATGTTGAATATTTGTCTGTCCATTAAATCTCAGGTCATTATTCTACAGAAAGGTTGTTTTCTATATTGTCCTTTGCACATCATCTTCTCCTTCGGGACTTTTTCTATATCAGTTGTAAGTAAAAACATATTCTTAAATCAGGTAAAGGATTAAGACTTTAAAACTTAACTGAGACATATTCACATGAAGTCATGCAGCCAATTATTCCACGTTTCTGTAATGTGCCTGAAAACTTATTCAATAATTATTTTTTAGGAACATTTAAATGTCTTTATTTTTTTTTTTTTATTATTTTAAATCTCTTTGTCTTACTGTAAGTAAATCTAGCACAGGTGTTTTTATTTTGTTTTGTTTTTAAAAGCATCTGTGATAAGAAATTCCTAGTAATACAGATGACCACACTAAACTTCCAAATACAGAGTAGCATCCTTATGAGGCCTATTTTATATCATTTTAAGTTACTGTTGGTGTCTGTCAAACATCTTCAGTTTAACAGTCAGTTAGAAGTTCTTACTACTGTCCTGTTCATACAAAAGAAAAAGTCTGAATATTTGCATCATTCTACTGTTTAGGAATTGATGTTATATTTTTTTAATTTGCTGTTTTAGTTACTAAAAATAAACTTCTGAAATTCTACTAAAATTCTGAGTTCCTCTTTTAGTCACCTGAGGTGTAGGTGTATTTCAAAGGAGGCTCATTTAAGAGCTTATTTAAGGTGGAATATGGCTCATCTAAGAGTTTATTTCAAGAACATACTCTTATTGTGCCTACTAAATAATGGCATATTCTGATACCATTCTTTATTCATTTTTTACTTATTATTATTATGCTATCAACTTTGTTTACTGTATTAGTAATTTTCCGTCAAAAATATTGTTCCAATTTTGTCAAACCATTGCTGAAATTTAATTAGACTTTTGCCTCTCTAATAGAAAAGCACAAATAGAAAATAAAATTAGAATTAATAATATTTTATTGTGTATTAAAATTATCATTAATAAAATCTGCAGCAGTTGTGCAGAGAAAAAGAACTGGGTGCCTTGGGAGATTTGAAGAAAAAATATATATACATATATACACACATATTAGAATATTTCACTAGTTGGCATCTTGTTTAATATACAGCTCTAGTACATTCAATTTACAGTATAAAGTTTCACATTACGATATGTTCAGTTATATACAAAATTTTAAAATAATCTCTAAATTGACTCAAGGCAATAGAAATAATTAGAAGAGAGAAAACAGCATGCAATATGTATCTAACATTGTTTTACCAGGGAAACACAATGGTGTTACTCAGACATTGCACATATACACAAACATGTATTTAGACGCACACAGCTGAAAGATACCACAAATATTTCTCCAAATAAAATAACAGCAGAAATTAAGGACATGTCATCATGTTGTTCTAGGTTTATTTATTTTGTTGTTTGTTTGTTTTTTAGTTTTTGGTGGTGGTGATAGGTTTGGGCTTTTTTGTTTGTTTATTTGCTGCTTGTTTCTTGTTTTGCCAAAGCTACAGGTGCAACATTTAAGCTGATGTTTGTCAGAGATCCAACATCACTATATGAGTTTTTTGAGTTTAAACTGTATGAGATGTCAGACAGTGTCACAGAAGCAATTAGAACACAAGCCATCAGGGCACTGGCTGATTGTCAGTCTAAAAATATGATAATCTCACTCCATAAGGAAAAGTTCTAAAGCTTCAACAATGTTAGTAAAAACTCATAACTGTTAAACAGAGTGAAAAGCCAAATGTGTTTCTTTTGCATTCAAAGACACGATTTGTTTTCTACATTATTTTATTTTCCTTTTGTTTTCCTTTTTGCTATTGTTTTTTCTTTCCTTTATAGCAATATATTGGTGAAATGTGTGGTGTCTAATGTAAATACAAATAGAAGATACCTCTCCTAAAGTGAATATGAACTAAAAAATTGTACTTAGATTTAACTCCTTTTCCTAAAATTCTCTCAGGAAGGATGATTAGCAGAATGCTAAAAATTAGGTTTAACATCTCAAAAGGAAATATTCACTAATCAAGTTTAGGACATCTACCAAAGTCTCAATTTCCAGTCCATTCTCCCATAATATATACATTCATTTGTCTAAAACAATGCAAAGAAACAAATAGTACCTCAATTCTACAAATAGAAATATTCTTGCAAACAAATAATAATCCTGAATTTGTTTCTTTAATCTTGTATTTAATTACTTTAATCTTGTATTCCGTTAATTTTGGGATTTCAGAATGTAATAAATACTGAAGAATTGTCACTCTGACATGTATTATATTTATGTTGTTACTGAAGAAATCACATTATGGAAAGATATAATCATATCACTGACTTTTGACATCAGGGGCATCCTCAAACTCCCTGCCTAATTTTGATGATACCTACATATTTGTTTAAAAATTCCCAAAGAAGTTTTTATGTCCTGCAACTGAACTCTACTGACCTGCTCAGTCTTAGTCTTCTGCCTAACTGTGGATGGGATAGAAAAAGGTTTTCATTTATTCATGTCACTGCCTCTCCCAGCTTCTCCCATCAGAAAGCTTAGCTGGAAAAGGCAGCCTTGGCAGTAGTGCTCATTTCACTCCATCCCTACTTAATCCACGAGTTTAGAGGCTATGACACATCAGGAGTATTGGCAAATCAGTCCTGTCAAAAGGAATTTGAAACCTCATGCCAGGGAATGACCTCATAAGCAACTGTGTGACCTGCATTGAAGGACTCTCCATATGTCTTTCCTGTTGTGACTGTCCCATTTTGCAAGAATGATACAAATATTTATTCATTAAAATACAATGAGAAATCATGAAATAATTATTTCATAGCTTGGTGGTGACTCAAAAGAGAAACTATTTCAAGTGGGGCCCTGAATAACAACAGGCCTTTGAAAAGATCAAACAAGAAATGTGCAGTAGCCTTTTAAGTCACAGGAGATATTAACAGAAATTTCAAGAGCTACTTTCAATATAGGACCATTTAAAATAACATGGCTCCATCTTCATTGGATCCTCCCTTCAGTTATTTATACATATCAATAAGATCTCCCTTGAGCCTTCTCTTCTCCAAGCAGAACAGGCCCAGAAGGCAAGGGCCTAAGAATCCTCTGAAAAAAGTTACAGCTGGCTTTCCTGCCTTTCACTTTGCCACTTGATTAAATGAGATTTACAGAAGTAGATAACTCTGACTCAAAGCAAACAATGCCATCTTCAAATGCAGATATCATGGCAGAGATTCTTTCTCCTCTTCCCTGGCATCACCAGTGAATTCATCTCCAAACCAACACTGCAGGTTTGCCAAAATGTAATGGTGTGCAGCTGGATTAATTTACCACTGAACGTGGTCTGAAAACAATTTTTGAGCTATGTTATAGCTAAAGGATGAAAAAGCAACAGTATCTATCATGACTGCAGATGTAGAGGTTTTCAGAGAAGTGAATGTCAAGAGTGAGTTAAGAAAATCCAAGATTCCTCACGAGATGCATTGCAGCTATTCAGCTATAACTGTAATATTAGATCAAAGGCAAATTGGAGTCTATCTGCAATGTATTTCAACTACACACTAAAAACAAACAAGGAAGTCAGACCAAGTTTCCTCAGAGCAGATGTATTAACAACTTCATATGCCAAGAATGTGTTCTGGTAGAATCAGATATATTTATGGCCAAAAATGGGTTGTTGCAGCCAGACAATAAGGATCTCACAAGAACCAAAACTTTGGATGACATTTTTGTTGTAATAGAAATAGGGGTCAAGGATGAAGCAGTCCAGAACCATAACAAACTGAAATAACTACTAAGCATTTCCCAGTAACTGTCTGTGTGCTGACAAGCTGAAACAGAGAAGACCTGGTATGGTTATATTGGCACTTAGAGTAACTGAAAGCAGAGACATCAGAATAAATAAATGAAATTCAATAACTTATGGAAATGTTAAATTATTTTTCTACAGTCTACCCATCTGTCATATTAAAAATCATCCAGAAAAAATCACTATTGAATTCTCTGACTTGCCCTACAGTGAGAAGGCAAGTCAAAGAAAAGTGCTGTGAGCAGACAGTACTTTACAGACCAAAACACATATGTGTTCCAGACAGCAGTTTTTTAGCACAGGAGACAAACTTTATCCATGTGGTACCGTGCTCTGCATCTTTCTGGAAGACCCCAAGCAATCCAAACAGACTTTTCTGTGAAAGTTCTCCATCCATTAAAATAATGCATACTCTAAAATTTGGAATCCAGTACTAAAGGCAGTTGTCACCTACTGCTAGCTTGTTTTTGGATGAGCTGTGAATGCAAGATGGTCCTAAACAGTGCCATATGAGCTGACACTGATACAAGCAAACATTCCATACATACATAAAACAATATACAAGAAGCAAGCCAAAAATCATTCTTCAAGGCCATGAATTAAGTGAACATGTATACTGTGCATGAAGTACAAAGCTATTAGAAACTCTTCATTAGAAAACTCTCCAACCTCATTAAATCACTATCTGGCACTAAAATGACATAATCTTTAAAGAAAAGAATAGCATTCTTGTTGGCAAACACTCTCATTTCTGAAAGGTGGGAACTGATTGAGAAACTTCAGACACATTTTTCAGATGTTTGGCATATACAAAAACAGAAAAACAAAAAACAACAACAACAACAACAAATCTGTAGCCACTATGTATGCATCAAGATTCATCCTGGATGTTTAATATAACTAGAACTCAGGGCAGAAGAAATGAAATCAAGTAGACCTGCAAAGCGAAGGCAGGCCAAAAGGCAGAGCAAAGCCACTGGTGGTAATTCAAACAGTAAGTTTTAGGAAATAACAGCAAGTTGTTTAAGAAATGCTAAGAACTGGTGATCATGCCACAATGGTCTGCTGATAAAGGCCATGTCCATATGATACCATATTTACTAATATCTTGTACCATCATGTCAGGCAATACTAACACAAGTTACTAAGTAACTACAGATATTGCTAAAATAAGGAAAGATAGCTAAATGAATGCAACTTGGAGGAAGGAGTCCAGGATGGAAGACAGCACAAAGAAATCAGTCTTGTATGCACATAGCCTGAGTGCTAGCTGCAACTTTTACCTCTCTGTAGAAGTTTATTTTATAAATAACATATCCAATTCTAAAACTGTGGTATAAAACATGGGGCAGGACAGAGGTTAACACTGGCTGTCTACTAAGAAAAATAAAGAAAAAATAAAAGAAAAAAAAAAAAAGAAAAAAATGAAGAAATTCTGAATGTATTACTATGGATGATATGAACATAAATACAAACTGAAGAATGCTTAACACAGTCTGTTGTTAAGCTAATATTGCAGCATAATAATTATTGCCATTTATTACTATACCACAAAGATACTTATTGTTTCCTGTGGGAATCAGAGAAAGGAACACTGTCATTCCCAGAATGTTGAAATTTTAGAATGTAGGAGGGAAAACAAAACAAAACAAAACAAAACAAAAAACAAACAAACAAACAAACAAAAAAACTACCCCACTTTTATCTTTCTATATTAGCAACACTCATAAGGGAGAATTACATCATCTGTGACCAAAACTCTTACTGTAATCAATGAATGTTCACATATTCCCTGGCATCTGTGCTGTGCAAGTCTCAAGACACTCCCATTTGTTTAAGATAATATGTGTGAAATTACAGTGAGCAGATAGTCATGCTTAAATTTTCCTTTTTAAGCAAGGTTCATTAAGATCGGGGAGAAGAATGCAAAAGTATAAACTTGTGGGTGTTAGACAATAAAAATCATTTGCAGTCTCTTAGAAGCAGCTTGGAAATAACAATTTCTGCAGTACCAATTTATGTCAAATAATCTACCATCCATAAAAGACACAGCACTGAATGCAAACTAATGAGGAATGCTGAATCTGGGGACAATTAAGCCTGTCAACTAAACCTCACACTGCAGACTTGAAAGGTACAGTGCTCCCCAAACCAAAGCAAATGCTCTGTGGCCTTTAATGTACTCCCTCCAGATGGATTTGGTCAATTAAGTAGAAGAAATGTTCAAAAGTTTTCACAAATCTGGTTGGTTCCTAGACTGCAGCTTGCCCTGTGAAAGGTTCAAATAGTGACTGCTTGCTACGTGTTCATCAGCTAATGAAGTTCTTTAAAAGAACTCTGAGGCCACTGTAGATAAAACATACTTAAAGCTGTCAGCAATGCCTGAGTCTAAAGAACGGAAATGAAGAAAAAGCCATTTCTGAGTATTTTTGAGAAGCCATGATCCAGGATGATGAAATGCTTACCATTAAAGAACCAAGAAAGGCTCGCAAGCTTTGGTTAAAACTTCATGTGATATCTTGATGAATCTTCTATGGATTTTCATTAGTATACAATTAAGAAACTGTTCTGATCCTTAAGGGTCCCTTCCAACTCAGGATATTCTATGATTCTATGATTCTATGATTTTTGAGGAAGCTGTTATTTTCACTAGGTTGCCAGGCTAAGCAGAACACTTACCAGCTCTGTTGTTTTTTTTTTTGTTTGTTTGTTTGTTTTTGTGACTACTATGTCACAAAATACTACATAGTGACTACTATGTTTTTGACTACTAAAAATGTTTAGGAAATTGGAAACAACAAAGTTTCCACTATGAAGATTGTTTCTGAAGTTGTGTACTTGAGATTTTTGAAAATACTGTCATATGTTAGTTTATAATTGCAGAAGTCTAGAAATGACAACCCAGAGGAAATATCTCAAGCCTAAAGTCTGATTCCTTGTTTTCCCTGACCCTTCACAATGTTTCCCATGGGAACGAATGTGATTCGAGTGTGTGGAGCTAAGAGCAGGGAAAGTATTGATTCTCTCTGGCTTTATCTCTTTACAAGAGATCATTCCTTAAGAAGCATTGTATGAAGGAGCATCAAATCATGCCACGCATTTTCAGAAGAAGCCATGGCACATTTTAAAATGAAATCTATAAAGTGGAAAAACAAAGGCAGTCTAACCTACCTCGAGGCTGTTTCCCTCCCAAAAAATTCTATGAGCACTAAAATGGAAAATTTTTGGAACATTATCATCTGTTCCTTCTTTGTCTTGGCAAGAGTAATAATAAGATGAATAATCAAAGTCTGTCCTTGTCTAAGCCTATGAGTGTCATCGTAGATGGGTACAACTTGAACCTTTCTAACCGTATTAGGCAGAGGAGCAACCTGAGGCAAGCAGATCTGGCTCTCCCAGCATGTGCTGAGGGGAAGTTGCAACACTGAAGAAACCAGTTATAATTGCAGAAAGATATGACCTTTCTGGCATGCTGTTTGGGTAACTGACAATGTTAAGTTTGTTCAAACACATTTTCATTTACAGTGTTTTAACCACTTTGCATAATAAAGGAAAAAAAAAATAAAATTGCCTAGTTTCTGGATTGAACCAAGCCTTCCTTCTCTGAGGCATTCTACGGAATCTAAAAATGTCATTCTCATACACAAGATAATATACAAACTGATTTTTACATAGACTTTTCATTTCTGGGAGAGTAGAATAGCATTTGAAAGCACTTTGAGAAATGCTGTGTGTAAGGTCTTTGGGTTTGATCTTATCAAAGAACACAAATATTCAGAAATAGGCAAAACCACATCGCTACTGAGTTTTTCAGTTTATTTTTGTACATTACCGTTAGATTTAAATTATCACGTTCTATAATATAGAAGATACAAAACTCAGTGAAAAAAGCATGAAAGGGATTAACTGGCTTGAATCTCGCAGGCTTACATTGTGAAAATTTCTGCCTACTGAGCTCCCAAGCTGAGGAACAGAGTGAGCTGTCTGATGCCCTCAAGCAGGCTTGGCAACAATGGATCCAACATTAGGCTACATAATGTAGATGAGTGGCAGATTCCAAAGCAATGTCTGTGTGCTTGTACTCAAAATAGCATGAAATTACTTCTAAGTATTTCTACCTAATTAAAATTAAATACTTAGAATGCTTAAGTCACTAATATTTGGAGGTCCCTTTAGGAAAGGTATTAGGTGTAGAAAATATGTTATTCTTTATGAGAAAGCTCAAAAAAATATATATATTCTTTCACTGACAGCATTTGCAATTTGTACTTTCCAACTGATCTGATACAAAGCTTGATAGCACTGTATTTAGGTGATCTTTGAAATTTTCTTTCCATCTAAAGAATAGAAACAAAAGGATAAGAATTGATATAGGGAAATATTAATACAAGGAAATAGTAAATCTTCGGGAGGTAATAGTATTGACATTCTCCCAACTCTTCACCTTAATCAACCTGAAATGTTTCTTTGAAGTTAACACTATGCAAGCATCCTTCATGTTCAGGTCTAGTCAAATTTATGGAAGTTGAGCTTTCTTAATTCCACAAGAATAAAGTGCCTTTTCTCAAAATTTTAGATACAGCATTACTGTGCAAGCTAGAAAACTTGTTTTTTATTTAGAACCTTGCTAGCATTATTTATGGCATGAAAAATACCATTTATGGTAAACTAAAAGGTATTAAATAGGTTACAAATGTGTTAGTGAAGATGAAACAAAATAACAGAGCTTAGCAAAATGAACATATTCATAATACACATCTTCCACAACAGTTTCCAGAAGGCAGAGAAAATAAATATACTCTAGGGGTCTTACTAAAGACTGATAATAAATAGGTAAATAAAATACGTAAGAATACATTTTCTAGAAGCAATTTCTTCTTGTACTCAGAGGGGGCACTGCATAGTATGATGAAGTGAAGAAAGAGAAATATGACAGCTAGGGAAATAAGCCTCAAGAACATCACATTACTAACATTTATGGCTAGGAAAAACATTTCTAAAAGACAGCTTTACTTAATCAGCTACCAGTGTATCTTTGCTGCACACAACATTTCCAACAGAATGATGCTTCAGTACAAGTCAGGAAAACATCCTGAGAGTCCTCACAAATAACATTTGCTGACTAGCTCTAATCTTTTTAGTTCCATTCAGAATGAGCTCTCAGAAGCCTTAGGACCAGTGTAAGCACTATTGGGGGTAAAATGGAAAGAGGCAATATGCAAGGGATCTGTTTTAACTGTGTCAAAACTGTTATAGTCTAATCAGGAATATCAGGAATAATTTTATTTTGAGTGCTTCTCTTATTTGCATCTGTCTGATGAAGTGCCCTCTGTTGGTGTTGTTTTAACTCTTCCCCTTTCATACATGCATACATTTACTTTTTACAAAGTATCTGTGACTCTTGTGTAGGGGGTAACCATGCACAGTGATCTTATTAATGTTTAGTTTTATGTTTAATTTTCACTTTCTACTCCTCAAACAACCTCTAACAGCCCTTCATTTTTAACTGACACCTAAGTCAAAGCTAGAATGAGTCTCATTTTGGCCAATTCTAATTGCTATTTTTTAATCCAAATTTCCCATTCATTAGCCGTTTTTAATCCATAGCTATATTTGCAATCTCTAAGTATAAGAGATCTGAGATAAGACTTAAAATGGAAGAAATTTTTTAAAACACAGTAACAGACTCATTTTATTAATTTAGAAGCAAATATAAACGATTTATTTTATTAAATTCAAAAATGTATTTTCTTTATTTTATGGGAGGTGCCTCTCTTTGCATTAGTGTTTCACCACTCAGTAACAGTATTAGGATACCATTGTGTAGTGCTGAATAACTTCAGAAAAACTGCATAAATATGGTATTTCATAAATGTAACAGAAGTAACAGGAGCTTTTTGAGGACTTCTATTAGGATCAGAATTTAACCCATTATCTTCTTAGATACCATGACAATAAATGTTAATTAATACCGTTGTTTTCACCATCCACTTTTAAATGTATACATACATCCATTTAGGAAAAACAACAACAACAACAAAATTCATTGTTCTTCATCCAAGATTTCCTGCCTGGCCTTCAAGAAAATTAAAGTAGTTTTTTTTTTTATGATATGTACAATTGGGTAAAATGCGTGTCATGGCTTTCCAAATGTTTTCATCTGTTACCAATAGAAAGGGTATTTTTATAGTTTTTTCACCTATATATAGGTGACTATACACATATATATATGATAATTTAATGAATAATTGTAATAAATTTAAGAGGAATAAGCTCAACAAAGACAATAAAATAAATTTTGTCAGACACCTGTTATAGATGTCTATAAGGCTACACTATAAAATCAACTGTAGAGGAGATCAGCTTCACTCTAAATAGGTGCTCTGTTGTAGGATTTATAAGTAACAGAGACTAATGAAACACTACACTTTTTCTCCAAAGCAGATGCAAAAGCACCTTATAAAAGATAACAATATCTTATGATTGGTTGCTATTTAGATTGCATTTTTTATAATCCTGATTAATTATTTCAATACATATATATTAACCACTCTACAGTAGATTGAGTTCAGGTATAATTTTCAAAACCAAAAGAGAACTCATTAGACATTGGAGAAAATGAACTAAAAAGGACATTTTGACAAGAACTTTGGGAGTCATTGACTTTGGGAAAGAATAAAAGAACTTTCTGGGGATATTAACATTGGAATTGACAGCATTGTTCAGCAATATGGAAGTTATTAAGTGATCTTTGAAAGGTTGTGGGGGTTTCTTGTTTGTTTGTTTGTTTTCCACCACTGGAAGATGCATGAAAATCCACAAACTAAGCTTAGCAAAGAGAAAGCATAGAATAAAATGAAATTTGAATGCACAGATATCAAGGAAAGCTGAAAAAAATCAGCAACGATTAGAAAACTGTTAAAACTAAATATCAGTGTCACCTTGACTTTCAAAAGAAATGGTATAAACAACTTTGGGGTAGGTGAATATTATTTCCAATATATTTTCTTTATCTCTTTGTGCTTTTAGAACTTCCATAATACTGAATATTTTAGGAAGGGGTAAAATAGAAGTGAAATATAAGAAAAACCAATTCTAGATTTGCTACAGCCTGTTTGTATTCCTATCCCACTGGTTCTTGCTTGCAGTGTTTCAGGAGGTATAACTTTGATGATACAATTGGCTGCATACTCACAAACAAGATACTGAGTTAAACCAAAAAGTTAGCTTTATTGCAAATAATTCAAAGGCAAAATTGGAAAAGTAGAGAGTAGAGCTACAAATATGGATGAAACTACATGAAGAGGACACCTTGAACAATTATTTAACACCATTTCTTCACTATCCTAAACAGCAACAACAGCCTCAGACAATGTGTTTTAACAGGCAGACACAGCCCCCAAGAAATGTCACAAATTTCAAAGGTTAGCCAGAAAGAAGTTAAGATAAAGAGTGAAGCAATTTAATGAACAATAAATTTTAGAGATTATAGCAAACGATTTTCTCTTTGTTCTTCACTTATCAGATGCCAGCTGAGCACCAAGTCAGATTACATACATGCATATAGAATACTAAGATGAGGATTAGAAACTTTCTTCTTCAAATGAAGTGCCTCCTGCAAAAACAGGACAACATGCATCTTATGATATCATATTCAGTAATATCTACGAACTGAGAAAGGACTGCAAAAGCAGTATTTTCTTAATAAATAATTATATTATGAAAACTCCGAACTGTTAGTGAAGAATAACACCTGAAATTCTAAGAGAAGTTTACCTGGACTCTAAGGATCTCAGGATCAAGTCTCAAAATTTTAAACCAAAAAAGATGGAACTTGAAGAACAATAAGTGTTCTGTTTGAACAGATGTTTGGAGAGCTAAGGACAGATCCTCTGATATATATTTAATACTCATGTGTGAAGTAGAACTGCAACAGATAAGATCCCTATGAATATGGTCTGGCTTCACAATACTTACTAGGCACAAGGCAAAGCTGGAGTCTAACTGTTGTTATAAATGAAACCAAGCAAAGAGTTGCACTAGAAAAGAGTTGAGTAGGCATGCTGGAGAGCAGAATGTATCAAAAGGCAGCCGTGACCTCCCTATTACCTGTCTGCTTTTGAAGTCTGATAGTCTTTTCATGTAATAGGGAAAAAATGTTAGCAAAGTATTATCGGTGTCTATATACAATTTTATTTTCTTTCTTGATCTCAATCAGTCACATACACACATAAGAGTATGTAAAAACATATATAGAGTTTGTCTTTCTTTGTTCAACTTTGATTATGACAGTTCTCAGCTGAAATTCTCCATAAGTTTTTTTTCCAGTTAAAGTTTTTTTGTTTGTTTGTTTGCTTGCTTGTTTGTTTTCCATGAGGTATTTCATTTCTACAGTTTGGAAAGTGGCAGAAAATGTTGTCAATTGACATCCACAGAATTTCACAATCCTATATTTTTCATTTTCAAAGTATTATTGTGAAACCAGCTAAAGGGCTTTGAAACAGAAACGGTCTTTACAGTTCTTCACTTCTTTTTTTCTACTCATTGGCATTTTCTACTTAGAAATTAAAGTTTAAATTTATTTTCTACTTGAAAATAAAGTTTTCATTAAGAAGAAATAGATTTTTTTAGCTGACTAGAATCTTTCAGACAGTAATTTTAATGTACACCTTTATTCTAAGAAGTGACTTTCTTAAATAACATCTATTTGCTCTCTGAAAGCATGCTAACAGTCTCATACAACACACTCCATTAGCATGGAAATGGATTTTTTTTGTGTGTGTAATTTACTTTTCTGCCACTATATTACATTATAGTTGCAGTTATCAGAAAGAGACAGGAAAACTCTTGTTGTACTTTAAACTGTGTAAGATTCCAGCTGTTTTTTTGTTGTACTTCTAATGTGTGTTCTGACTAGCAACGTGTCTTGTAATAAATATAAGAGTATACATATGTCAACACAAATATATTTCAAATTTTCACATTTTAGAAATATTTTAAGAAATCAAAAGTCAAATAGAACTATTTTGCAAGAAGCATGTGAATATATGAGCATATCTGACAGACCCATTAGCATATACTTAGAAGTTTAACATTAATATTCCAGGAACGATTATGGAAAAAAAAACAAGAGTAGGTAGGCATCAAAGTATTGTAGTATTTACCTGGAACTATTTATTGCTAGTATAAGAGTCTTTAATATGTATATATCATGGGGCTAAAAGGTAGTAAATATGTAGCTATATAACTAAAGATTTCTTTTTATTCCGTAATATTGCTAAAAATTATATTTAATGTAAATATAAGTTCATATAACCTAATATTCTAACCATATGGTTCTAACCATAGTAAAGAATTACTCTATTTTGGAAAAAAAAGAAAAATGTTTTGAGGAAAATGTACTGAGAAATTGGTCTTTTCTATCACTGATCCTTGCTACTGTAATACAAATCCTGGGACCTAAAGTTGTCTCAGAGGCAGTTTTGGACATCCTAGAGTTTTCAGAATAGTACAGTATGTCAACTCAGTCATTTTTTGTGGCTATTTTTCTGCCACATGTATCAGATTAGCCTTCCTAGGCTTCATGTCAACAAAGGAATTCCTACTCACCAACCTATAACACTCAGGCTAATGCAATCAGCACTGGTGGGAACATATTGAGGACCAGAAGTCATGGAGATAAGCTGGATGTGTTCAGGAAGCCACCCAGATCACAAGTTTGTATGCAGATCATTCACTATACCACTAAACAAAATAAAACATGTTGTTCTATTGCTTCCTTTTCTTCTTTTTTTTTTTTTTTTTTTTTTTTTTTCTTCCTTATTTCTTATCAATAACTTCCCCCCCCAAGTGCAGGTTGAATCAGCTTTTTACATGAATTAGACCAATTGCACTGGGCCCTTAACAGAGGAAATGTCTGACCATAACAGGGTTCATGAGCAAGAAGCACCTGGGTGCTCAGCCCTTCCATGATGGCAGCATCTGCTGGCACTGCAAATTGCAAATGCTCCTTCACTTGGTTCCTGGTCTATATTGCAAGGTGGTGGGGGCTTTCTGCTCCAGGTACAAAATTGTTCCATATTTCTGCATGCTAGCTTTCCTACAGATACCGTTGGCACTGTCCTCACATCATCCAAACTGCCACTCCCTATCTCAGTGACTCCCTCTAATTTATTATCACCAACAAATTTGTTTATGTCACGTTCTATCATCACCCTAGTTATCAATGAAAATGTTGAACAGTGTGAGGCCTGGTACTCACTGGTACAATGTTCATTCACAGTTCTCATGTGGCCTGGCACTCATATGTACAATGCTCATCAAGGCCTGGTATTTATGTGTACAATGCTCATTCACATCTATCAGATAGATGTAAAGATATTGGATCCTCTGATCCCTTTTGAGCCCAAGTACAGTCAATTTTCAAGCTACTTAATTGTCTATTCTTCCAGTTCAGTACATTATTTCAGCCTAGCTATTCCAGTTCAGTATTCATCCCATCCTTATATATCCTTATATTGTTTTCTTAGATTTGGGCATCTAAATGCCACATTAAGTATGTAAGCATTATCTTAGATTTCACTTCCTGAGTCAATTTGCTCTTTATGTGTTTCAAATTCCTATGTCACTTCTTTCTGACTCATAGACGTCTTTGATGTTTAAATTTCTAAAGAAAAATCATCCCTATTCCAAGAGATTACCCTCACTGATGAACTATGGGTATAAACAGTTCAATGCTTTAACCTGTCTTGTACTGAGGGGGGCATACATATCACACTGTATGCAGCAATTATGATAAATAATATCTTTTCTGAATTTTTCCATTAGCTAGGACATGAATTAGATACATTAGGTCACATAGATTAAAGTTTATGAGGTACAGCTACTATCTGCAGATGTGTGAAATAAATAAATATCTAAAAAAGAAGGGATTTCCAAATACCTGGTCTAAATGTAGAAAAACATTCCAGTGTTGGGGTTTCTCGCAGTAAAGAAGGCTTCAAGAACTTCTCCACTCTTCACCTTTAAAGAGAACAAGCTACATAATGTCTGCTGAGAGCTTTGCATTGGATTTAATAAAAGTAGAGTCAGGCTCTGTTGAAATGTTCAGCAGCTGGCAGGAAAAAATGTTCCAGAATTGTCTGTCTTTGTTGACATTCTTGATATTTCTATTTCTGATACATATAAAGTTGCTGTGTATACATCATGTTCATGCCACAAGCACTCTTAGGAGATGGAGCCAGAAGCACTCTCTCAAGCTTCATATGCCAAGATGAGAAAAATCAACTCAATTCCCAACACCTTGTAAAGCTGCCAAGGTCAGGAAAACCTCAAGTTATATGCTGCTTTTAGTGACAGTTGCATACATTAAAGACGTTTGTTACGGAAATACATGTTTTTCATTTTCTGTTCATGGGGAACAAGTTGTTGATATAAACAGAAAATGAAAAAAAAAAATAAAAATGTTAGGTTAGCCTTCCTAAAGATCAATGGTTTCTTTTCTCTTTGTGTACCTTTAAAATTTAATTACCTTTGAACTTGTTGAGCTTGTTCGCTTTCAATCATATGGAAACTAATAAGAGACAGAGGAAAAAGTAACTTTTTTTATTTTTATTTATTTATTTATTTATTTATTCCCTCTAACCAGTGCAGAGTGCTGTAAAAGCCATGGCACCCACCTTTTCAGGTCAATTCTCTATGCAGCTTCAGACTCCTGAGATCAGACAGTTCAGTGTAGTGTATTTTGAGATAGAATAAATACTAGTTTCAGTGAAGCATTCCCTTTAGCAATTTCAGAGGTTGGGAACTGTGTTACAAAGGAGAAAGTGAGATTTCTGGTAGTTCCTCTAACACAAACATGGAGCAGGAACATTATCAGAGGTAAAGTCAGAACTGGGGATTTGAGTGGGATGGAGACATCTTTATCAAACAGGTCTGAAAAGACTGAGAATGTCTCAAAGCTCTGTCTTGTCCATATTTCCTCTCCTCCCAGCTCTAAGATGGCCACCTCTTCCACGGTGTCCCTACCACAGTCAATACAGCTTGGAAAACCTCAGTGGCTTGGGTTCAGCTTTTCATATGTGCTGTTGTTTCTCACCACATAACCCATTGGGAGCACCAGCTACTTGTCTGCAGAGATACCTACAGATACCACACCAGCACAGCCCCAGAGCAGACACATACTTGTGCCCACACCTAGGAGCGGAAGCTCTACCAGGGCTCTGGGAAGAGCCCTGCCTTGTTCATCCCTTGTTTCTGGAGGTCAGATATTGGAGTGAAGCGCAACTGAAAGAGAAATTAAAAACCCTTGAATCTACTTAGCCTTTTGGCATACTCTTTGCACCATGTGACATAGTCCCAAATATGGAGCTTTACAGCCTATTTATAAAAGGGCTGCAAGCAGCCCCATAAAGTTGAAGTATTATGCAACCCAGCCAAAAGACACTTGAATATAACCTTACAGACTAACAAGACACTTGAATATAACCTTACAGACTAACACTACCATAGGCAGTCTATAGTGATTTTTTAAATCACTTTAATCAAGACCTTATTTATTCAGTGCAGTCTACTGGAGTAGTCTGCAAAGTCCAGTGTGGTTTCAAAGGCTTTTTTCGCAATGCACTCCATTGACTGTAAGTCTTGTGCTACTCCTGACAAAGGAAAATGGCCTCACTTGGCAGTTCAGACCAGGTCTGGTTTCGTGTTTACATCACTGTCTTGCCCAGGGACTGAGCAGCCAGGCAGTGTCAATCTGCCAGTTTCAAGCTGCCTTCTGGCAATGGTGGAAAGAGTGTACAGAAAGCACTGGAAGAAGATTCCAGCCTGGAAGTCAGTGACCTTAGCAGTGTTGTAGTGGTGACAGTCAGAGAGGGTGAGAGGGAGGCTAACACTTTTGAAGTGCTACTGTAGAAAGGTATGTAATGAAAAGAGAAAAACTAACTTGTAATATAAGGGCTTCACAAGTAGATGAAAACAGTATCAGCAAAAAGAGCATATTCATTTGTGAAAGGCTTGAGGGCCAGATCTCTCACTTCTTTAAATCAGGATGTCTACACAAATTTCAATGGAACTACACTGATTTACCCCTGTTGGATATCTAGTTATTTCTACAGTAGAAGAAAGGCTTAATAAATATTATGGACTGTATTTTCACCCTGTATAAATTGTTGCTGTTCCCTTGGTATCAGTGGAGCTATGCTGAATTGCATCAGATGAAGGTCAGATTCAGCTATACCAAAGAGCATTCACTGAGTGCTTAGTGAGCTGTTGTTCAGTTTCCCTATATAGGCACTCTCACTGGGCAAAGATCTGAACTCACTGTGTGAAAAGGGATGAAGGTAGTCTGCTAAAGGTATTTTAGTATTTTTATGGAACTTTGGTGCCGAATAGATATCATTTATTTATGCAAGTGTAGGCCTGTTCTATACAGAACAGTCTGATGACTGAAAAAGATATTACTTCTATTTAGCTCATTGTGTCTGACATAGAATTATAAGGAAAAGAAGGAGGAGGAGGAGAAGGAGAAAGAAGAGAAGTAGGAGAAGAATGCTAACAGCCAGTTCATCAAAGAAAAATTTGTTTATAGCTGTCAAAGTTTAAAAGCCACATCAGCTACTCAGTTTGAAAAAGCAGCAAAAGGCTATTTGCAGATGTGCTTGGGCGCAAATGTTCATCCCTTGTGACCTTATGTGATCCTCAGATGTACTGACAAAACCACATTTCTCTGTCTCACTTCACAGATATATTGGAAGGAGTTAGGATCATTTCTGTAAACTTATGAAAACTCTGTGTTCTATCTTGAGATATTAGTTGAAGAAGTCACTGATATATTGATTCCTGATGTTGCCGGTGTGAGCAAGATAGGACTTTTAATCCATCTGCTGAATGTTACCATGCCAAAGATTAAGCAGCTTTTATGCCTCCTCCTCAAATAAATAAGTAAATAAAATAGGAGAAAAAAAAAAAAAAGGATAAAAAAATAAAATAAATTAAAAAAAAAGAAGAAAAATAAAGAAAAATAGTGTGTTGATGGATTAAGGAAGGTCCGTTTTTGAAAATAAAGCAAAAAGCAACAAGACATGCTGTTTTGTGTGTGTGTGTGTGTATGTGTTAGTGCCAGCTTCTGAAGCTTTAAAGACCACTTATCTCACAAAGAACAGAATGGAAAAAGACAAATGTGGGGCATCACTACCTATACAACTAGCATAGCTTCACTTAAACCAAAATAGGGCTTTATTCATTCTACCCAGAGGAGCAAGCTGTTAGCTTGCATCCTCTGTTCTGAAAAGAAGAATATTGTCATGCATTTGAGAGTCCAGTTTGCTCTAACTAATACCTAAGAAAATCCAATACACTGTTGGATATCAATGAGGTCAGGTCAGACTGAAACTAGTATAAGTCAGCATAGATTTGCTTGTTGTTTCAAAAGGCACTGAAGAAACAAATGTATTTTACAAAGGAAAGTGGAATCTCGGGAAACAGAAAGAAAAGAGAAATGTGCTAGTGAGAAGGGTAAGAAAACATCCTCAGCAAGGAAAGAAAGGAAGTATCCAAGGTAGGGAACAATGATAAGAAGGAATCAGGAAAAAATAAATGTCAGTGGCCAAAAATGAGAGCTCAGAGATTTTGTCATACTTGTTAGTTTCCCTATTGATTATGGACTGGAAAGTAACATAATCAGATTATTCTAATGTAGTAAGCAACTGAAATGACCATGTAAGATGAATTTGCTCTACCTGATATTAATATAATACATATATAATACAGTAATCTACCTGATATTTATATAGTACATATATAATACAGTAATGTGTTTTATGCATACATATTTCTGCATTGCTGACAGTACATATATAATACAGTAATGTGTTTTATGCATACATATTTCTGCTTTGCTGACACTACTTTGATTGAAGTGAAATAAAAACATTGCATGATTGGTAAAATGAGAATTATACATAATAAAACAAAAATAAACAAAATAAACAAAACAAAAATAAAGCATTGCAATATATCTGGAGTTTCAAATCTGTTCTGTAAACATTAAATACCTCTGTCCCCCATTGTCACAAATACTTGTGACTATTGATATTTAGAGATATAAACTCTGCTATCTAGACACATATAATTGGTATCATTTGTAGTACAAATGTACATGCACACATACTCATGCATACATACATTCAATAAGCACACTCACAAATGATGGCACTAAAATAAAAATAAAACAAAACAAAACCAAAAACACCCACCCCCGCCAAAAAAAAAAAAAAAATCTCACTCCTGAAAATATTGCCTATGGGCAAATGGCCAAATGGAAATAGGTGAATGCCAAACAAGCTGATGAGGCAAATGTACATATTCAATCTGTAGAATACTTCCCATTGACTCTAGTGACATCAAAGGTGTGGGATGGATGCATAGGGTATGTGAATGAGAAACCTAGCAAAGTCTTACAAAATTTAAAATTCTATGTTACTGCAGCCTTTTCCTGGTTTTGATTTTGACTTGTTAGGGATTCCTTTTTAATTGTATTCATGTGAAGACACAGTATTTTTGAAAGAAATTGATCTTTTCTTGTTATCAAAATCTGAACTAATGCAGAAATACTGATTTCAATAGAGGTGCTACTGTGGATCCTGACAAAGGACCAGCATTTCTCTCTGCTATTTTTGAGAACCTCTCAGCTACTAATGAGTTTTGCCCCTTATATTTCACCCTGGAGCAGTGATAAAATATTTCACAGTGATACTGAAGCAGCAAACCAAGCAGATTTTTCATAAAAAGTCTGTCTGGATGAAGAAAATGCAAGCGTACCGATCCTCATTCACGTGTCTAGTGCATTAACTGCGTGTTACATCCTAGATTTTAGAACTACATTTGGCATCTGAATACTCACCAAAACTTAAAGTTCAGAGTGAGATGCAGCTTTGATTGATTTTTAAAACTGCAGTCCAAGATATAGCACCTTTAACTTCCAGAATCAGTCACTGAAAAATAGAAAAGAAATACATTTATTACATGTATGCTCCTTTTTCTACAAATTATTCTGGGTTTAAGAGAACTAGCAGTTGATAGGATATATAGCTTTGGGATAACTATGATAATGCATTAGAAATATCATATGCAAAGTCATTGCATTAATAGTATCACTTTACCCATACATGTTTCATTCTCCTATTTTAATTTAATGTAGATTTAACATATCCAGCTTTTTCAACTACCTCTGAGGTCTGAGAGAAGATTTCTTATGGTTTCTCCAATCTTCTGTAGATTGGAGAAACTCCTGTGACCTCTTTAAGACATAAGATAAATTTTGTCATATGATTATGCTTTAATAATATTATCTGTTTTAACATGAGTAGGTTTAATAATTTCATTGATAGGGCACTGAAACCAGAGTGTAGCTTTTGTAATTTAAACTACAATTATAATTTCTTTAATATAAAGTGAGATAGAAATCCAAGGAAAGGTGAAATCTTAAATCCTTTTGATTTTTTTTTTTTTTCCTGTTGGTTTAAGCCTAGGGGAACACTTCAGAATGTAATTATTTTGTAGGGTACTTGAACATTTCTATTGCTTGAAAAGACAGCAACTTATCTTTCCTAACTCTATAAAGTGATGCTGCAGTTTGCATTAATTGCAAGTCTTCAGTAGTTACGCTTTTTATAATTAGTCCTATTATGGTTCATAGAGTTTAAATTTCCAGCTTTTGTTCTGCATCCAAACACAAAGAGCTCCCAAATAACACAATGCCGCAGTAAAATCCATTTGGATAGTAGCACCCACTTGCTAAAGTTCACTAATATGAATTCTACTTCAGGACTAAGTATGGCCTTTCCAACATTCATATTCAAAGGGAGAAGACAATAAAAAGTCAACAGACCATGAACCCTTTGGAGCAGTCAAGAGTGATCCAAGAAAGACTAGTGTGCAACATACTATTTCATACTATTACAGGGGAAAAAAAACTTTCCCTAGTGATAAATATATGAAAATCCACACCAGATCGTTCCAAAGTTCAAACAAAAACTCTAGGATAAGAGCAAGTCGTTGGAAGACACATTACCCTGTGGACATGTCACACACAAAACGTGGGACATCCTGAAGTCATTTCTTAATTTTGTGCTTTCTGATTTTTCTTTTATCATGTCCTCGTTTTATTTTCTGGCTCCACAGTAAAGATTTTTTCAGCTCAGTGTATGAACAGCAGTATGTATGTCCCTTTATGTCATTAGAATTACAAAGTTGTTCCCATCGATGTTTGTCTTAAGATGTTTACTTTGCATGCTTTAAGATTAGCCTCACGATCATCTTCCTAACATTTCAACCACCCAGCTCTGCACTTTCATTTTTCTATATAAAAAAAAATAATAATAATAATAAAAAAATGAAGTGTTTATATAGCAATCTGTCCAAATCTTGCAGCCATAAAACTATGACAACAGCAGCATAATATTCCCATTCAAAAACTAACTTTGAGGTCAGTCAGTGGCTGACACCATAATTTACCAAAGAATTGTTAGCCGTGCTGATATACTTTGTGATATCATCAGCAACCACTGCATTTCATTATTAAGATAACAAAACTTGTTGACAGCCTTAGTCGCATGTTATCGCTGGACAGTAAAAGGATCATTACAAAGACATGCTGTCTTAATAGAAGCAAAACTTCTGGGCTTCAGGGTTTTCTGATGGATTATGAGATCACTAATTTTGTAGCAAAGTAATCAGTGGTCAATGGAATATCTGTAGAATATGAGCTTTTCTTAAATTTATTTTGTATTTGAATTTGCATTTGCAGTTTTCAAGATCATGCAGTAACATATGCCGATAGCTGTCCTTAAATTTGTCTGTTAACACTACACCAAACACACTGCTGGGACCAATACGAAGACTATTTAACTTATTTGAAAAAGAAAACAAACTATTTCATAAAATGTCTTTGCTTAATAAGATGAAACCTTCTTTTTCATCTGAAGGAACTAGATACTGCTGATCTACAAATTAGGATAGCCAAATGGACTGTTCATAAATTAGAATAATTAATTGTGTCAACATTTTAGGAGGATTGTGAAAGATCATTTAAAAGCTTTGCTTTTCCTAAAGATGCTTCATTTGAAAAAGCCATGTAGCATAAAAATAAATAAATAAATAAAAATAAAATACAAAAAATCTGTCATAGCAAAGTTAGAATAGAATGTTGCTGGATTCCATAGGTCTTTGGACTTCTCTTCAAACTCGCTAGGTAAACAATTTAACAGAATTGGCAGGCATCATACCAGGATCTGCTGAATTCTACCACTCATTTGAGACTGATACTCTCTCTTTCATAGTTGGATAGGTGCTATTTAGGAAAAGGTTAAAGAAGGGACAGAGTGGACATCTGATTATTCATTCTAAACTAGTACAGTTTAATGTCTGTCAAAACCTTGACTTTATTTTGTTACCAGTGTTCCAAAACTTGTCACAAGATGGTGTGTATACAGTGCCTTAAACCTTGTAGTGCTTACTCAACCTGTAGTGTGAGTTGCCATTAGTCTATCATGGTTCCACATGGCATAAAACATAAATACAGATATAGATGACAGCTCAGTACAGAAAGAAGTCAGGTCACCCATTGCTATTGCCACCTACCAGCTTTCTGAGCTAGGAGTTGTACTGTTGAAATATTAAGCAGTGAGGGTGTCTCAAACACCTATACAATTTATGCATGATGGTTTTGTGTTTGTTAGTTTTGTTATGTTGTTGTTTGTTAGTTTTGTTATGTTGTTGTTGCTGTTGTTTTGTTTCTTCTGGTTTTGATTTTATTTGATTTTTTTGGGTGGTGGTGGGGGGAATTTCCCCTTGAACTTAGTTTCCTAAGTTACATCTAAATGTTATCTCCAAGATCTCTGATATTTTCTTGAATAAGTCTCCTGATCTCCATGTTTATATAAATACCACCAAGCATCTTGAACAAATTAAGATAGTCAAGCTTATGGTGACAGTATTTGTTTAGAAATGGTATGGGTACCTTAAAATTAAAGGTTGAATGATCTACTCATTGGAAGATCAAGGCTTACCTAACAAGTCTTCGCAGCCTTATTTGAAAATTGTAAATTCAATGATATTCACTTCTTAAGCTCAGTATGAAAAATAAACCTGACACTTCAGCTTTATCCTCTAGTATTCAAGCACTAGAACTAATGGAGTGATTTCCTATTCTGCTGAAATAGGATAAGCTAATGTTCAGAGAGACATCACTGTGCCTTTATCAGTTTCTGAATATGTTTTTCATCCATGTGGATGAATGGTGGTGCAGGCTTATATTTTCTTGTGTTTCAAGTGTAATTCTGTTACATAATTATGTAACATCCAATATACAATAAAGTATGGAGATGGTTTTACAAAGAGTTACTTCATTAAATATATATATTTCACTTTAAAATAAATATGTCACTAATAACCTTTTTTGCCTTCTTATCTCATAGGCAAAAAAACTTTAATGCAGTTAGTATAAAAATATTGGAAGTTACAGGATCACAGTTCTATTTCTAAAAGCAAGACCAAAGGCAGTGACATTTCAGTTTAAGGAGACAGTTATAGTGACATACCATACGATGAAACAAAACCTCAAGCACGTTTATTTGATAGGCCACATTTATTTGTATTTATCATTTAATTTTTATCTGACTGATGATAAGCAAAGTACTATAGGGAAAGAAAGGGTTAGTAGACTAAAACAATAATAGGAAAATTCTTTACATATTTTTCTTATAAATCCTACATTTTATTTTCAATTGTATCTGTCTATTCTTATATGAACTCACCATCCAACTCTGTAAATCCCAGATAAACGGTAGTAGCAGATGTTCAACATCCTGCAGGTCACATTCCCTACAGAGGAAGAAATATTGACAGCGTTTCAGTATTTTTCATGTGTAACCCCCTTATACAAGCCCTAGAAAAAACCATCGCTCAAGTAATCCTCTTTCACAAATGAAAACAAAACACTTATAGCTAACTTGGCCTCTGTGGATAAATTATGACTTTGGAACAGAATCATAACTAGTAATCAAAGCACAGTGGAAACTGTTATACTGCTCCTGATTTCTTATTAATCAGGAATTTGTATAATGCTAACAATAAAACTGCTTGTCTATAAAGAGTGAACAATGCTTAAACACCTACCACTACCAACTTGGACACCATCTTATAATATCTAACAAAACACATATATTAATACTAGTTCCTAAGTATGAATAGGGTGAAGTGAAATTTCTTGAAAAATTAAATATGCATACACATTCTGAATATATCGGTTACTTGCTTTTGAGTTGTAATACAAGTTTCCTGACAAAATTTGAATACGGACATTTAGTTGGTAATAGCAAAATCAGCTCTGGAATAAAAGAATTCACAGATGTTTACAAATAGTTTGGTTATTTTGCCTAACTGGTCTTTTTCTAAGCTATTAGACTTTGTATGGTCTAAATGAAATATATGTATGTATCCTAAAGCATTGAAAAAGAAAGAAAGAAAGAAAGAAAGAAAGAAAGAAAGAAAGAAAGAAAGAAAGAAAGAAAGAAAGAAAGAAAGAAAGAAAGACAAAAACAAGCACAATATATATACCAGATAAAATTACGTATGAGAAGTTCCTTTACTAATTACTAATAAAATAATAATTTATGCATATACTGTTTAATAGGGACTGACAATGAGAAAATATATATTGTTAAAATTTTATTTCCACATGATGATAATCAAGAGGTACATCCAGTTGTTTGTACAGATATGTTGCCTTATCATTAACCTCCAACTTCACTTCCTTGAACTTTAGCTTGCAAAGTCTCCAAGTCTATATACAGAAATCATTCTTGACGTTGCATTTCTGAGAAGTTCACATATAGAGTGGCCTCTTGGGCATAGCTCTGCTTATGTGCTGTTTGCCTGTGAACACTTGTACATCCCTAAATTATCTAGGCCTTTTTTTTTTTCCCCTATGGATACTTATTTCATGGACAAAATTGTGAGTGATAAAAAAGTGCTGTTTTTTTTTTTTTGTGTGTGTGTGGGGGGGGGTTTGTTTCTTTTTTTTTTTTTTTTTTAATTTCAGTAATTATTTTCCAATAGAATTCTTAACCCATAAAATAGCTACTTCACATATGAAATGTGCCTGTATTATTGCTTTCTTTAAATGCACTAATACATACAGGAATGTTATTGTTTTACCTACAAGATATAGTTTCTCCATAGAGAGATTTTTAAATGAAATACATAGTTTTACAGTCATTCTTTATGACAATCCAGTGACATTTCCGTGACAGGAAAGTTAACTTCATGAATATTTTTGTATGCCTGGCAATATTGTCCACTATTTGTAATAGAGCACTAAAACATTGATCTTGAGCACTTGTAGCCCAGGGATACATATTTTTCAAAGAAACTCTTCGGTCATGTTGAATAATTTCCATTCCACCTGCAGTATCTGATTTACTTTAGAGACACTTATAGCTGTGTCAGTAAAACTGAGATTGATTAGGAACACAACATACATAAGGCATGAAACCATGTAGTACACTGTCTTAACCCTTTTATCCTTTAGATTGTTTTCTTTCACTTAATTTGTTTTCATCTAGATAAAAATCAAACCAATCCATACAAGACTTCTTAACCCTAGTCTCAATCTGCCCTCCAATTAATTCCTTCTTCAACAATTTATCCATCTCCCTCTTCAGTTAATTTAAACTTCTTCTTAGAGAGAGTTCAGACATATTCCGTATTGTGGAATGTGGTTATAGACTTCCCTACAGGTCAATGGCTTATTTAACTACATCCTATGACCTTTTGGTTCTGGCCTAGTCACTGATTCAAACTCTGTTTTTCTGATCAGTCTGTTCTCCTGCTCTCAGAATTTGAAACACTTCCAATTAGTCACTGTTTAATTGCTACCAGTAAAGGCAAAATTTGTCAAATGAGAGAATGTGACTTCAAACAAAGAAACAAAAAAGTAACATTTTTGAAAAAGAAACTTTCTGCTTTCTTAAGCAGAAAAATATACTTAAAGACAGTTTACTTTGTCTATTAAGGTATTCATCAATAGACTTTTTCCCCCACTGTGTTCCAGCTGTGCTTTAAATCTCAATTATGTTTTCTTAGTCATAAGAATTAAATTTATAACTAGTAAATTCCAAAGGTAACAACATTATAATAGAAAAAAAAAAAAAAAGTTGGTTGGTTGGTTGGTTTTGTAATGCCTTATTATTCATTATTTCCAAAAAGTTGATTTGCATGATAGCATGATAACATTCTTGGAAATTCCAAACAATATAACAATAATTTGGAGATCATGAAACAAAACAACACCCATGGAAAACAAAATAACTGGGTGAGTAAAAAAACAACAGAGGGTAAACTAGGAATGAAAAGCAGGAATAGGGAGAATAAAATTAGAAAAAAAAAAAAAAAAAAACAGAAAAAAAAAAATATTTTTTTTTAAAAAGGACCATAACTAATGAACAAACTAGCAGAAAGACTGTCTGAGACACAGAAGTTTAAAATAAGATAAAATAAGCTAAATAGAAGCTAAACATGTATGTAAGGAGCTCAAAAGCTTTAAACTGCTGAAAGACTGAATGAATTGCCATATTGTTTTGTTGAAAGGTGGTTAGATTCTTTAAATTATGCATTCCAAATAATCTTAGATGAACTAGCCATAACAAAAGTCACTCTCACAACACTCCTATTTCTTGGTACAATCCCACAAACTCCTTTGTTACCAGTTTTCACAATATGAACATCGTCCATCTGAATAAAAAGAATTGAGAATCACTTTCAACCCTAACTGCTGCCTCAGCCTTATTTCCCTTAGCTTAGTGAAGGTGCCAGGTACTATTACCAGTTTAAATTTCTTTTGTGCAGTGTCAGCCTTGTTTGTTTGCATGTTGGGTTTCCATTCTACAGGGAGCCACAGCTCTGTAATAATCTCTTCTTAGTCAAGCGTGCTGCCAGTTGAGCAAGCGTAGCTGAAGTCCAGCATGGTTGAAGAGTAACCTTTTGACTGAGCCTAATGGCAAAAAAAAAGAACTATACTCGATATAGAAGTAGGATTTGGCTATCCAGAAAAATATAAATGCTTCTCCTTCTTTTTTTATGACTTCAGGCTTTTTGATTCTCATACTTATTTCATCTATCAGTATTTATTAACTCTCTTCTTCAGAGATTTCCCCATTCCTTAATATGGCGTTGGCATGGTGCTCATGAAAGTGCCCTTTTCCTTTGGCTGGATAATCTCACATACAAGTATTCAACTATGGTCTTCTAGTCTTTAAAAAAACAATTTACAGACCTGCCTTGTAGTCCAGATCTGACTGCTTCTGTCCATATTCAATTTATGTCCTCTTCCTTCAGTTTTCTTTAGTGGCAGGTTTTTTAAAACACGGCATGGTTAAAATACAAAGTTTAGCTGTTTTCCCTCAAATATAATCCTTTGATCTACCTCCAGTATGGAAGGTAGCAGCAGCATCCTTTGTCTATATCACCAAGTTGAGGCTATAAAAGTCTTAGGGAGTTTTGTTTTGTTTTGTTTTGTTTTAATGTCAAACCCTCTCTACTGGGCCCTAAACTAGTCCTATGCTCTTTACCAGTCACTTTTAAATTAAATTTTGTTAAATGCAGATGGGACATATACCCATTTATACAGTACATAGATAAATGTATAAGACCATAAGTTAGCAAAAAGTATTTTCTTGTTAATTATCGCAGAATCACAGAATCACAGAATTTCTAGGTTGGAAGAGACCTCAAGATCATCGAGTCCAACCTCTGACCTAACACTAACAGTCCCTACTAAACCATATCCCTAAGCTCTACATCTAAACGTCTTTTAAAGACTTCCAGGGATGGTGACTCCACCACTTCCCTGGGCAGCCCGTTCCAATGTCTAACAACCCTTTCGGTAAAGAAGTTCTTCCTAACATCCAATCTAAAACTCCCCTGGCGCAACTTAAGCCCATTCCCCCTCATCCTGTCACCAGGCACGTGGGAGAACAGACCAACCCCCACCTTGCTACAGCCTCCTTTAAGGTATCTGTAGAGAGCAATAAGGTCACCCCTGAGCCTCCTTTTCTCCAGGCTGAACAAGCCCAGCTCCCTCATCTGCTCCTCGTAGGACTTGTTCTCCAGGCCCCTCACCAGCTTCATCGCCCTTCTCTGGACTCGCTCGAGCACCTCCATGATAATCTCTGGAAAACCAGGAAGACACTAAAAATCTTCAATCAAAACTAATACACTTACCTAATTAAAAAAATTATTATCCATTTATGCAGTTTTCTTTTCCAAATATCAGTACTTTAAAATCTCTGTTTCCTCTCCCTTAAAAATTTTGTGTCTGAAGTCTTTGATGAAAAAGTAACATGAGAATGATTTTTCTATCAACTTTTCTTGTAGTATGTGGGTTTGTTTTACTTGAGCTGTACTCTGCTCTGAAAGCTTGGGCATTATCTTGTTCTTACTAATTTCATTCTCAAGAAAATCTATATCAGAGTGAAAGCTGAATCCAATATTTTATTAATTTAATATTAATTAAATTTTAAATTTATTTAAATATTTTAAAATTTAATTAATTAAATTTGCTCTGTACTGTGAAGTGCTCTAGTATTACAAAAATTCATGCTAGTGATAAAGCTTGTTCATGATGTTTATGTAAATACATTTCTCTCAGATTCTATTTGTCTCCAGAATTTGTTTTTCCTTTACAAGAGAATCCTCTTGAGATGTCACATACCATAAAGTAAAACACAGCTTAAAACTAATCAAGATAAAATGAATATAAAGAAAATAATCTTAAAAAGAGCATCACATGGTCCAACATCCTCAGTAAAGATCAATACTGCAATACTGTGCCTGCTAGTAGCAGGCAGGCAATAATTAAAATACTTCAGCTTTATGTAATTCACTCACTGTTCTGCTTTTTTATTTTTTTCTTTCTTTTTTTTTTTTTTTTCTTTTTTAAAGCTATTAGCATGGCAAAATTCCAGAAAGTCCATTTCTTGTTCCAGATGCTTCATGTCACTATCTGTTCATACTTGATTTACATTTACAGTCCCTTCATCTGCTGTACAGGTTTCTCTGTGTCTATCATAAGTTACTGCACTTACTTCTACTCTTCTACTTCTTTCTGTTGCAACAGAGTTACCAAGACAGGCTTTTATGTGAAATAAAGTTTCCTCTACAGCATTCCTTGGCAATTTTCTTCCATCTCATCCACTTCCTAAAACTGTAAGTGTACACATAATATTTTTTCTCCTTCAAGTTAATCTGTCCAACTTAATCTGACATTTACCTTTGTCAAAACAACAAAGTTTTCTCAAATCCATTGAAACATTCAATCCCGAACAGTTACACAATAAGCTGAAATATAAAGGAGATAAGAAATCTGGATATATCTCCAGTCCTTTTTTTTTTTTTTTTTTTCCCTGCTGATTTCTTACTTACCTCTGTTTCACAGTGGTGGGTTTTAAAATTGCTTTTCTTTCTATACATGAGACATGCTTCTGTCTTGAAGAGTGATGGCCACAGTAGGAATATGAAAAACATGACAAATGAAGTTTAGGACAAGGAACCTAACATCAAACAACATATTTGATTTGTATCTACAGCGGTCCATTACATAGTAAAGACAGAGACAGTATACTAGAAAGTTAATGAGCTAACAAGTACGTCTTGTATTGACAAGCATTAGTCAAACAAACAAAAGCATTAGTCTGAATCATTTTTTTTTCCTTCTAAGGTTTTAAGCAAATACATTTTAAATGCAGTTTTCAGTAAAAACATTAATTCTTCTCAAGAGCTATCCCCCCATTCCTCCCTACCCGCCTCCACGGTGAAGTAAAAGCTGTGCTAGAGCCACTGAAATGTTAAGATAATTTATGAAAAGAGAGTTTTACAAGTAATTAAAACCAATACTTACATCTTATTTCTCAAGTGTATGTCAATGGGATATCATTAGATATAATACATGGAACAGGATAGAAGAAAATAATGTATATGAGGATACACTCATTAGCCAATTACTTAACTGAATGTGAAAACCTGCTGACTTCAATGCCTGCAAGTGGTGAAAACTGAGAGCACACACACAGTCTAAAAATTCAAGAAATAGCTCAATTGAAAAATATGTTATGAAAAAAAAAACAGAAACAACAGCCATCAAATGTTGATTGAATGCTACAGACTCGGACATTAGTGTATTGTAGGTTTCTGAGCTACTCTTTTGAACTAGGCATCCTTCAGATCTGATTAAAGATAATCTCTATATTTCTGTTTTGTAAACTTTTGTCTTCATTTTTTTTTTAATTGGCATAAAACACCACAGCCTTTTGCCAAAGAGTAAATTTCAAGTATTTATATTATTGTGTTTATAAATATGCAGTTCTATACACCTCAGCACAAATTGCTTGAGAAAATTTAATTGCATTTAGAATGTGAAAATCTGAATCAATTTAGTAATAAACTAGAATAAACTAAATAGATAAACTTTTTATAAGAAATTCATGCCTATAGTTTTCAGAAAATTTGTATTTAAGATGTTCTGTACCTAGTAATATCCCATTGCCATCCTGAGCAAGGGAACTTTATATATATAAACCTTGTTATGTTACACTAGTGAACTATGTGACTGTCAGCATGTTTACATAATTGATCATGCAAGCTGCACTTCAGTTCACAGTGACTGCCTGTTATGTCAGTTCCTTCAACACTATGATGTGAAGAGAGTTAAAAATGACAGCAGACAACACAGTTGCTTTAGGGTGAAAGATTTGAAAAGGATCAGAATAAATGTTTCTTGAAGCTAGGGGTGAGTGTAGAGAAGACTATATTTCCTTACATTAAAATTGTACTACATAGTTTTCATATCACTGATGACTTATATAGAAACAATAATAATATGTCAATAGAATTTAAATGCTTAGATTTGAGTTTGGAAAATGGCTTATATATATATTATATATATATATATTTAAAGACTCCATTATAATGGTAAAGCTACAATTCAAGGTGTTTATCAGAATCATTTCAAATCATCAGACTGTGTTAACATTATTTGCTTAACCCTTGATGTTTCTTCATCTGGAATGATGAGAGCAGAACAGTGGGAAATATGTCCAGCCAATCTCACAACTCGTTCCATTTTTCTTGTATTGGGACATCTGGGACTCTGGCCACCAATACTGACTGCAATATCCCAATTGAAAATTATACCTAATGCACATTGTTAGGTTGTATTTGCAAATGTGAAAGTGTATTCAACCAGCGTGGGACTAGAATAGCTATGCAAATTGCCCTCTCAGCCACACAGTGACATGGCAAGGTTTAAATGGAGGTTCAGCATGGACTTTAGGCTTTCCGTGGTCATTGTATCTCTGTAAAAACACAGGTTTGTCAGAGAAGACAGTGGCAAACACATATTTTCTAAAATAACTGTTTACCATGAAAAATGGATAGCTGGAGAGAGCACATGCAGAAACCATAAAATATTAACACTTCGTGACTACTTTGGATGTAAGGTATAGCTAATTATTGCTGTTGCTAAATATTACACACTGGTAAGATTACAGAACACATACAGTACACAGAAGAGGAAAAATAAGAAGTTGTACATGGATAATGACAAGCCTGTGGTAAACCAAAGCAAGATGAAGCAGCGAAACAGCACTCCTTCTACACACAGCTTTCAACTGCAATAGGAGACAAACCATTCTGCTTCCTTCCTGTTATTACTTTTGCCAACAAATAAAATGAACTTTCTGTGATGTAAGCCCTCCCAGGTGCCCTATATTGCCAGGGCTGGACAGCAGGGGGCTGCTGGGTGAAAGAGGGGCTAGGGGCCGTTAGGTGGTAGGGCACTCCCTTGCCCTCACAGACACTGAAAAAGCAGTGGGCAGCTGGGCCTGGTATGTGGCCAGATGAAACCGGAGTCATGGGCCTGGTGTGGTTGGTAGCTACAAGACAGATTAGAGGCCTCACAGGGAAGCTCAAGCAGGAACGTAACCTGCAAGGCCCAAGGCTGAGCACAGGCCTGGCTGCAGCAAGCCCCTGGCAGGCGTCAGGGGCGAGAGACAGGGCCTTGATGAGGCTACAGGGTGAAGGAGGGGAGCTACAGGTAGAAGCAGTGAGGAGTTTTTATTTGTTTATGGTTTTTTATTATTATTATTTTTATTTTTTTATTAGCAGCCACAAGTACACTTATGATTACAGGAAGTTTGAAATCGTTTTACACTTTTTGAAGTATTTCTGTTGGATGAGATTCAATTCCCACAAGCCCATTCCTCCAACATTGCCATTATTCTTCCTCATAACACTGTAACATAAAAGGGCAGGGCAGTTGTCATGTTCAGTAAATAAAAAGAGAGCATTCAGATTATTTACCTAAATATTACTGTATTTATAGAACCATTATTTTTTGATAATATTAAACAAGAGCTAAATATATGAAGTTTCTATTGTGTAGCTCCCTCAGGGATATACACATAGGAGTTTCTAGATGAAACTCAGAAAACTGCCTTAATTCTTTTATATTTTACAGCTATGGAGAAATAACTTATTGTATATGAATAACAGAAATGCTAACAATTCTGTTACACTGCAAAAGTCCTAAAACTAAATACTGAAAGTAAGTCAAAAGACATGTTAGCAGCTTCTTACAAATATCTATAGTTTCTTCATGTCAGGAGTAGAAAGCGACAGCTTCTCTCTCTCTCTCTCTTTTTTTTTTTTTTTCTATTTATTTTTAAATATATAATTGAAGCTCTTTCTCTCTAAATAGAATGGTAACTGTCTGCATTAATAAAGGGAATTATCCTATTCCTGTTTTGCTGTTCAAGCACTGACAACTCGTAATATGCTAAACCTTCGATGAGGCCCATCAGTTTTGATTGCAGTATAACAGTGTAGTCTTTCCCTTAGTAACTAATTAGTTTTATTCATATAGACACATTTTCACCATGCAGGTAGAATAGAGTAAAATGTGTATTTGATCCCATTTGTAGTCTTAAGAGCATATTATTGTAAATAACACCGTTCATCAGTTCAGTTTCTTCTATTTACTTGTTTGGCTGATGTTTGAAGACCTGGAGTAGCATTAGTGCCGAACATATGCTTTCTTAATTAATTATCTATAATTTTAAACTTTCTACTCCATATTTCAGAGTTTGAATCTATATACTAATTTAAACTACATATATTCTTATATTTCTATTCTTAAAGGATGTGTTTATACTTCAGACATAAAATAGGCAACATACCATAAGTTTTAAAAAATACTTTATAATTAATTTGAAATTCCAGGAAACTGCTAGGCTTCTCATTGCATTCCCTTCAGGGAGATGCCTGGCAGTCATGGCCAGCCCTCTACTACATAGCATTGAAGGGGGAAAGAACATCAACAATGGAATTTACCAATCCATAAATGTACTGGGTCTGGCTGGGATGAAGGTAATTTTCCCTGCAGCAGCCCATACGGTGCTGTAGCCAGAACACCACTGGTATCATACCAATGATTTGTCTATTGCTGAGCAATGCTGGCACAGCACCAGTACTCCCTCCAAACCCCCTTAGAGCCAGTAAGCTGGAGGTAGGCAAGATACTGGGAGGGGACATCACCAGGGAAGCTGACCAAAACCAACCAAAGAGATATTCTATAACTTGTGGTGTCACATTCAGCTACAAAAGGTAGGAAAGGGGAAGGAGATGGAGAGCTCTCCTTATGAAGATGTCTGTCGTCCCACACAATCGCTACACTTATTGAGGCCCTGCTTCCCAGGCTCATTGATGAGAAGTATAGACTTTTTTTCTCTCTCTCTGTGCTTCTGCACAGCCCTTGCTTTTCGTTTGTTTGTTTGTTTGTTTTCCTCTTTTTTTCCCTTTTGGTTAAATTATCTTTGTCTCAACCTGTGAGCCTTTTTTTTTTCCTTTCCAGCATAATTCCTTCTCCTCCTCTTCCTCTGAGTAGGGGGAGAGAGAGAGCAGTTGTGGTGGTGTATCTATCCAGCAAGGTAAAGTGACCACAATGAGCCAAACAGATATCAAGTTTATGTTTCACCTGGAACCTCAGTAAAAATGCAGAATTGTTCCCTTGGCTAAGGTTCTCTTCTCTTCCATCTCTCCCTTCTATCAGTACATGATGAGATAAATAGTGTATCTTCTCCAATATATTGACTGATTTTTTAATACTGCTAAGGCCTCCAAGCCATTCCAGATCTTCAAGGCTGTGGCTAGCAATGCTGATGAGAAAAGCTGCACTTGACTTTTGTGAGAATGGGCAGCAGAGCTTGGAGGACCTGAGGCATCAATATGCAGAAGCTGCCTTGTATAAAAAAAAACACCAAATTTCTGCAGACATATCCAGGCTAGAATTAACTAATTTATTTATTTATTTATTTAACTCTTCTTCCCCAAGGAAGAGAAAAGAGAAGAATAGCCCCAAAGGATGGAGGGTAAGATGCTCATAGCAGGTGGGCACAACCTGGGACTGTGTACATCAGAGAGCAGAAAAGGCTATGTCTTTGTAAATGTGAGGAAAGACTTTTTGAAAGAAAGCTGTGAAGGAAAAGTGAGGACAATGTCATTGAAACTCTGGGAAATACTCATGGGAAAATATTCTGTGTCAATTTATAAAAGTGTAGAGATTAGAAAAGTCTCAGGAAAAAAATGGTTTTGCAAATGATATCGCAGAGGGAAAAGGCGTTGAAAGAACAAAAATGTTTGGTAAGAAGACAGGATCAAATGCTCCAAAATCCATTAATAAAAAAGTTTCTGCTAAAATGCAAAAAGATAAAGATGTTTTTTGGACCATACAGATTCACATCCTTCCTGTGGAGTAGTTACTGGCTTTTCTGCAACCATGACAAGTAATCTAACAAAGGAAAATGGGAGTATGATTACCAAGCATGGAAAATAGCTTCACTGAGTAACTAGTTCCATTAGATGGTGTACACCCCAGAAGAGCAATGGCTACCATGTCCCTTATGTTATATCAATGTAGGTAAATGAAGTGTGTCTAGGACCATTCATTATCTGGTATTGATACCAATGGCCCACATTCACACTATTAAATTAGCTATTATTCTCCAAAAGACAGTCATTCTGTTCAAATTGTCTATAAGAATAGTCACAGACCCAGGTAGACTTTTGAACTCCAGGAGTTGCTTGAACAAGTGTTAATTATCCTGAGACAAAACTGTGACAGAGATGCTTTGCAGGCATTTTAATTTACTAGTATTGATGCAGTCTTAGAGACTAACTTTCTTGGTTTTGGACAGTTTGTACATTTCCTTGTTCAGTGCAATTTAGAAATCTCATTAATCCATACATAGTTCTTATTTATTTTATATGGAACATGGATTGAAGATGTTAATTCACGAAAGAAGCAGTGCAACACCCAAAAGCTTTTGTGAATGCAGCTTTTAATACTTTAGATAACTATAGGATAACTATAGGATTAAGTTAAATCTCTGTCTGTGTATGTGAAAAAAAAATATGCAATACAGAATAGACTTATTGTACCTAAATGATAGAGTAAAGCAGTTGTGCTGACTGCTAGATGTCTAATTTGCTCTTTGGATTTATCCCAAAATGATTTAAGATAGAAAATTCCATTACTTTTCAAACAAACTTGTTCATTTAAGTCATTCAAGTATTTTAGAAAATCAAATCAGAAGTTTTCAGTGATTTTTAAAACTTTCAGCTGCCTACTTCTGAGAAGGGTCTGTTCCAAATACAAATTATTAAAAAAGAGAAGATAGGGGAAATTTCTCTCTCTCTTTATTTCTTTATGTTTTTATATATATTTTTTTAATCCAGTTAGCAAGAAAGCATAAATATTCAGACTTAGCTTCACACCCCTGCAATGATTTTCAGTACTGGCTACTGATTCAGCAGACTAAGGATATCATTTACAGTGCCTTAAAAGTAGAAAGATCTGCTTTTAAAAGTATTGAAAAATCAACCCCTGAGCAGCAGGTCCCTTCATGCTTGGCACTCAGTTATTGAGGACTCAGTGTCAGTTTGGATTTGGAATTGTGCCATAAGGCAATCCAAATAAATTTAACCAACTGTAAAGAGAGAACAGAAAGTCTTAGTTTGTTGAACTTGCTACTACTGTATTTAGCATGGCTAAAAAATAAGACTTCACTTACTTATATAATTAATCTTGAACTTATTTACTAAGAGCTAAAACAAATCTTTTGAAAAATTGTGTGAACATTTAAGAAGAGAGAAAAGTACATATTCTTCCATTTGTTCACATAAAACTCCTTCTAATTTCTAGAGTATGTGACACGAATGGGATTTCTAAGTGATAATGTGGCAATAATCCACAGAGGACCTAAAACAAAGCAGAAGTTGTCTGGACTGTGAACATTTTAGCTTACCTGTAGTCTTTGCTCAGATGTTTTCTTTCTGTAAGGAGATGTAATCACCAAAAAGCCCTGACGGATATATGTATGTTAAAACAAAATGTCTAAGACTTTTCAACCTTTTCTGTAGAAAAATAATAGGCATTAGGTTTGGTAGAAATTATTTTAAAAATCTTTAAATCATCTTCAAGACTGCCTGAGTGCTCTCCAACTGTGAATCAAAAAAAGAAATCAGCACTTGGAGAAACCTGCAACTACATAATTTTGTGTGATCCAAGGGAAGGTCAAGATTAATTTGAGCAATAAAATTCAAGCAGAATTAGGAGACAATTCGGCCTTGATTTTGATTTGTTTAAGTTTTCTGATGGTAATCTGCTGTGCAAAGTATTAAATCATATACAAATTAAGGCTCGGTTCCATGGAATTTAACTGAGACCATCAAAGTCTCTTTTCAACTCACTGAAGAGAAACTGGAACTTCAGGGGGCAGCTCAACATGCATAAATCCTGTGGATGCTCTGAAAGGGTCTGTGTACAAAAATCAATTAAGTAGGGCCTTGACTATGCATACAGCCACAGTCAAATGGCTGATTCATTTGGTAAATGAATCTTGGCTTGGAAGTTCTGCAGAGAATTTAGTATCCCTTGTTCACAAATAACCCTAAAAATCCATTTAGATTCTGGATTCTACTGTGACTTCTGAGGTCTTCTCTGTTTGTAGGGCAGCATCTCCTAAGGACAATTAATATCTTTCAGGAAAAAAGCAAACAAACAAAAAAACTACAGTCAAAAATGTTAGTCTGATGTTTGCTCATAGTGCATCATTTAACACTGGATGTGGATGAAAAAGCAAAGAAAAATAAGTGAGATGAAAAATTAATTTTATCCCAACTGTTCTTCAAAATGCAGGCACAGAAAAACTCTCTCCCATTTTTATTTTTAAATTGTAGATGTATCAGAAAATAATTCCCTTAGTACATAGTGTTTTCATGTAGAACTATTTGAAAGATCGTGGCATGGCTTTTCCATTTACCCTGCATCACTGTAGACGGCTGGCAGGAAGAAAATAAATTAATCTTAATCATTTATGAGAAAAAGTCTAAGGCATTTTGTATAAAGCCTAAAAGTGGACATTTCCATCTTAGTCATAATTTTTGGTGGTGTTTGTGAGCTTCTCTATTTCAAGTTTGCGCCTTGTTTCGATTTTTAGATATAATTGTTCTTTCCCTTTGCAGACTTAACAGCCTTCTTTTCACTGAAAATAAAACCTTAAAAATCAGCTGACCTCACTACTAGGTGTTAGGTAGTGCTATTATAGATTCTTTTAGGAATTTACATAAAATTTGTTTCCTGTTGTGGATATTTTTTTAAAAAAAGATATATATCTTATCTCAGTCACCAGTTAAAACATTCTGTTGTTGAGAGCTCTGTGGCAAAAGGTATTTCAGCTTTCCTCTAGCACTTTGTACCTCACCTTGCTTTATATATTTCCCTGAATATTATTTCTCTGTACCATATCCATTCTATTTCTATGTGCAATATCTGTGAGGCCCCTCATTTCAATGTAGCAGCTAACCTGTTTGATGCAAGCTCTTCAGGCTGAGGAAAACCTTGAACTTGAACCTTGCTATTTTGTAGGTGAATATGCTAGCCATTTAGCTATCATGTAGAAAATAGTCATTTTTAAGCATCTTTCTGTCAAAATATGTACTAAAATAAAATCTCCAGAGTATGGTCCCAGATGATATATTCCCCCATGGAACCATTGTAGCCCCACAGAAGGTTGCAGGTCTGTTTTTAATCTTGCCCCCATCACCTTAAATACAATAATTAAATACTGCCCTTCTCAGCCTGCCCTGAGTCTTCCCATACACCCTTCTGGTTAGCATAGATGCCAGAGTCTATTTTATGGACCAACCCTCTTAAACACTAGTGCCTAATTTATGTTGACCGTAGTCACTTACTTGGCACACACATAGAAATATGCCTGCTGAATCATTGTAATCTTTAATGGTGAAACTCTAAAAGTGTAAGATGTCATGAAAATAATCATTAACACTGACATCAGTCTTAATAGGTATTTTTCAAAATGCTTTATGGGGGTAATGTTTTTCCTCCATAGAGGAAGACAACTAAAAGAAAAACATTTCCATTTACCAGATTTTTGAGACATATACTGGGGGCCAAGCATCCCACAGGCAGAAGCAGCCAAGAAAGAAATAATTGCTCTCAACTTTACATAGGGAGCAGCACAGCTAAAAAGAACTTACAGCTAAACATTTAAATCTTTACTCCACTGTTCACTCTTTGAAAGCTATTTAGGAACTGAGACTTTTCAGAAGTTGCTGTTGAAGCAAGCATTAAGCATTTGTATAGATAATGAGAACATTCAGTTACATTAGAAAGAGCGTAAGATAAGTAAGGAATATAAACTTTCATGGCTCAGGGTACAACACTAACTGCCTGGGGTTGGCAACTAATTTTCCTTATGGCAGGTTATTTCAAACTCTTAATTATAGGAAATATAACTTACTGACCCCTGTCAGGAAGGGGTTACTGGACAAATAGACCACCCATCTGAACCCTTATGATACTTCACAACATCTTCAGGAACCATCCATTTCAGTCATGGAAGAATGCAGGAGGAAAAAAAAAAAAAAAAAAAAAAAAAAGGAAATACATTTCTTTAATTACGGGCTCATCTAAAGAAGGTTAAGAAGTTAAGTAGTATAGCCTGATCTTAGATCTTGAGACATTACAATTCTACAGAAAACTCAGGACTATTTGTGTGATTAACCCTTGTGATCAAATATATAAAATGATAGAGATTGCTAAAAAAATCTCTCAATTACTTCATTTATTAATTGAGAAGTGTTTAATAAAAATAAAAAATAAAAATAAAAAATGAGGGTGGTACATTTTAGTCCCTAAAGAATATAAAATTAAATTTTGACATTAAACAGAAGGATATGAGAAAGGGTTAGATGTCAAATAAATGCTGCGTGAATGTGAGTTAAATAAAAATTCTGAGTGTGATGAGGAAGATAGTGCATGATGTGGTAGGTTAATATAGTTCAAACAAGTTATCAAAAATTAAACTTCTTTTTTTTTTTTTTTTTTTAAGTAGGGATTCTGTCACTGTATGATGAGTACAACCTGATATTCAGATACAGCTGCTGCATTTAAAAATGTTCAATACCTTCAGCTTTTTATTTGCTAATTAGATCAAAGATAAGCCTCTCGTCCAATAACATTTTAAATAAATTCCAGTCAAGAAGATATTCAGATGGTGATATAGCTTGAGTATTGGTAATATTTTCTATGTAACCTTCTTACTAAAAGTCTCTTGAGGTGTGGATACATAAACCAGCTTCTGGCTTATCTTTTATTTCACAAATTGAAACAAATAAACAAACAAACAACAACAAATCAACCCACAGCATTCAGTGGCATGACAGATAATGCCACCACATGGCGCACACCACCACATCCACATATCCACCACATCCACCACAGGGCACACACATTTTTTATTTTTTTTAATTTGAAAACACTTAATAACACTAGATGATACTAAGTTTGAAGTTGTGGTACTAGATGTGGTAGTTGTGGTACGATGAAGTTGTGGTACCACGAAGAAATGGTTGGTGACCTAGTACAACACTTGGATGTGCACAAGTCGATGGGGTCGGATGGGATCCACCCGAGGGTACTGAGAGAACTGGCAGAGGAGCTGGCCAAACCGCTTACCATCATTATTCAACAGTCCTGGCTATCAGGGGAGGTCCCAGTTGACTGGTGGCTAGCAAACATAACGCCCATCTACAAGAAGGGCCATAGGGCAGACCAGGGGAACTATAGGCCTGTCAGTTTGACCTCAGTGCCAGGGAAGCTCATGGAGCAGATTATCTTGAGAGTCATCACGTAGCACTTGCAGGGCAAGCAGGCGATCAGGCCCAGTCAGCATGGGTTTATGAAAGGCAGATCCTGCTTGACGAACCTGATCTCCTTCTATGACCAAGTGATGCGTTTGGTGAATGGGGGAAAGGCTGTGGATGTGGTCTACCTTGACTTCAGCAAGGCTTTTGACACCGTTTCCCACAGCATTCTCTTCAAGAAACTGGCTGCTCTTGGCTTGGACTGGCGCACGCTTCGTTGGGTTAGAAACTGACTGGATAGCCGGGCCCAAAGAGTCGTGATAAATGGAGTCAAATCCAGTTGGAGGCCAGTCACTAGTGGTATTCCCCAGGGCTCGGTACTCGGTCCTCTTTAATATCTTCAATGATGATCTGGATGAGGACATTGCGTGCACCCTCAGTAAGTTTGCAGATGACACCAATTTAGGTGGCGTGTGTTGATCTGCTGGAGGGTAGGAAGGCTCTGCAGGAGGATCTGGATAGGCTGCACCGATGGGCTGAGGTCAACTGCATGAAGTTCAACAAGGCCAAGTGCCGGGTACTCCACCTGGGATGCAATAACCCCAAGCAGAGCTACAGGCTGGGAGATGAGTGGTTGGAAAGCTGCCTGGCAGAGAAGGACCTGGGAGTGATGGTTGATAGTCGGCTGAATATGAACCAGCAGTGTGCTCAGGTGGCCAAGAAGGCCAACAGCATCCTGGCTTGCACAAGAAACAGTGTGACCAGCAGGGCTAGGGAGGTGATCGTCCCCCTGTACTCGGCTCTGGTGAGGCCGCACCTCGAGTACTGTGTTCAGTTTTGGGCCCCTCGCTACAAGAAGGACATCAAGGTGCTCGAGCGAGTCCAGAGAAGGGCGATGAAGCTGGTGAGGGGCCTGGAGAACAAGTCCTACGAGGAGCGGCTGAGGGAGCTGGGCTTGTTCAGCCTGGAGAAAAGGAGGCTCAGGGGCGACCTTATTGCTCTCTATAGGTACCTCAAGGGAGGCTGTAGCGAGGTGGGGGTTGGCCTGTTCTCCCACGTGCCTGGTGACAGGATGAGGGGGAATGGGCTTAAGTTGCGCCAGGGGAGTTTTAGATTGGATGTTAGGAAGAACTTCTTTACCGAAAGGGTTGTTAGACATTGGAACGGGCTGCCCAGGGAAGTGGTGGAGTCACCATCCCTGGAAGTCTTTAAAAGACATTTAGATGTAGAGCTTAGGGATATGGTTTAGTAGGGACTGTTAGTGTTAGGTCAGAGGTTGGACTCGATGATCTTGAGGTCTCTTCCAACCTAGAAATTCTGTGATTCTGTGATTCTGTGATTTAATAATCTGCATATGGACTTCACGTAAAGGAATTACTGAAGAGGAGTACAGATGTAGGGATGAGGATGTGGGTCCTGCTACCTCGGGGGTTCCTGGTCTATCCCCTGAACAACAGCCATGTCATTTCTTTGCAGCCTTTGTCCTCCACTTTTCTTCAAAAGCTGTGATTAATTTCTGCACAATAGCACAGGTCTCATCATACTATGATCGAGGGTTAAACCGTCTACTTGGAATTTTTTTTCCTTATTTCTTTTTTCTTTCTTTCATTTAGATTTGTATTCTATATCACAAATGGTGCATTTGTACATTAATTGTGCAAGATATTGAATGTAGTGAATGATGGGCAATCTTGCCATTAGGAAGGCAGATTGTGGTCGAAGAAATCCTGGTTCTTTTCCAAACTGGTTGTGATTATCTTACATGACCTTGGACAAGATGCTTAATAGACCATGATAAGACATATTGGTATGGGGAGGAAGAGAATAGTAATTTCCTTGATCATAATAGTAATGATAGTAAAACATTCAAAAGAGAGAGGATTATTCCATTGTATAGCACAAAACCAAAGGATCGCCAAAGTCACAAGAGTATGCAGTTTCATCAGCAGTTCATCAGATTTCTGAGCAGGATGCCTATAAAATTATGCCTCTGCTATCTATTTTACTTGTAATATGCTGAAAGAGAAAGTGTTCAGAACTCTGATTATAATGTGGAAAACAAATCTAAGTCAATTAAAAGATCTGTGAAAAGCAAAATTCTGCATAGCAGCAGCTGATGTCTGTCATCACTTGACTTCACTACGTTACTTGTCTGAGAGTGTTGTCCAAAAACTTCTTGAACTCCAAAAGGCTTGCTGTCATGACCACTTCTCTGGGGAGCTTGTTCCAGTGCTCAGCCATCCTTTCAGTGAAGAACCTTTTCTTAATATGCAATCTGAAATTCCACTGATGCATCTGCATACCATTCCCTCAGGTCCTATCACTGGTCTGGTGAATAGAGAAGAGATTAGTGCTTGCCTCTCCACTCATGGATGCGGTCTTCTCTCAGTCTCCACTGAACAAACCAAGTGATGTCAGCCACTCCTCATTCGTCTTCCCCTCTAGACCATTCACCATCTTAGTAGTCCTCCTGTGGATGCTCTCTGCAGAGGTGAGTTCAGAGCAGAGCCAGATAATCAATAACCTCAGCAAGCTGGCAATGCTATGCTTAATGCATCCCAAGATACAATTGGATCTTCTGGCTTCCAGGGTACACTGCTGACTCAGATTCAACTTGCCAAAACTCCCAGATCCCTTTCTGTGGGGCTGCTCTTCAGCCTTTTGGCCCCTAATTTGTACATATATCCAGTATTGCCACTTCCCAAGTGAAGAATCTGTCACTTCTCTTGTTAAACTTCGTATTATTGGTGATTGTCCTGCCCTCTAATTTGTCAAGATCTCTCTGCAAGGCCTCTCTACCATCGAGGGAGTCAGCAGCTCCCACCAATTTAGTGTCACTGACAAACTTGCTTTGTATACCTTCGAGTCCTGCATCCAAGTCAGTTATGAAAACATTAAAGAGAACTGGCCCTACAATGGAACCCTGTGGAACAAAGCAAGTGACTGGCTGCCAGCCTGATATAACCCCATTTCCTATAACCCTTTGAGCCCAACTGAGCAGCCAATTGTTCACTCATCATGTTATGTATTTATCTAGCTGTATGATGTACATTTTGTCCAGAAGGATACTGTGAGAAACAGAATTGAAAGCTTTGCTGAAATCCAAAAATATTACGTGAACTGTCTTCCCTTGGTCAGGGAGGTGGGTAACATGGTCATACAAGGCAATTAAATCCATTAAACAAGACTTCCCCCTTGTAAACCCATGTTGTCTGTGACCAATGACTGCATTGTCTTTCAGGTGCTTTTCAATAACTTCCAGAATAATCTTCATAATTTTACCAGGCACTGTAGTGAGACTGATGGGCCTTTAATTACCAGGGTCTTCTTTCTTGCCCTTCTTGAAAATTGCAACAATGTTCCAGATGAGCTTCCAGTCAACTGGGACCTCCTCAGATTCCCAGGCCCATTGAAAAATAATTGAGAGAGATCTCATGATGACATCAGCCATCTCTCTGAGTATCTTGGGATGAATTCCATTGGGCCTCATAGACTTATATGCATCCATCTGGAGCAGCAAATCCTGCACAACTTTGGGGTTGGCTGGGAATTTATCATTCCTGCAGTCATGGTCCTCCAACACAGGGCTCCAGGGATCTCAGAGCCCATCATCGGCATTAAATTTCTGTGCTTTGTCTATGTCCCTATTTGTGAGGTGACCATTCTCATTAAGTAATGGCACAATATTCTCTCTGGTCCTCCTTTTGCTCTTAACCTACATTTAAAAAAAAAAAAAAAAAAAAGCCATTTTTAATGTCTCCCACAGTACTGGCCTATGTCAACTCTAACTGAGCTTGGTCCACACAAATTTTCTCCCTACAATGGCAAACAGCATCTCTGTAATCCTCCCATGTCATCCAATCTTTCTTCCAGTGTCACTTTCTCTTTCTGCTTTGTCTCTAGAGGAGGATCCCTGCTCAGCCAACTTGGTCTTCTGCTCCACCTGCTTGCTTTCCAACATTTTGGAATTGCTACTCCTAAGAGATGGTAGTTAAAAAGTGACTAGCACTGATGGACCTGAAAACCTCTAAAAGCAGTTTCCCAGGGGACCTCGCTAGCTAATTCCCTGCGCAGCCTGATGTTACAGTAAACTGCTTGTTTATTAAAGCACTATCTGGTGTCTTGGCTTTGCTTTTTCTTTTTCCTTGGATAGTTCTGCACTAAACTCTCCCTTTTGTGAAGGCTTCACTGTGCAACCCATGACAGCTTGCTAGTTTTCATGGTGCATCATCTAGGTAAGTCATATTAAAAGAATGGGTGGAAGACAGGGAAATCACCCCATCTCCTGCTATGGTGCCTGTTTCTTTGTCACAGGGCGTTCTGTATTCATACTTACGAATCCCAATGTGCATTAGGTTAATTATTCATTCATTGCACCAGCTTTCCACTTCCTCAGTTGTTTTATGGTTTTCTGTTTGTTTGTTCATTGGCTTTCTTCATGAGGCTTTGATGCTTACACATTGCTGACGTGTATAGTTTTGCCCTGTTACTCCCTCAGATGCAGTTGCTTGTGTCTGCTAAGACTAATGATGTCTCATCAGCTTGCTCTACAAGTGCAGTCTGGAAGTTAGAAGGCAGATGCAATTCCATATATTCATTCATAAAGGAGGCATTTATGTGGCATCTCATATAGGGAGAAAAAAAAAAAAAAAAAGATTTAAAATGTCAAATCAACTTATCACTTTTTAATGTCCTACATTTCCCTTGTGCTCTTTCGTATATACCTCCTATGAAGCCATTTCCCTATTGTGTTGCAGATATGAGCCAGCAATAAAATGTCAGAAAGCTGGGGTTGAAGAGGAAGGATGGTGACTTAGAAGCATCCTTCATAGCTTGAGTCCATGCGACTTTTGCCCCAGATTTAATTATTGCCAGAACAAGCATGTGTTTCACATCAGGACGTTGAAAATCATATATCAGTAATACCTTTTAAGATGTGATTGTGTTATTGCTGCTGCTGGGTCCCTTCTGCTTTTAGCAATACGGTCTGTTCTTCATGCTCTGGATAATGAATGATCTGTTACATATTTTACTCAAATCAGTAGCATGTTCAGCTTATGATTTCACTGAGCTATTTCCATTCAGCTAGTTATGAGATGATGTAAAATATCATGCACAGTAATTTGATATCAATGTGTAATAAAATGGTTTCTTTTACAGGAATCAGGTATCTTCTTAGATACTTATTACAAGTGGTACATGAGGCTACTGTAATAGTTAGGATTGCATATACTGAATCTATAAATATAAAGGATACTAATGCAGCTGCCTTCCTGCCCATCATTAAAGAAAACACCAAGTTTACTAATCTTGGTAAACAGAATACCTTCAGAATCACAGAATATACAGAATAACTGTCATGGATCTCAAGGTCTAGTTTAACCTGTTCTCTTGTCTCAAATTACAGACAGTCCAGATAAATATTTGTCTAAGCAATTTTTAAAACCTTGCAATGAAAAACAAGCTAATCCAATGTTTTATTATTATTAAAATTCATATGTTTCCTTCCCCATGTCTAGCCTGAAAGTCATATTGTTGCATTTTAAGTCCAATGCTTTCTCTCCTGTACATGATGGAATTAGAAAATCAATAATTCTCTTCCATTTGACAGCAACCTTTTATGATTTTGAAGACTTTCTGCCCCGGGCTGTCCAAACTAGATAAACACAAGTCCTTCCAACATTTCTTATAGGTCATATTTTTCTGATTTCTTTTTTGTTGCTTCCCTCTAAAGACTCCTGTTGTCCCTCATTTTTCTTGAATCTGGTGCCTAGAAGCAGACTGCAGATGAATGAAAGCAAAATACTGTTTTCTGCATTTATGGACTATACTGTTGTTTACAAAGTGTGTATTTTCTTTACTCATAACAGCACATTGTTGATGCATGCTCAACTACAGTTCACTGTAATCTCCAAATTTTGTTTAAACCTAATCCAGCATGTGCATTCGTAATTATTCAATCAGACTCTCTGCTCATCATTACTGAGTTCAGATTACTGTGGTATAATATCATTCTCCAAAATGATTGCAGATACTTCTACCATTGTAACATCTTCAAACTTAACAGACATAGTCTTTAGTTCATCATCTACATATATGTGTGTAGATATATGTATATCCTATATATATAAATCCTATATTTATATATATCCACATAAATTCATACATATTTATAAATATATACATGCAAATATAAATTTACAAATATGCCTTGAGGCATATCACAGTTGAATTCTTGGGACAATTAAAATTTCATAACTTGTATAAGGTAATTTGTGTGACTACAGATGGCTTTGTTGGCACGTGGATGTATAAGCCCCCCAACGCTGCAGTCCATATCAGTTGCTGATACAACCCAACCTCCAATCATGGATCCCTTCAGTAACTAGGCTCAGACACCCCATCCATCCAGCAGCTGAGCCTGGATCCTCACTTTCCCCAGTTGCCTCATGTGTGTAGGAATATGTCTACAAACCTAAAGAACTTCACTGAATTTGTTTGTAAATGTAGCAGATGTAGACAGATTTGGCTGTTTCTTTACACAACATGAACAGAAAAAGAAAATCAAGAAAAGCCAGAGGAACAAAAGCCCTTATTATTAACATCTCTCTGACACTGGTTTTGCAGAATATACACCCATAAATAAGAAGAGCCAGCAGAATTTTCCAGCTTAAATTTTCCAGTCAATATATGCAAGAATATCACCCCAGCTCAAGAAGAGGAGGATGGAGGGGCTGAGCTAATGGAAAGGAAGGAAATAAACCCTAACAACCGAGAAAAATAAAGCTCATCTAATCTGCTCTTGTTCTGCTTCTTTCTGCTTTTATAGATACATGTTAGTATGTTTGTCACCAAAATTAATTATGACAGTTATTTCTTGGAAATTTCTTGTACCTTTTTTCAGTTTTCTTAATTAGTTTGGGGAAAAAAAAAAAAAAAAAAAAAGCCAATCAAAGTAATTGTGAATTTACTGCAATTAAGGTCCAAACAAACTGCACTAGTTTTAACTAAGATGGGTTCAAAGACTAATGAAACAGCTTTATGAAACAAAGATGACAAGACACAGACAGTGAAGAGTTCAGAGAGTCTACAGGGCTGGAGCATTTAAGAAGGTTAGACTACTGCCTAGAGAATAGAGAATTTTCAGTCATTGAACCTATCATCTCACTGATACACAGATGTGTCTTCAAAGAGCTATAGGTTATTTTCATCTTGTCTGAAGTTCTGATAATTGCATGATTGTAGCTGAAATGTTTAAAGACCTTTTGTGTAATCTGTTAAATTTTTTAAGTACTATCCTATCTGAAGTAAAATTCAATAAATATGAAAACAAGCTGGCTCATTAATCTGCAACTGAAAAGGTGTCATTTTTCTAGTTCTCCTAATTTCTAACATGTAAAAGCTTTACTAGACATTCAGAGTATACTTACACTATATATTTATAGTATTAATTGTATAGTATTTATATATTAATTACGTAATTTCAAATAAATATGGCAATCAATAGTAACATTTTACTATACTTGAGAAATGAATGAAGCATTATATTCAGATACTGCAATGTAATTGATACACATTTTCATTGAATATTTACTTCAGCAAGATATACAAGGAATGTTTATATAGCAGTCCCAAAAGAGATATTAAAAATATGTAAAATGTACTTGGTTTAATAATAAACACAAGCACATTAAAAGAAAAAAAAAAAAGAAAAAAAAATATATATCATATACGATTAACTTTTCAGCTACAGAAGTACTGATTCTTCAGTATTAAAAATAATAAGACAATACAAAATATTATGTGTAAACGTATGTTTTTTTTTCCATACACAATCAACAATAATAATGAAGGATCTCTTTGGTTACTGATGATACAAGCTGAATATAAAAGATTAAAATATTTTATTGAAGTTTTTAACAATTTCTTATCCAGAGAAACACAGGTAGAAACATAACAACTCAGTCATTTTACTGCTCCCAGAAAAACAGATCGTTGAAACCTACAACCAATGTGTAATTATTTCCAAACTAAATACTGCACAATGTACTGCTGTTTGAGATTATAACAAAGAACCAAAAAACCAATTTACTCTTAAGATGACATTTTAACATGAAAATATTGCATGTATTTGCTGATATGGTGACTGATGTTAAAGCACCCTTGGCTAAGCTTTTACAAGTGAACGTATAACAACTGCAGCTCTCGCTGGCTGAACTTGACTTCAGTGTTCTTCCATCGGAACATTTAGGTCACTCTTGCTCTTTCTGGAGTGGTTTGCGCTCTGGAGGTAGCATTGGCTGTAGCTTCTGCCAGCGCTTTGGAGGCCAGAGAATATGAGTAGCACGGGCATGTAGAAGTCCAAGAGAAACCTGTACCCAAAATATAAACCAGAGAGAATATTAACTATTGCAAATTAAGTGAAATCTGGGAGATATAAAGCATATGATGATTTGTTACAGTAATGAGAGAATACAAAGCAGAGTACTTTGTATGCATAAAGAATGTCCCATGCACGTAAGGACAGAAAAACTGCTTCAGTGACAATTTATTATTTTATTGATAAAACATTTTGTGGAACCCAATACAACTTGCTGAAATTTATTGTTTATAACAAGAATGAACTAGGAATGTTTCTTCAGGTTCAAGAAGCAGCAGCCAGTCAAAACAGTTAAGGTATTTTATAATCCACCAAAAGCTTGTGGTGATTAATTATTTTGGGTATGGCAGATAAAGGTTCAACTATCAATTCTGGATAAGTTCAACAAAACCTGTGTTTCAGCTTTGAGCTACATACATTAACCATAACAGGATGTTAGCTTTTCTCAAGCATGTCGTACGTTCCACATGTCTCTGTCTTTCAAGATTCAGTTTTGTCTACAACCAAAAATAGAAATCACTGTGAATTGTAAATATTTCCCTAGGATGAAAATGTATTTCTGGCAGAATTATTTGAAATATATTTATAAATCAAAGATTTTTGAAGTTCTAGGGCTACTTACACTTTACTCACATATTTTGCAAATGTTTTACATCATATTATTTATTAACGTGTTACTTCAATAATTTTCCTTTACTTCAGTTTTAATTCAGTAAACTGAAATAAAAGTCTATATTGGAGATGCTTACAAATAAATCCTTTATAAGTGACATGGTTCAGAAAACTGAATGGCTTAGAAGACCTTAAGAAAAATATAAACACGGCTCTTTTCAATTACAGTATGAAATGCTTAGACTAAAACATTTTGAAGATTCTTGAAGAAATGCTTAGATTAAGAAATTTTGAGAATAGAAGCATCACATTTTCAGATTGGGATTTAACAGGCTTTGCTGGTCCATACTAATATGGAGTTAATCTCACTCAATTTGAAATACCTGAAGGATAGATTTCAACATCTTAAACTTTAGACTCCTTCTGAAAACCACAATGAGTAATAAGCTTCCCACTGTAAAGTAGACAACAACAATTTTATAAGTGGCATCTGGAAATAATGTATAGGCCTATTTGCCTGTTTTGTTATCATTTCTCATAAGAATAAGGAAACATTGGATAACAGTTTCTTAAACAAATTTTAAAGCCAAGAAAGAGGAAATGCTTCTTCAGTGTGCACAATTACATCATGTTTGACTATATTATACGGGATACTGAAGAGAACATACCAGAATAACAAACTGGTTCAGAAAATAATAGTAGAGGCAGATTCCATCACAGATAACTGAACAGTGTGGTCTCTATGATCCAGAATAGGAAACACTGAGAGAAAAAATATGTACTTCCTTTGTCCTTATATACTAATGATCTGATATTAGCTGTTATAGGAGCCAGAAGTTAAAAATACTTCTGGTTTGAACCTGTACAATCTTGCTAAAACTCACCACACCAAAAAAAAAAAAAAAATCAGTAAGCAGGTAATTCAGCATTTTATGCAAATGGACACCAAATAGGCCCCTAGGAATATCTTCAACTAATTTTCTTGATTTAATTTCATAGGATTAATGTACATGTATATTCACCGGTCTCTCTCTACTACATAATCAAATCAGTGAAGCTGAAGTGGTCTATATCTAATTCCATATTCTGTAGCTTGATGAAGCAGGTGCTGAATTACTTGAATATAATTTGGTTAGTTAATAACCCACAATATCTAAAAGAATCTGAAGAAACTGAAATCACAGTCCAGCATCGTATTTTACTTGCTTGATCTCTTGCAAGGATCACTTATTTCCCTGATCCATTGCTTCTTTATCCTACACTTAAGCAAAGGACAATATATATCCAGACTGCAAAGTGACAACTCCTTTTTGATAGGATTTAGCTACACTTATTTATATAATTTATTTTATTTATATATTTTATTTATTTATTATTATGTTTTTATCATATTTATATTATATTATATTATATTATATTATATTATATTATATATAATATATATATATATTATATTTTATTTATATTTTTTATGTTTATAGAATTCACAATATCCTTTATCTTAATTATTCCATAAAGTGTTCTGCAAATGTATCACCTAGTGGATTTGTTCTCTGTATACAGCGTGATGGCACACATTACAGGTTGGTGTCAAAATAAAAAACTACAGCAAACCCCACTACTGCATATAAAATATGACAGCATTTGTACTGAGAGAAATATTAAAATACTCTTCTCAAACACAAATACCCTCTAATTTTCAAAGCTCTGTGTTTTTCTCAGAGCATTGCTTGTTACTGATATCAGTAGGAGGTCTGTACACAGACTGAGAATATAATAAATGAATCAAAACTTGTTTGAAGCTCAGACTGGGAATAATTTTGCCCAGAGGATTACTTCTACTGACCATCATCTGACTTGAAACTAATAAAGAAATATCCTTCTCATAAACCTGATTTACAGGACAACATGACAAGTGTTAAAAAGTAAAAAATGGGTATTGTAGGGTTATAGAAGTCTTTACTAAATAACAAATGACACAGATGCTATAGGGCTTATTTTATAATAACTTAAAGGCTCACTTTAAAAGCACCTTGCTGTCTGACTTCTGCAAAGAACCTTAATAACTTTTGCCATTGCCTATTATTATTCTGTAGTAACCACAGCAGCCATGAATTTCACAGAGGAAGGACAGAATTGTTTGCAGTGAATAACCTGTCCTTGTTAATGGGTTTACCCTCATCAAGGTTAGATGTGGATAAAGGGTGAACAGAAAGGACACACTTTCTGTTGAAACAGTGAAATACTGAAATAATCTATTAAAATAAAGATTGATCAGTTCTCTTACAGACATTACTTATTCTTTTTACTTAAGAAAATAAGTTTACCCCCTTTCCACATGAAAACTCTTTGCTAATATCTCTTGGTCATGTTTGTAAATGAAATACATTCCTCAATCTAAATAGTTGATCCTTATTTGTACATTATGAGCTATTAATTATTCTTGCTGTAGCAACAACAGATGTTATGTTGAACTTAATCAATATTATTCTTCCCAACCTGAGCTGTTAAGGCATTAACTTATATATATTTATATATTTAATATTTGAATATATAATTGACTGAGAAGTCTTTTTTTTTTTTTTTGATAGAAATTAAGATAGAAATTTTATCACAAAACAAGTTTTGAATGAATAATACTGTTTTGACACTGTTACTGTGACAAAAGCATATTTCCTCAAAGCCTGCTTGTTGTTACTATGTTAGTTGCATGGAGACTGATTAGTTTTGGCACTGCATTAGAGAAGATAAGCCTAAGCTTGGTTGTGTTACCAGCAGTGATATTTACATCTTTCTTTCTCATTCTGTCATAACAGGTTAGGATAAGAGCACCTCTGTTGGTATACAGTATGTAGTTGGTATACAGGCAAGTATATATTACTTGCCTTGATTCCAAAATACATCATTTTAAAATTCTCAATGATTTACAGACTGTACTCTCCACCTTTTCTCATCTGTTTGCTATTTGAAATCTTCACTGTCCCTTAGCATGATGCCTTTTCTAATCTCCAATCACAATGGGACAAGCAGCACTGAGACTGAGAATCCTGTGGAGAAGTAGCATACAGTGGTGCTCACCAAACCTTCTGTGAAATCCAGGTCCTCAGTCCAGATTTCAAGAAAGGGAAAAGTCTGGATAAGAATGTGACCTTAACAATGGTATTTTCAGCTTTCTCAGGATATGTAAAGTCTACTCAGGCTGTGATAATCACTTTAGGTTAGGAGCATTCCGCACTGTTATCTGTTTGCTTCTTTTCCCCTTGAACCTTTGGTGACTTGGATCTCAATTAAACAGGCAGGATTTTAACAACACTAAACCAGGAAAGTACAGTAGTACTGAATATAACCTGAGAAAGAAATACAGAACCAAAAGAATAGGTATCTACAACCTCTTCTAAATCTAGGCTCCTAAGTAGTCATTTTGCTAATTAGAAGTAATAATAAGACAAAAAGACAAAAAGCAGTACAAGAACATTTTGTTCTGCTGTTATTGTAACCCTGTAAGCCAGTATTGCCATTGCTAGTAACAAGCTGCAGATCTTGTACCAGCTCTGCAAGAACTTCTTGCTCAGGCTTTGTTAGAACTATCCTTGCCTGCTTAGAGTTTTATTTAGTTTGCTTATCTGCAACATTTTTTCCAATGATCTGCTGTTATATTTTGTTATAGTTTTGCTTATATTTGCTTATATTGCTTATATTTGCTTGTATTTCCTTATATTTGCATGATCTTTCAGTATAATAGTTTTTTGCTTGTTTGTTTGTATATAGCAAAAAGTAGAAAGAAATATATTTCTATGTAGAAAAAAATATTTATTATCTTCATGCAATAATGTGGATTACATGACTGTAGGCATAGGATAATAAGAAATGGGCACAGGATGACACTGAAGACTGCAAGCTTAAATACAACTCAGTAATGATCACTTGAAAAGCACCTGAGGAGGTGGACAAAAAGGTTTTAAGGCTGTCAAAGAGTTCAGAAGAACAAGGAGTGTAATAAACATACAACGTCTAATAAATACAGATAAAAATTATTTGCCAAGAAGTGAAGAAACAAGGCAAAATACATGTCAGGAAATGTATTAAATTTGCACCAAGAAAGTGAGGAAGAAGCAACCATCAACATCACATTCCTCCTGATGAAGAATTCAGGATGCCCACATATCCAGAATTTTTCCCTCTTTTTGAGGAGGACAAGTGCTTCAAAAAATATAAAATAACAGAAGAGATCTTGGAGTATCTAGATGTGACACAGGAAGATAAGCAAAGAGAATGGGAAGATAATAAAAAAAAAAACACAGTAGAAATCCTTAACGTTGGATCAACAGAAGAAATCTTACATTAAGAAATTAACATTAAGAAAACATTAAGAAATCTTTTCTTAACGTCCACTTGAATAAGTACTTAAATATGAATATAATTCCTCTTAAGAAAGAAATACTACTTAAAAATACTATCTTAAAATGATCTTGTTTTATCATGTTTAAGCCTAGAAAAAAAAAATAATTTGTGTTTTGTCTCCTGGTCCCATTAATAAACGTTTAAATGGTGCAAATCCTTTAAATCTCACTGGAAGAGAACAATAATAACTACCTATCTAGAAACAGAACTTAATTAAAAGTGCCACATATTATAACCTGTCTACTTGAGAAATTTCTTTAACTACTGGAAAATCACAATTTTTAACACATACGTTATTAGCCTTTGGTTTTGAGGAGTCACATTTGCTTTAGTCTCAGACGTTGTATAGCAGTATTGCACAGGCCTTCCAAAACCCAAGGACAATGACAAACATGCAAACACAAAAATTAAAGTTCTCTCAAGCCCAAAAGAGAAAACAGTACCAATCACAATTAGTGTTTCGAATTATGCTTTCTATTTCCTGAAGTACTATATTCTCACTGTGTTTTGTTGTTGTTGTTGTTATTGTTCTTCATATGTACATTAATAAAGAATCTTTATATACAGCCTTTCACATGCTCAGCATTATGGAACATCTGCTTACTTAAAACAATTTCCTCAGATTTTCTGTTGCATAACACAACATCATTTAGGATGGGGAAAATTCTTTAGCAGTATTGTTCTATGCAGACTGCATTTTGATGACTGGATACTTGCTTCTCCCCATACTGGTTCTGAAAGGTGCCCATGCACAGTAGGTGAAAAATCCCCTAATGTGGAGATAGCCAGGGAGATTTAGAGATGACCAGCAAACATACGGATTCTGGGAGACTGGAAATGTCAAATTTTTAAGGAGGTTGAAAACCATCTCCAAAAGGACGAGGTTAACGAGAAAGGAGAGAAAAAAAAGTTCTGGACTACTTCAGCCCCCAAATCTCAAAGAAAACCTCAGGATAGAAATACCTAGGCAACTATGCCGTGTTTCAGCTAAAATACTAACAAAAATATATAGTATGGGATAGGTATCTGTGTCAAATTAGATTGCTTGTCTTTAAGAAAGGTTGTTACACTGGGCTTTGATATTAGATTGTAGGTGTAAAATGGTCTCACAGAGAATTCTCCCAGTAAATTAGGCTCTTCAGAAAATCCATACTTTAATAGAAAGTAAACATGATTGCTATTACACTTCATTTTCTGTACATGGCTGAACTTTGAAACAGCTACTATCAAGTGCAGAAGCAGGAAAAAAAGGCTCAATAAAAATAAAATCTTGTGGATTACAGTAAAATCCCAGAGAAACCACTTCCTCTAGTAGAAGTACTTGGGATAATGAACAATGGCAGAAGAAACAAATATCCTTGACCTCCTTCTTTTTATGTATGTAAGAATCACAGACAGATGAAAATCAATAAATTAATGTGTAAATAAAACCATACCAAAACAGATTTTCTTTAATTTACATCAGCTTCCTGAAGGTTAGCAAAACAAGATGCTAACTAGCTCATGAATATTAAAAAAAAATACAGTAATCGATTCCGTTCAGCAAAATACTAGCATCTTCATCATTCTTTCCTCTTGTCCCTGAACAAATCAGACCTAATGGAGCCATACAGATCTAGTGACAAAGAAAAGAATGCAGCCCATTAATTTTGCTAGTAAGTGTTCCATTACGGTTCCATTAGTTTGATAGCTGAAGCAGCAGCTCCAGCTATAGATAAAACATTCCATATGCATTTTTTTTTCACAGAGCTACTGTATAATCAGTAAAGGTCGTTATCAAAGTTACCAAATTCAGAAGTATTTATACTGATAGCAAATATATTATAAAAGTATGTGAAAATATGTAAATCACATTGTGACAACAATTTCATTTTGAGAAAGTTTTAAATAGTGAAAATTGTGACACAAATATAACACTCAGAAGTAATGCACATGCACTACATGTGCATACAAGCACAGACATAATTGCAAAATAAGATATGAAAGAGAGTAATATGTTTCAAATGCAATGGATGATTCCCAGAATTAATAAAATTTGCTTGTTAGCACAAAGTATTTGTCTGAAATTCATCTACCAATTGTGACTGCTCTGATCCAACATGATTTTGCAATTTAAGCTGTTCATATCATAAGTAAGTGCATTGTAATAAAAACTCATCTTATTGATGGAATTGAAAAAAAAAATTACTAAATATCAAAATAACTGGGTTATATTCTCTTTTGTTCAATCATGTCTGCACATCTACTTTAAGCCTTAAGTTGCAAAAGAGATCAAGGAAGGAAATGATCACTGAAAATACAATATTTTTCACATATTAGATCTTTCTGCAGTTATTCATGCAGATAGAGACTGGTTTACCTTGAACTTGGATTAGCATTTATAAAAGTAGTGGAGGTTTAAAGGAATTCATTATCAAGTAGTGTATTTTTAATCAATTTGTATAGGAATCAGCTGTCAATACCTAATACTACTAAATTAAATATAGTAGTGGGCTGGGTACAAATATTGTGTGAGCTAAGTTCTATCTCAGTGCATTATCTTGGAATAGTCAAGGATATATGATTGAAAGGGCACCAGAGCTAATTAATTTCTTTGTTCTTTCCTATTTTTTTCTTCAGTGTTTTCTAAAGTATTTTAAAAAGAGGTTAACATATGAGTGCTACTAGTCTTTTATCTTCAGTAAATAAGGCATTCTTAGAAATTATTCTTTCTTGCTTATGATTAACAGAACCATTATGCTAAATAGGTCCACAAAAAGATTTACAAACCAATCTATTATTTATTTTAGATTTCTAGTTACGAAAGTGGTGAAAGAATTTGCTTAGCGCACATTATGATGTGCTTTGCATGCTGCTTATACATAAATATAATTTAATAGTTAAAAGCTTTTTAACATTTCACTGGGTGAAGCACAAAATTCAGAGACTAAATAGGATTGCCACTAAGTCATGTAACTCAACAGAAGAATAACATGTACTAATAGCATTCATAAAAGAGCCCCACATGAAAAGTAGTAATATATTTGCAATTCAATATTTTAAAGAATTGATAAATTAAGTGGCAGGAAACAATTTTCACAACACATTTATCATCTTCACATAGAAAACATTAGCTATTTCCCAAATCTGTTTGTATTAATTATTCAGGAATATATAAAAGTCTTCAATGTAAATTCCTATTCAGCAAGGCATTGTGTCAGTGCCAGCAGAGTTAGAAGAATGTCAGGCTTAGTGACATTATTCAGCTTAGTACACTGATATTGATTATGTGTACTGTCTTTCCTGACTGAATACTTAGGACACTATGCAGAAATGCTGTATGTTACAAATTAAGTTGATTTCCGTTTTTGTTCTGTTGTGTGTTATTAATTCAGAGTTTCATTCTAAAGCTTTGGCAAACACAACTCTGGGATTACAATGGCAGGTGTCACAGATCAGCTCTCAGAGCTCACAAACTACCCAGAGATTGCATTCGCATCTCACTATGCCACTTCACTGCAGACCCGATTCGTCTCTATGGGTTGGCTCTTGAGCAGGTGAAACCATGCTCTCCACTTCCATTGTCTGTGGTGTGCGCTCTCCATGTCACCACTCTGGCCACAAGATGGACTGTGATGCTCTTAAGTCCTGCTACAAGATTATTTCACTCATGCTCTGCTTTCAGCACACACTCATGGAGGTGTCCCGCAACACCTGCCTCTTAGAAAGCAGGACCTTGTAATGAGTGACTAGCATTGCAAAGCTGAGCAAACAAGCTAAGATGAAAGATCAAATTCCACCAAAGTTCTGAAAGTGTGGCCCACACAAAATTAATCTTTTTTCTTTTTCTTTTTTTCCTGTCAGAACACAATAATAGGCTTCAGTTTCTAGATGCACTCAAATTCTTCTTCAAGACATGGAAGACATTCTTCTTCAAGAATGGAAGAAAAAAATCCTGCACATTAGTTAGCTCTTGCTAACTAATTTGTATTCTACATACTCTTCTCAGAAGCTCAGGAAAGCACCCTGTCTCACTGGTCAGAAATCAGGGCTATTTATAAACCCAGAGAAGTGTCAACACCAAGGGATGCTATGGAAAACATCCCATCCCACTGCTGCCCCAGCTCTGTAAGGGGTAGTGCCAGCCTGGCACCCAGACAGGGTGGCATTGGCAGCACCAGACCCCAGGTGTCTGGGAAATGGTCATTACCTTAAATTTTACTTGGCAGATACCTGGCAAACAGGGAAGATCATGCTACTATAATTATCAAATGCTGAGGTAAGGAAAAAAAAAAAAAAAAGTAAAGAAGGTCAGCAGTAGCAAGAAAAGCTAGTTCAGGGAAGTAGGTGAGAAAATATCTATGAATTAAAAAATAAATAAATAATGGTGCAGCATGTTACAACATTACAACTGTTATTGGAGAAATGTTCAGAAGTTTTCAGTAATAGCTTGTATGATCAGCAAATAGATCTGCCAACATACTCAAAGCTTCTCCATTTTTATCACACATTTCCACAGTTTTAATCTGATACAAATGAAGTTACAGAATCACAGAATCACAGAATTTCTAGGTTGGAAGAGACCTCAAGATCCTCAAGTAAGTTGTTGCAATACTGTTAATAAAATCATTTTGACTTTCTCTTACCTTAAAAGACCAATGTTCAATAGAGTATTTCACTTAATTAAATATTTCAAGAAAGATCCTACTGTGAGGCTTGCTTATATTTTCCTCTAAAATGGCATGGAGAAGCAGTTTGACTTACACAAAACATGCTGTTGGCAATATAAGCTATGAAAAGCAATGGGGAGTAAATATTCAATGAGCAGCTAGGATATCAAAATGTCATTAAATAGCTTCATGATATGTTATTAAAATTATAAAATACTTTTTAATAGAGGTCTTTGTGTGAGGATGGCTAGAGCTCATCTAAAATGGTAAATTTCATCAAGATAATTGTGCATACGTAATCTCCCTGGGCTGATTTAGAAGAAAAAAATAACACAGAAATACTTTATATATACACAAAGATTTTTCTCCCCCTTATAGCTATAATAAAAGCTATGAATTTAAGAATGTTTAAATACTTCCTCTCTTGTCTTTATCTGATTTATTCTGTATTTTCCTTGAACCTACATAGAAGAGATTACATGTACTAAAACCAACTTTTACTTTACTTGGAAAAAGCTGTCCCCAAAACATTAATTTTTCCCTTAATCAATCTTCATATTACTTAGAATTCCATGTTTTTATGATACTGTGACATCTGTCAAATTCTTGGTATAATTCAGATCATATATCTATCCTTTCACTTTGTAACAGAAGTGATTAAATAATCAACCCTATTAATTACGAATATAATTTCCTCATCCTACATAACTAATCCTTTTCATATTCACTTTTTTTTTTTTTTTTTTTATTTAGTTCATTCCTGATCAGCTTAAGATAATGGCATAACAGGTTCTGCTGAGGAAAAAAGCTTCACACTAAAAAAGTAATCAGAAGTATATTAACATTCATATCCTTATTCAGATGCTGTCGCAGTTCTGTGCAAGCTTGAGTCTACAAAGCTAGATTTCACATCAGATGATTGTTTAATTCTCCACAGAAAATTCCCTCAGTGAGGAAACAGGTTTCATGTGTGGTTATGGAGAAGGAAATTTTATAGAGAAGTGACTGTATTGGATCAAACCACCAGGCCTGGCCCATGTACTGGGGCACGCAGGTAGAGCTGACTGATCCTAAGGAGACGCAGGAGACCAGCAGCTGGGGTGATGCAGCTCCCTATCATTATGCAGATGTCAGAAGAACAAAGAAGACCATGTTTGGGCTTCCTGACCATTACATTAGAGGTCCAGTTCACTGGCCTAAACAATGAGGTCCGTTCTGCCATTTGAGATGTCCCAGGAAACTTCTAATGGCCACGGTGTCTCCACATTGAGGAGGATACAGGATTCCTGCAAGTCCCGTGCTGCTGCTTCTTACTGCACATGAATGTCTCAGATTCACTAGGGCATAGGAAAAATACTTTTCTATGGAATGTATTTTTTTCCCCTTCTATTTTCCCCTTGCTTTCTAGTTTTCTTTAACACATCATTAAGTAACAAGACAGAATACCATAAACCAAATAACCGAGGCACAGACTGCGTTCATTCAAAATGAAAAGTTACCTTCCTCTTTAGCCAAACACAGTAACCAGATTTAATCCACTACTTCGCCATCAAGAGCTATATTTACCTCAAGAAGACATTAAGACTTGTTCTTAAGCTATACAGCATGAGCAAGAAAGTAATGGAAGACTAATGAATTCAGTTTCCTGCATATTTAATAAAATATTCTCTCATAGTCGTAATCAAGCCATAGTTCAGAAAAGCATGTGCTGAACTTTAAATATTCAAGTAAAACACTTGAGCACATTATTAAAATTAAGTAAAATAAAATAAAATGAATATAATTTCCAGAGAGCTGATGATCCAGATTTATTAACTCTTTAAATTACTCCATTTTTCAGACTATATGCAGCTATTAGGCTACTTTAACAAAATATAACCACACAGGACTGCCAGGTCATCAGTAAATGAAAAGGATTAACACAGTTAGGAGCTGAAAGATCTAAATGTTAAAACAACACCATTAAAAATAATTCATTATATGGAGCTCTTCCACTTCCAGAATAAAAATCAACCAAATTAAAATTCCTTTTAAGTGCTTACCTTTGTTACACAATCTTACTCAAGATATACTGCAAATCCAACATTTGTTTTGTACCTCTATGTTTTAGAGGACAGAAATCACATTTTAGGTCAGCAGCAGACCACATATCCATCACCATTGCTATAATGCCTGGAGATCCAAATACTGTCTCTGACATTAGCTGAGGAGACAGCAGTAGTGACATGCAGACAGCACAATCTGACACATTTTCATCAGTCTACTCTGGAAAAATATAGTCTGTATGTTTACTGAGTTGTTTTTTTCTGCTTCAGGATCTTAACATGCAAAGTAAATTAAATAAAAAAAAAAAAAGTGATCCATATTTTAAAATAAATATGATTCTGAGGCCATTATGCATAGTTCATCTTCTAGCTTGCTTTACAGTACTGAATTACTGTCAGCTACAGGTAAATGCTATGGAATGATGGCAGTTGCCATTGCTTTGCAAGGGAGATCTGGCAACCTGTCTGAAGAGTCTTTGTTCCCTTACTACTGAACAACTTAAGCAACCCAATCTGAACTTGATGACTATGCATTCTTGTTTCCCAAACAATATTTTGTGTATTTCCTTGTTCAATGAGTCCAATGCTTATTTTAATTGAACAGAAAACAAAACAAAAAGAACTCACACCAAAACATGCAGAGACATGCTTCCATGCTATATTGTAAATTTCCTGCAGTAATCCAAGTCCCCATGCTGTCTGGAGTCATACACAGACAGAGGAGAATCCGAAGCTGCCTTGTCCATCTGGTGGTATGCACCATTAACCCATCTGAAGAGTGAATCAATCTCAAACTGGAAGCTGCCACACCGTATGTTTGTGGCCATGAGGATGGGATTTTAACCATGAGTCAAATACATATTATATATATATGTATTTGTATATAATATAATATAATATACATATCATGATACTCTAAACACATAAAGTAAGAAGATGGAAGTTAGTATCTAATGATAGGGAATAGTGATATAGGGATAATGATAGGTTCTTGTGAAAAGCAAGCAAATGCAGGGCCAGAATCTCAAGAAATTTCAGAAAAAAAATAAAAAGGATGTTGTAGGTAGAAAAACAACTTTGGATAGGTGTTAAGAGTTGTTTGAACAACTCATGCCCTCAAATTAGATTTCCTTTCCAGGCCTCAGTAACAACACAAACTCAGTGAACATTACCTAAAACTGGAAGACATTTCCATTTAGTACTACTGCATTAAGTAAGAGGTTGAGAGCTTCGAACTCTGCAAGAAAAATCTTTAACCTCCATTGTAATGGCAGTCTCACACAGCATCTTCTATGTTCTACAGCAAAGCAGCTCTTTCTGCAATCTCAGAATACTTTTACATCACCTTTCTTCATACTCTCTTCCAGATCTCTGCAGAAAATAATTTAGAACCACTGCATGGCTCTCTAGTACATGTTTGTGCAGGGAAGCACTGATCATATCTGGACAGGATCCTGATGCTTTCCTATGTGTTAAATCTAGCTACAACTCTGCAGAGTTTCTAGATTCACAAAAAGCCATCTCAGCTGTCTGATTGCAATGAAAGCAAATTGTTATGGTCATCTTTTGAATCTCAAAGAATATGAGTTTCTAAGGAGAACTCCTCAAAAAGGAGATGAAACAAATATAAAATCAGTAGAATATATACTGTATATGCTACTATAGCAACTATCCAGATAAGAAAATAATAAAAGTGATTTATTCTTGTATTCTTGGCTGGCCTCAGTTAATTTAAAAAAAAAAAAAAAAAAAAAAAGCTTAAAAAAGCTTAAATGCTTCTCTAGTTTCAGTTGCTGAGTTTACAATTCAATCAATTTTTTGTTGTGAAGTAAAACTTAGCCATGCCCAGCCCTTATGACTTTGCATTAATTTAAATGCAACTGCAAAAAATAATAATAATGATAATTCTACTAGCCTGTACTATGGCATTACTATGAACACTGCTTAGTCACTAATATTCATTTCTGAAAACACTAAACAAAACCGTTAACCTGATAAAAATGCTAGCAGGGTATATGAAAAATATATAGAGAGAAATTGAGACTCTCTCTTAAAAGTCAACATTTTCTCAAAGCTGTGACAATCAAAAAAAAAAAAAAAAAAGTTAAATTACCATTTACTGTCCTTTAGTACATTATATACATATTCATTAACTTTGGTACAAAATACACACAAAATTTTCCTTTAGTTGACTGTCATAGATTGAAGCTACTAGAAGATATCAAAAACTCTATTATGTCAAAGCACATCTTCTACTAAATTTATCTCTGCTACAATAACAAGGTTGAGCCTATTTGATGATTATCATTTGAGATTTATTACTGAGAACCATGCCAAAATTAATCTCTATTTAATGAGTTTTTCTGAAAGGGGTTTAAAATATCAAAATTTTGAAACATGTTCATTAGAACTATTTGTAAGTAATTTAAAATGATAGGTTATAAATAAGTTGTGATTGGATCCTAAAGCCGTGTCAGAAATAGTGTTCAGATGACAGACTGTCAGATAATTTCGTGCTTGACACATGGGTCCAGTTGATCACTAAATAGTGACATTTTTATTGTCATCTTGAAAAAAGAAAATTAAATTTTCTCCCCTTGCAAATTTTTTTCCTTCCCTTTCCCTCCTAGATCATGGCACATCAACACCATCCAACTGGAAACTAGAAAATTGTGAATTACTCAATTTGTGTTCCCCAGCTTCTACGTTACCAAACACCACTGTTACAATATGAGAGCCATAAATTGAACAGAAAAGGTAACAAAGATGCTCATGAGGCCTTAATTTTTCTCAATTTGACAGAGACACTAATATGATGAGTTATGGCATTTCTGTGATAAATCCTTTTTGGATTTGGAGTGTGTCAAATTTTATCAGTCAGGAGTCAACAAGTTTCTCATGACATCTCGCCCATGGGGAAAGCATTGGGTGCAAGTTTTTGTTTTACTTTGCTGTTTTAAGCATATTGTAAGAATTGCTGTAAAGGTTCTGAAAACTCCTCAGCCTTCAAAGTATAGTATAAAACCTGCATTAAAAGTAAAAAAGTATAAAACATATAAAAGAAATATACAGAAATAAAAAGGGCCCTTTATTTTTCATAAATAATCTACTTGAGCTGAGGAGTGTTTAAAATTATAGTCGCTAACAAAAGTACCAGAATTATTTTTGTTAATAATATGTATTTGTTCATCCACAGAAAGTTAATTAGATGACAATAAAACAAATGGATATTGAATGTCAAAATGAACACCGGAGTATCTTTTTCACCAGTGATATGACAGTGATAGAATAAAAATAAAAATAAAAATAAAAATAAAAATAAAAATAAAAATAAAAATAAAAATAAAAATAAAAATAAAAATAAAAATAAAAATAAAAATAAAAACCTGTATAGTCATTTTTTTCATAACTTTTTGGTTGTGATTATAATTTTAAGGGTATTTAAGAGACTATTCACTGAC